>NC_135763.1:32158287-32715787 GCF_052425735.1 Oculina patagonica
ACGTGCTAGCCCTTGATGAAGCAAGGTTACAAATAAATAAGCACGTTTATAAAGATAAAAAGAAAACTATTTTAAACGAAAAAAATTGTTAAAAGCTTCTAGAGGTTTTCATAAAAAATCACTTTTCTTTCAGCTACCCTACAGTTCAGTCTTATTTCCAGGCGTTATTGTGGGCTGTCACGCAACGGATATTGCAAGTGTTGTGTGACATCTCAACGCCTGGATAAAAGGGTGTAAAAATCACGGACCATACACGGCATGGAAATCGCATGCAAATATATTAGATATTCATCTACCTAGCGTCAATTTAAAAATTGTTTCCTATTCTAATCAACATCTACACAGACATGAATAAAATCGATGAGATAAAGAAACAAAAGTCGAAACTCGTTAAAAACAGACCGTCTAAAAGTTAAAAACAAAATCCGTAAAATGCTTAACTTTCTAAAACTAAATAAGAATACTGGCGTTTTATTCATTATCCGACATGCAACGATTCTTCGAAGTTCACAAACTATTGTATCTTCCGTTTTAGTTAAACAGCCACACTTTGAAACGCAACTAAAATATTTCCTTTAACAAATGATAAACTTAAATCCCTAAAAGGCCCAACACAAAGAAAAAAAAAAAAATAATATGAAATTAAAAGTGAACTGTTCATGTAGTGGACTTCCTTGTCTTGCGTAGAGGGCTAATTCCGGGGGTTGTTCGGCGAGTTACCGACGATTGAATCGGAGTAGTTCGGCGGGAAGGCGAATATGCCGGAGTGCTGGTCGTGATCTTGTCGGTCGGGTATCGTACCGGAGGCGAGGCCGACTTGGTTCGGCGCATGGGCGAGGTGGAGTAGCTCGCATCCACGGAGTCTTCAAGCTTTTGTGACTCGCGTCCAAGGACCGTGGGCTCATATAAGGTATCACGTGCTACGGTGTGAAGAGAATCTTCCAGTTTGCCTCGAAGGTCCCGGATTTCATCTGATTTCTGCGCAGTGCGCGTGAGGTAAGACTGTTTCTTTTGTAACTCTTTGGATAGCTGGTCTTTCAAGGTAGAGACCTATACGAAAGAAAAAAAGAACATCAATGTATCTGTTTTTGTTGAGTTTTTTTTTTCGCTCAAACAGGCATTGTTTAAGAACATGCATGAAAGTATTAGGATTTAAAAATCAACGGTATCCTAAGGGAACTTTAAGTACATTTTCCTTGTTGAAGAATACCAATGGACAATTTTTCGACTGTGATCGGAAACCGTCGCCAATCTCCGAAGCCTTCAGCAGCTTTCGACAGACTTCGAAGTCTTCGGCAATATTCATAATTTTCGACAACTGTCGATAATCTTCGTTAAATTTTGGTAATCTTCGACAATTTACCTGTTCTTCCAATCCCTTGACTCTCTGCTTATGTGCTCGTTCTCTTGCCACTTGAGTTTTCTCCAGTTGGCTCTGAGACTGTTTAGCTCGCTCACTTTCCAATTCCACTTCCTGTCGATGTCGGCTTGTCAGCTCAACCAGTCTGTGTTTGAAACAATCATTTAAGAAAAAACCCGTTAGGAATCAAGTGCAAAATCACTGGACGCAAAGGCAATAGTCTTGCAAGAGTCCTCTCGCACACGGAGCGCTACATTTCCTTACGAGAACCACGGGAAACTAACTTTTTCCCAAGGGATCAATCATCAAATTTTCTACTTCTCAAAAAACGCCAGTGTTTTTTGTTCCCGTATGACTTTGTGCTTAATATTTTCCAGCCACCGAAAATGCCCACGCTATTTTAAACTGTCACTCATTTTAACCCAGTGATCCACCGAATGAAAAGGTTTGAGTGTTTTCTTCAGATACACAATCTATTTCTCTTTAAAACCCCATTGACAACAATTTAACGTCATTTATATGACGCAGTCCAGGGCCGCAGCTACCAAGAGGCAGGATGAAGCACTTGCCTCATCTAGATTTTAATCCAAAATTGAAAATAAAATAAGACCAGTTGGGAAAATAATCCTCAGTTGAATGAAATTTTTTTTGAAAGAAATTCCTTATGAAAAATGCTGAAACTGGGGGCAGACCATCAGCGGCTCGCGACCGCAGATCTTGCCTGTCTAAACCAAAAGTCTGCCTACGGCCCAGCGTACCTAACACAGTCATAGAACTTACTTTTGAGCGTGCCCATGCTCGGTTTCAGCTATTTGTTGTTGTAAGGCTTGAATCGTCCTTTGTAACTCTTGGTTGTCGTGTTCATACGAACTGGTTGATCGGTCTAGCTTGTCACGCTCGTCACGCAATCTCGTGCTCACTTCTTCCGCCTCAAGTTTCTCACGTTCGATCTGTTAACATCACATAAGAGAAAAACTTATCAGTAAAAAATATAACCGCGAAAAATATTTAAGTGTTCCGCTAAATTCTCCCAACGAAACGTCTATACAATGTATCAAGTTTGTACGGAAAATTTCGATTTTCATCACGAGACATGTAGGCTCCATTCTCACCTTATCAAGAGTGTTCCTCAGTGCTTTCTTGTCCTTCTCCAGCCGCACATGCGCTCGTTCCAGTTCCCGCTTCTCCTGCTCGGCGTTGGACAGGCCTCGTTGGAAATTCGCCAGACGATCTTGCAGTTCGCGTTTCTCCTCTTGCAGTTTACCAATTCTTGCCACAAGTTCTTCTTCGGCCTCTTTTTGTTGCTGCAGCATCTGCTGTAGCTGACGGATTTGACCCTCAAGTTCCATACGGCGAACCTGAAAAAATAAACAATAAAGAAATGTTTTAGTGAGACTTTATACCATATTTATGATAGGCACCATGATGGTTTTCATATTATTATGTAGCCTTTTTAGTGCGTTTAAAAGAATGCGCGATCTCGAGAAGGCCGCGCGAGAAAAATCGAGGAGATTTTTCCTCGCGTGGCCCCCTCGCGCCTTTCGCGTTTCCCATACGCGCACTCGGAACTACGGCGCCTGCTACGCAGACTAATTATTATGCAAACTAGTCACGTTGTCTGCCAGGAGGGCATTAAAAATGATGCTGTTTGTGGGAAAATCGGCTTGTTGAAATATGAACTATCTGCGCTAAAATCAGGTTTTAGAGCCAAGTTGTAGAATAATGATTTCATAATTAATGCAAGTTTGAAAAAGGTTCTCGATAGCTTATTTTGTTAAATACGAAAGCTGTTTCCTTTTTCTCGATAGCATATTTTATTAACTACGCAAGCCGTTTTCTTTAGTTTGAAAGCGCCGAAATTGCGTAAAACTTGGAATATTTTTACCACAATACTGAAACCAAAGCACAGTATGAAAAATGGCGGCTATCGTGAACAAGGCCTATTTGCCGCTACCTATTTATTTCCATGAACACAAGGTCCCCGTCAAAGGCAATACATGTATCGTTAACACAGATAGTCAGTCGTTTACCTCAGCATCGGCTTGTTCGTTCTTCATTTGCTGCATGCGATCTTGTTGCACATTGTTTCTGTTCTTAGCGTCCTGTTGAGCGGCTTTCAGAGCCTCCAGTCTTTCGGCCATGATCTTGCGGTCATGCTCACTGTTGGTAAGCGCGCGCTGCATTTGCTGCAGCCTCTCTTGCAGGGACTGAGATGTGGCGTTGCTGTCATTCAAACTGAGTGACAGTTCAGTCACCTAGCAACCAAGACAAAGATGTAATTAGTTTAAGTTGCGAAAATTCTAAACACAGACTGATAAACAGTACAAAAACATAAGCAAATTGCTTAAAAACCTTTCTAAAACAACGCAAGTTTGGTTGAGGATGACTAAAATAATCACTGATTCAAATGCTTGACAGACAACAGAAAACATCATAAGAGATAAATAAAGTCAACGCCAGGATTCGAGCCAAGACTTTTTATGGTTTTTGAATAGTGTGAAACTGTAAAAGTACTTGTTACTATAACCTCCATGTATTTTTTAAACTGTATATTGTAAAAATGCAGAGTATAACCAACAAATAAAAGCTAACTGCAAGCAAGCTGGGATGAAAGCTAATCGGAAGCAAGCTGGGCAGAGAGCTAAGCACAAGCAGGCTGGGGGTGAAATCAAATCACAGAAAGTCAGAGTTCAAGCGACTGGCTGTCGACTTGTAGTCCTGGCTCGAAGTCATGGCTCGAAATCCTGGCTGGGTAATTAGGTCTCCTCGCATAATTACCTTCTCCTTGAAAGCTTGTTCCTCTTCTTCAGTCTTAGCCAAGGCAAGTGTTAGCCTGTCAACAGTCAGCTGAAGCGACGTAGCACGTGATTCTAGCTCTTGTTGCGACCTCATAAGCTGATCAATACGCTCACGGAGTGCCTGCTTCTCCGCCTCGCCTTCAGTAGTCTGCATCCTGAGCCGTTCGATGTCACCTGACGGAGAAAAGTTGTTGTGTTTAAATTCTCAGGCCACAAAGTACACTGTCCAATTTATAGCAATCCCTAACTCACTAAGTTCGGAACCTTTTGTCTGTTATACACTACTTCGGCATAAAATGTTACTTGGGTCATACATTTTTCTTTAAAAAAGGATAAAGCTAATCTGAACGCAAGGCAAAACCAGGGAGGGGAAGGAAAATATACCCTTCCGCCCTCTTGGTAGACTAGAGCAATAGACCCCATTTCAGTGTTCTGTATTTGCGGTTCAATTACACCCGCTTTCAGTGTTGCGTGCATAGCGGCTTTCTATCGACATCCATCTCAGTTCGACGTGCTAAACAAACAACACAGATCGAAATCCGCCAATCACAGCCGACTAGCATGACCTTCTGAACTTGTGTGCTCACTTGCATGAAACCAACAACGGTATGTATCGGTTTTGATTGGCTCATTTCAAGCAGCACGTCGAAAGATGATGTCGAAAGGTGGGTAGAAAGAAAGAGATGCACGTAACACTGAAAGCGAGTGTAAATGGATGGTTTTCCGTAATATCAAGATAGTACCGTAATTAAGAAGAACAATTCAACAACAACAACTTACCTTCCAAAGACCTCTTTCTCAGCTCAACCTTGGTCAGCCTCGACTCGGCGTTCTCGATCTGCGCGCGCATAGCTTCTTTCTCTTGGTCGCTCTTCGACTCACTTTGTTGCAGTTGAGCAACCTTGTCACGCAACTGGCGACGCTCGCCTTCTGCCTGCGCGAGACTGGAGTCTAGTACCGAGATCTTCTCGTTAAGTCCCTTGCGCTCTCGTTCCAGTCGCCTGATGGTCTCTTCCTGAAGCATAAGTGCGGTCTGGGCACTACTAAGACGACCGTCGGCACCTCGGCGACCTGAAACAAAATAAATAATACCTTAGTAACGCAAAACGAACGAAAAACTACCACAAGCAAAAACAAAACAAAAAAAGTCTATAAAGGATGACATCAGAAAAATTGCCTTTATTTTTTTCCCTGCATCTTTTTATCGAACTGTGGCAATCATCAAATCAGCACAAACACTTCCTGTCAAATTCTCACCGCTCGGTTTTCAAAATGAAAGTTTCCCGTGAATTTAATTATCACGAAAACGGAAAGCTCTATTTTAGTGAATTACCGGATTACTTTTCTTACATTCTTTTGCCTGACTACATAAAAAGCAAAAGGAAAGACGCAGTTTAAGTTTTTGAGGGTTGCCACTCATTAGAACCCAAGAAATTCCCTGACTTTTCACTGACCTCAAAACACATTTCACTGACCTTTAATTAGGTGAATTAACAAATAAGCGCAACCGTTTTTTTACATTTGCGTCAGCTTCGTAAGCAGACCACCGTTAAGGTGGATTTCCACTGTCGGTTTTGTTTACGCACGTTAACGCGCGTAAAAATATAACGACGTAAAATGAAATTTACGCGCGCGAACGTGCGTCGTACGTTGTCCAATTTCCAATGCCACGTTTTTTCCAGGTATTTACGCACGTGACGCGCACGACGCGCGAGCGAGGGGGGAAAGTTGCCGGTCAACGCGGGCTGCGGTTACGCAACGATTTACCCAATCATACTTTGGATTTCGTCACATGACACCACTTACCAGGGAAAACCAATCGCCCCGATACTTGGGAAAACACAGACGAGAAAACTCCACGAGAAAGTCTAACATCAAGAAAAATCAAGACTGGCACAGAACCAAATACACGAACGAGAGTGAAAGAAAACGCCGGCGTCAGGTCACGTAGGTGAAGGACCGGGAAGGTCGCCCATCTCACTGATGGTGCCGAAGAAAAATGCCTCTGCATCACGCTTTCCAGCACAAAACGGCAGCCAGTGGAGAGTCAAACAACAAGATTGCATAAAAATGTATGACCCAAAGGAAACATTTGTTTCCCCCCAATATGGCCGACAGCCTACGAGTGGCGGGACGCGTCACGCGCGTGGAAAGTTTCTTTACGCGACAGTGGAGCCGTACGCGTTTTACGTACGTAAATATTACGCGTCAGTGGAAATCCACCTTTAGTCTTCTCTTTATTTTCTCTTTACGTTTTTCACGGGATTTTGAACGCATGGCATCTCACTTAACCAACAAATCTATTTTGTTTTCTTATATCAGTCAAAATTCCCTGACTTTTCACTTACTTTGACAAGAACTAAGATTTTCTCTGATTTTTTTGCAAAATTCCCTGACTTTTCGCGGACCTTGAAAAATTTTGGGTTTTCCCTGGCTTTTCCCTTACCGTGGCAACCCTGTTTCCAGTCGCGCCGCGCAGTAACCTAGCAACGTACGTAACCTAGCAACGAACCTTCTTCAGCCTCTCCCAATGACTTCTGCAGCGCCTGTAAGCGCTGGTCAGTATGCGCCTTCTCCTCCTCCATTTCAGCAAGAGCTCGCTGTAAGTTATTCGCCTTGGACATGGACTCGTCCCTTTCTCGTTCAGCTTCTTTCATGCTCTGAGCGAAGTCGCGCAATGCAGAGCGCACGGTCTCTGGATCAATCTCACCGGACAGTTCCATCGATTTAGTAGGAGATAGTTTTCTGCTCGGAGACAAAGAGCGTTCACCTGCATCCACCGTCTCTTCCATGGCTTTCTCCGGCGAACGTGACCGACTTCTTCCGAACATGCGACGACGGGGACTCGGGCTACGAGCGCGCGTCGGAGATGGAGTTCTGAAAGAAAAACGAGTTTTAGTTTGAGCGCAGAAAAATACGATTATAAAAAAACCTGCTACAAAAGCTAGGGTCGAACAAAATGGCAAAACAGGATATCGTTAACTGCTGCGCTGTTACAGGGTTCGTACTCTTTTGAGCTGTTAAAATTCCATGATTTTCCATGACCTTTTTTTCCATGACTTTTCATGAGTTTTACATGACCAAAATTTGACCATTTTTTCTTGGAAAATTTTCCAAAATTATCTTGATTTCGAGTACGTTTTTACTCTTTTCTTCACAAATAACCTACCTTACAGGGCCTGCAATCAAAATGAGATTCTTAAATTCCATAACTTTCCTGGGTTTTCTGTACGAACCCTGCATTGAGTATTAATTTTTACCTTCCGCTCATTTCACCAGGAGGTTTTATTCCAAGGGTCCTTCTCAGAGTGGAGTGCAGACTGGCCAGTTTGAACTCCAAATCATTCTTATTTCCTTCCATGCGCGCCAGCTGAGCCTCCAGACCAGTGATTCGTCCTTCTGAACCAGACAGCTTCAGTTTCAGATCGCTGTTGTCTTGATTGGCATTTTCCAAGATATTTTCCAGATTCTTCACCTTGTCATTTGCCTTCTGTTCAGCACGGTGCGATTCGTCCAAGGCAGCAGTGAAATCTTTTTCTTTGACGCGGTTGTCTTCTTCCATCTCGGCGAATTTGCGCGTCAGGTTTTGGATCTCCCGTTTGGCGCCTTCCTTTTGTCCATCAGATTCGACGAGTTTCTGTTTCATGTTGAAGTTATCTTGGCGCAGTTCATCAATGAGGTGCTCATCCTTTGCAAGTTGATCTTTCAGATCGGAGACTTCCTTCTTGCTCTTGAGGCATTCACCATCAAGCATCTTGACCTGAAAGAATGAACAGAATATAATACGAATGTATCTCCTCTCACTGGCTCGGCTTACAGTTCTCGCAATGTCACATGAATGACTACCTTATTGTCACTTATTTTCATCATCATCATCATCGATCCTTATCGCGCCATTGGACGCGGCCCTACAGTCTCTCTCCAGCGGGAGCGGTCTGTGCCGCCTCCGGATCCCATCCAGGTCAGGGCAGGGACTAAGTTCTTTCTCGGCCGACAGTCACTTATTTTCGCGGGACTTAATTTTCGCGATTTACAAAACATCGCAAAATTAAAGACCCGCGAAAATTTACTTAAAATGTTTTCTATTGTATTTTTTATGTTTATTACGTATGTTTGGCCAAATCGCGAAAATTAAGTACCGCGAAATATGCCCGTTCCATTTTCGCGAAATTAAGTTCCCGCGAAAATAAGTAACAGTAAGGTAGCTACCCTTCAAGAGAACAATAGAGCAAATAACAGGATCAATGCCCTTAGCCCCTAAACCTATAGCAACTGCTACACTTGAGGACCAGTAGAATTTCAAGCGAACGACAGCTGCTACTCTACTGCTCTCACTACTTCCCTCGCCCAATGCAAGAGCACCAATGCACCAGGGTTGATTCCCGCTTATACGAAATTTTATGAGTGGTATAGATAATAATAATAATAATTTGCTAATTTATATAGCGCATATTTTCTTGTTCTGATCAATAGCGCTTTACATCTTAATAGAGTGCGTAGATTATTAAGCTCTGGCGCAAGGAGTCGCAAGTAGTTCATCTTACAACTTCAACTTATTGGCCAAACGGACTCGCGTAATTGCAAACGTTAAAAACTTGCGTCAACTTGCGTCTCCGTTTGGCCAGGCCTTTAGAGAAAGTGTATGGACTGCTTCCGCCCCCAAAATTAAAACGTTAAGCCACATATGCCCCCTTGCTTTGGTAATGTTTGATTTTGGCACCTACGTGTGTTTGCGTAGCCTGCGAACGCAGACGCATTTCCGGCGGTCGCTTCTTTTCGCCGGAAGAAGCGACAGCCAGAAATACGTCTGCGTTCACATGCTAGTGTTTACGGGGGCACACACAAAAAAATGGCCACATCATCCATTTTGACATTTCGAATCCCATGACATTTCATTTCAAATGTACATTAAGACAAACCGCATCAGTGTCCATTAGCACGTTTCCGTTTGTAAATCGCCATTAATAGTTACCTGATTGTGAAGCTGCTGCAACTCACGTCGAGCTTCCAGTCGCGCCTTCTCGACTTCCCTCAAACTCGCTCTCAGTTCTCCAGCTTCTTTCTGTAGCGCGGCCCTCGCTTCTTCAAGTGACGCAATCTTCTGGCCAGCTTCGTCAAGCGTCCTTCTCAAATTCGTCTTCTCCGCTTCACATTTCTTCACTTTTCCTCTCAGCTCGTTAGCCGTCTCTTGCACCGCTTGTTTTTCGCGCTCTTCATCTTTAAGCTGCCTCTTTATATCTGTGTTCTCCTTACGAGCGACTTCGCGAGCTTCTTCGCCCTCTCGGATTTTCCGATGAGCGTCGATGAGCTCCCGACGGACGCCGTCACGCGCCTCTTCCACCATCTTGAGTTGGAGTTTGAGCTCGCTTACTTCACGCATGGTGTTTTCTTTGACTCGGGCTAAATCTTTGATTTGATTCTTCAATTCAGCAGACTCGGCTTGATAGCGAGTGCTAAAATG
Organism: Oculina patagonica; assembly: GCF_052425735.1. Taxonomy (NCBI): domain Eukaryota; kingdom Metazoa; phylum Cnidaria; class Anthozoa; order Scleractinia; family Oculinidae; genus Oculina; species Oculina patagonica. Next base: position 32,167,907 of record NC_135763.1, read on the forward strand.
TACAGACAGCAAAAAAAAAAAGTTATTATTTTAGTTATAAACTGGTAAGTTTGAAAAAAAAATACACTTTGGTGAAAGCGACAAAAATCCAACTTAAAGGGGCTATGGCACGGTTTTTTAGGAAATTCTAGTTTCGATAATTAAGAGCTTAAACTTCAAATCGGCAGAGCAAAAGTCATTTATTGGCAAAATCACGGCCACATCATAAACAAGGATGATTTTCGAGCATTGCAAATGACGCTTTTCTACAAATTGAGATAAACTTGAAACAAGTCAGGCCGACGTTTTTCAAGTTTACCGAACGCAATCCGTTTTAATCTTCTCGAATTTTGCCCATCCATGCCCCTTTTGGCCTTTCTGTGTTTCTTTTGAGTTCTTCTACAGTTTTAAGCCGTGATTGTGTTATTTCAGTTAATTCTATGACCAGATAGTCAGTGCCGAAATTGCCTTAAATTGAGTGGTATAGCCCTTTGCCTGTTACCATACTCTTTGCTTCTTCGTTTGCCAATAAGATAAAAGTTTTCAAACACGTTTAGATTAACATTAGACAAATTACTAGCGACTTTAGCGTGCAAATAACAGAATAACTACAACAAGGGACAGGTTAATAGGTGATTCACATGTTCTATGCACTTACTTGACATCTTCCAGTTTGCTTCGAGTGTTTCTTAACTCATTCTGGGTCTGTGCTATAGCTCCCTAAAAGAAGATGAATATGAACAAGTTTAGTCGTTCAGAACCGTACATAAACGGGGCGGCGGCGAGGTTTTGTGACAGGGTGTTTTAACTTGACCTATTTTACAATCTATTCACTGATTGCAGATGCGCCTTAGACAAATAGACTGGATGACAGATAAATGATTAGACAGAAAGACAGATAGACAGACAGACAGAGAGACAGACAGACAGGCAGGCAGGCAGGCAGGCAGACATCTAACCTGAAAAGAACGCCTGATCGCAGGTTAGCAGACATCATACCTTGTCTTGTTCGGCGCGGCTGAACGCTTCACGCTTGATTCTATCGATTTCCACATTGGCATTTTCCAAGTCGTTGTATGTCTTGTTCAGTTTGTCCAACATACTTCCCTTCTCGTTAGCTGCAGCGTGTAGTGCTTCTTGTTTCTCATTCTCAGCCATAAGCAGTTGATCGTCACGCTCCTTTTGGACCAAGGCCACCTCATTCACAAGTATCGCTTTCTCGCGCTCCATTCTAAACAAAAACGGTCACGCAAATTAGTCACGCAGTCTGGTTTACACGCTACCAGTTTTTTGTTCGAAGCAAATTTACACGCTGCGACTCCTGGGCCCGATTTTCTTTGCCTTATTTGAATTGCAAGGATGAACATCGGCACGATTTCTAAAATCTGTGGCACTGCAACAGATTTGGATCTGCTCACATTTAGAATTTAGGTAATCGGGCCGATTTTTAAGCTCATTTTCCTATCAAATCTGGGCTAAATCAGTGGCTAAATCTGGCCAACAAATCGAACCATAAATTCCAGCCTTTACAGTGTCACAAAACTCGAAAGAAACTGTTGGAGTAACAAAGCTTAAACGATAATAATAAACCCAAAAATTGTATTACGACTATTTTAAGGTCTTTTATCTCCCCCTTTTTTATTTCCAATGTCTTGCAGTGATTGGTATCCCCCTTTTCAACACCCCCCACCCCCCCCCCCCACCCCATATAGATGTAGATGAACGAAGTTACACAAAGTAACACGATTAAGATCCTACCTTTGTCCCAGTTCTTCCTTTTCATTCTTGAGCTGTGAAATGGCCTCTTCCTTTTCCTGATTGGCTTGTATCAGAGAGCTATCCTTCTCTCGCCTCAGTTTCTCCACTTCCTCCTCATGCTTCTGTTCCATTCTCTTCAGCGCAACCTCGCCATCACGCTGAGTCTGGCCCAGTCTCTGCTCGACCAACTCCTTATCCTTCTGCAACTTAGCCTCCTCAATCTCCTTTTCCTTGCGCACGCGCTGTAGGTCAACAGTCAGCGCTTCTTTGGACAACAGAAGTTCTTGGTTCTCGGCTTCCAATGCTTCTTTGCGCGCTTCCAACTTGGTAGCGGTTTGCTGAAGGTCGTACAAAGCCGTTTCTAATGACTCTTTCTCGCTCTTCAAACTTGCAATATTCTCAGCCAAGCCACGATTTTCCCGCTCACCCGAGTTGACCTGCACCACCAAACTGGATTTCTCTCGCGTCAACTCCTCTTTCTCTTTGGCCAAACGCACTACATTCGAGCTCTGCCTTTCTACATCGCGGCGAGTGCTCATTAACTCGTCATAGATAGAATCTCTTTCCCTGGTGACCTGGTTCAGCGCTTCACTGAGTTCAGCTTTCTCTCGGTTCGCAGATATCAGCTCCGACTCGAGTTTTTCTCGGCTGGCTTCGTGTATGCTGAGGTTTTGGTCAAGTGAGGATTTCTCTGTGTCCAAGTCCACCTGACATGGGTGAAACAGCAAGATAGTTTACAACAGGGTTTTTCAAAACACTAGGTGAAAGTTAGACTGAGAAAAAAAGAATAATTCACTGTATTTACTAGACAAAGTGCAGTGGAGGTAAGGAATCTGTAATTTACCGCCTAACGGGGATTTTCGCAGATTTTTGGTCTTAACAGTTCTGAATTTAGCGGAAATACATTGGCCGTTTTCACCCTAGAAGACGGACTGTCTGACTATTTGTTCGTCTAGTGTGAATTTAAGACGGCTTTTAGACGATTTGTCCGTCTAGATGACCAAGTCGTCCTCCAAAAAATCGTCTTCCTAGACGGCCAAATCGACGGACAAATTTAGACGACTTGTACGTCCAAAATCGTGCCCGTCTCTTTTTCACACTAAAACAATTTGTCCGTCTCAGCCTATTTGTCCGTCTCTAGTGTGAAAACGGCCATTATCTTTGAACATCCAAAGGAATATATAACCTTCATTTACGGAGAGAAATCAAACCATTGCTATAAATATCAATTATTTGAAGACGCGCGGAAACAACTTAAAAAGTTTAGCCTTAATTTCTTACATTGTAATCCATTTCCATCCTAGCCATCCACAGCCTAAGACGCTTGTTTACAGTTTCACTTCTCTAATATAGCAATTCCTAATAGAAATGGACCGTTATTTTTAGGTTTTCTGCGACACGAATATATATTTTGACTGTTCAAACATCTGTACAACAGCTAAAGACGCCACTCACCTTTTCTTGCTCAACGCGGATTAGCTCCTGTCTGATGCTGTTTTTCTCATTTTCCAAATCTCTCTTATCCTGGGACAGAGATGTTTTATCAGACTCCATTTGCTTAATAATCTTGTTCAGCTCAATTTTGTCTTGTCCAAGTCCCTCGTTCAGCGACTGCAATTTAACCAGAGCGTCACGAAGTGCGATCTCCTCAGACTTCATTTTGTTGATCTCCAACTCAAGCTCGGCCTTGTGAAGTTCCGACTTTGATAGCGTCTCGCTCACATGCGCCTTTTCTTGATCCAGTACTTCCTTATCCAGCATGGCGCGGGACAGCTGTTCTTTGAGAGTAACTATGTCTTCTTTGAGCGACGACTGCTTCGTTTCGAGTTGCTCAGTGACTTGTGTCATTCGCTGCACTTCCTTTCCTAACCGTTCCTTCTCGCGGTCTAAGTCGTCTTTATCATCTTCAAGATTATCCCGCTGTCGTTGAAGCTCGCTGTTCGCCGCTTGAAGCTTCTCAATCTCTGATGTCATGTTTTCTAACTGCTCGTTCATGGAGTGACGCATCTTTTCTAGGTTTTGCTTCTCCGTTGAGAGAACATCAGTGTGCGACTTGAAACGTTCGCGGTCTTGACTGGCTTCAGTGACTTTTTGCCGACTGAAAAGAAAATAGAAAGAAAAAAACGTCAAACTACACACTAGCAAAATACAAGTAAGAACCCAAGTGGAGACTGAGAAAGCGTTTCAAATGCTTGATTGGTTGACATATTTTTGAATTCTTTTGTTCAGTGGTTTTCGGCCAGCAACTGTTCGTGTAACTTTCTAAAATCGGGAAGCAGGGATAGCACAGCGACGAGATCACTCGCCTCCTGCCAAGATGGCCCGAATTTGATTCCCGGATCCAGCGTCATATGTGGGTTGAATTTGTTGCGAGTTCGCGCCCTAGCTCCGAGGGGTTTTCTCTGGGTTTTCCGGTTTTCCTCCCTTTACAAAAACCAACATTTCTTAATGGGTCAATTCCGATATTTACTTGGCTCCGAGGCTTAGGGAATAAAACAAAGGTTTGTCAGTCTCAACTGTTGATGCAATCCACCTTAAAACCAATCGAGGGCATGTGGTTACTTGGTCTACTTTTTCGTCTTCAAAACGAAACTTGTGTTTTGATTCAACAAGAAATCAAATGGGAAAACTAACGTAAAGACGCCAACAACGTTTACGATCGGCAATGATAAAGCGTGAGATAGAAACAACGACAACAGATGATAAAAATACGTTTCTGTTTACTTACGCCGAGTCCAGTTCATCGCGCGCGGTGTTGAGTGCTTGTTCTAGACGTCGTTTTTCGTTCTCAGTATCATCAAGTTGTTTCTTGGTTCGTTTCTCAGAATCCTTCGCTGCTTCCACTTTGCTCTTCATTTCCTAAATTTGTGTAAGTTGATAAAATTAAAATGACGCAATGATATGAAAAAATTCTCAATAAACCCTGCAATTATGCCCGAGGCAACTTGTAGCCCCTACAAGACCCAAGACACTTCTTGGGTTATCCCTAGTCACAGGATCATGGACACTTGATGTACATGTACACTGTGCATGTACATTCACTGCAAGTCAACTTAGGTTAGAAGACATACATTTGTAGAAACATGAACTTCCTTTATCCCCCTTCCTTCCAAAAAAAGAATTCAACTAATCTATCTTCCAAAGAGTACGAAATACTTTATCAGAACTGTTTGCAAGAGCAGCTATGCAAAAACTCCTATCAATACGTGGTAATTTGGAAGACTTTGAACTTCTGTGGTCACAGAGAAGCACCTTAGTTTTCTCGCCCTTAGAAAAACTCAGTCTGGGAGCCTTTAATAAACTTAAGATAGGTTTGGCAAAATTACGTTTCAAATGCTTTCATTGTTTTTTTTTCCGGTAGCTTTCTGGTTTTTGGTTCAAACTTCTCAGGCAATCAAAGAACCACTAACCACTTGCGTGATATGTCATTGCACAGTTTCCTTGACAGCTCAGCCTAACCAGACTCATTCTCGTCCCCATAGCCCTTTCGTTTCTCTTAGCCGGCTGGGCCTTGGCACGAGGAAACGAAGGGCTCTGGGGACACAGGATTTCCAGTCCTAGATTCTAGGACTTCCGGTCTTCATGTATGCAGTCATGACGTTTCAAAAGAATGTATGAGAGAGTCGTTTGGTTTTCGACTTCCGTTTAGGAATTCTTTGTTCCAAACAGCCAATAAAAAAAAATCGAATTAATTCAAAAATCCTATGTCCCCAGAGCCCTCCGTTTTCTCGTGCCAAGCCGGCTAAGAAAAAACGAAAGGGCTGTGGGGACGAGAATGAACCAGACTGATCTAGAGTTTTTAACTGGCCAAGGGAATCTTAAACTACATGTGTGTTACTCATCAAGTAACAATCTGTCAATGGTTGAGACTTTTCTCCCTCCTTACCATTACTTGGATATTCTTCTTTTGAATAGCAGAATGCACTTGAGCCAGGGCATTGTCAGACACAGCGGGCGACCTGGAACGAGTTGGCGACGAAGAACGCAAGCGGGCAGCACGTGATGGCGAAATGGGCCTCTTACTCAAGAAATCATCTTCAGCCCCCTCTAGCAAGCCTGCATCAACAACCTCAATCTCGCCCCCAGGTGAACCCAAGAGTTTAGAGGTGTTGTCAGCATCCTGCCTCACTGCATGTGTAATTTCTTGAAGGGTGCTGTGCAGAATCTCTGCTTGTTCTCGCATGGCGGCAATGCTAGCCTCACTCTGATTTTCCCATTCCTCAGACTGCCTGGCAAAACCGTGTTCCTAAAAACAATAGGGACACTTTAATGGCAAAGTTCTTGTTGATGCAGTGAAATAAAGGTCTAGCAAACTGTGTCATGTATTTCTCTCTCTTGCGTCAAACGTGTGCAGACAGTAAAGGAATAGATTCTTCAACTAGCTCAAGACAAAACAAATACATGTACTCACCAAACCATTGATTTTCTTCTTTAGAGTTCCAATGGTTTCTTCCTTCTCGTTGATCTGAGCCTCAAGCTTTTCCTTTGCATTTGTCAAATCTTTAATCCTTTGAAATAAACAAATTAATGGGTTACACATGCAACAGCAGTTAGTAAAGTTAGTAAAGCCTGAATTCCACAGGCAATAGAAGCACTAAGCAGTGCTTGACATTCAAAAAGTTTGACTACAGTCTGATACTGTAAACATTTTACTGCATAGGGAAGTGAAATAACACTCACTTGACCATAAGATCAGTTCTTTCGTTATCATATTTGTTCTGAAGCTCAATAAATTCTTGTACTTTCTCACGCAGTTGCTCCTCAGCCTATGAAAGAAAAGTGTAATGTTGAACTCATAAGAATGTGCATTGTAGTACACAAGCAAAGTGGCATGCTTTAAGAGGTATATTAGACTAGTGTGTGATTATTCAAATGAAACCTTTTGAGCAGTAGTTTCATTTGTAACTGTTTGTTATGTTATGCAAGGTGGACCTAACTTTTGAGTCTAGATGAAACCCTAATTAATGGGTGACCAATCAAATGAAAGCTATTGAGCAGTACTTCAAGGTGGTACTGTTATTATGCTGTACTAGGTGGTTCGTAATGTAAAATAATGAAATAAAAGCCTTTAAACAGTACTATTCATTTTAAAATTTTCAAGGATATTTGGCAAAACATTTGTACTCTGGTCTCTTGAAAGATCAGTAAAATCTAAAAAAACAGTAAAATCACCTTTTGGCGTCGAGCCCTCTCCTCTTCCAGTGCAGATTGAGTGTTAGCATCCATTCCACGCAGATTTTTGTCCAAGTCCATGCAGGCTCCCTGCACCACTCGAACAGACTTTGTAACTTCCGCACGCACACTGGACAGATCCCTGAGGAAAAAAATAAAACTCATTAATCGATTTAGAGGGCTCAAAGGGAGTGAGTGGCGAAAGGGGGGATTTTGCCTGTCCCTGAGGCTCATATTTTCAGCAAAAAGGGGGGGAGTGGACCCCCATCCCCCCCCCCCCACCCCAGATTACCAAAGCCATTTGTGTTAGAAGCTTTACATGCACTTTCAGCATGACAAAGACAGCCTTGAGTTTTGTTGAGAAACTTGCACTGCATGGTCTTGTCAGCCTGGACGACCTTGTCGGCGTCTTAAAGCTGCCAAACTACACATGGTGCTTTCTCAGGGACTGGGCTAGGTGAGCATGTGCCCATTTGGATTGGCGCAGCCATGTAAAGAGCAATCATTAACTTGGACAAACCTTTGTGTAGCAGATTTCATCTCGTTAAACTGCCGCCTGAAGTTGTTCATTGTCTTCCACATATCCATCAATCGCACATGCTCGTTAGCAAAGTAAGCTTGTTCCTCCTCGTCACGGGCCTCAATCTCTTCCCTTGCTTTGTTCCAATCAGCTGTCAGTTTCTGGATATCGAGCGTAAGCTGCTGATTGGCTGAGGTTGCTTGTTCTAATTGTTCTCGGAGCATGTTGTTGACATGTTGAAGGCTGGCACTCCTGTGGAAGTTGTGATACAAAGAGTTAAAAACTATACAGCAGAAAACAATTTTTAAACATACAAATGCATAAGCACATAACATGTGAATGAGCTACGTGTACAGCTGGAAACAATTTTCTTTATTAGCAGGATATGTGTCTTTCTAACCTTAGTGTTTTGCCTTGAAATAATAGACCTCTTAAGCTATGCATATACACTGCCGATTTCAGATCATGTGATGCTTTCCAGAGGATTGTTCTTTTGACCATCTGGAAATTATTCATTCATTTCTAAGTGAATGTATTTCAATTTGAAAAATACAATTCTCACGGGTAGCATCACATGGTCTGAAATGGGACCACAGACAAACAAAGCTAAAGAGGTCTATTATTGCGTGGTTCCTGAAAATATTCGTATGCACCAGACAGAAGGTCAAGGGGGTGGGGTCTTAAAAGCCAAAAATTATGAAGCTTAACTGGCATGGATGCCAGACATACAGTTTTCAAAATTCCCTGACTTTTTCCTGATAAAAACAAAGTTTCCCTGGCCAAATAAATACAAAATGTCAGATATAGTATTGTCCTCCAGCCTCCACTTCCAACAAAATAAAACAATGCTGAGATCACATAACAAACGCAAAAAGCAAACAATAAAAACCTTCCGTGGGAGAGGTGTGGATACTTTCTGGAACAACACATTGTCAAAATTATATACCGTCCTGTAATTTAGTTTGGCAGAATTGCCTTGGCAAGGCAACAATAGCTTCACTATCATGAAAAAAAAACTTCTCGCAACTGATATTATTAAAAAAAAATATGAAACACTAAATTATTTTTAATTGATTGTTGAATCTCACCTCTGCTGTTCCTCCTCTAGCCGAATCAAAGAGTTTTCCAAGTCACTGGAATGTTCATCTTCTGTCTCTCTCAGCCTAGCTTCCTTTTCTTTCAGTGTTTCTGTTGCTGACTGAAGCTGCAAGAGATAAGAAGTAACATACAGTCAATCCTGATAACTCAAACATTAAAGAGAAATTGATAAACATTCCTGATCAATTAAATGGAGGTTGAAGTTTTTTAGGCTAAAACTAGAAAGAAAATGACCTGAAGGGGAATTGAAAAGGGTTCAAATTAGCAGGAGGTTTCGAGTGGAGGGTTCAAGTTATCAAAATTCAGCTGTACATGTAGTACATTTGGCAGAATGTAAATAATCATGACAAGCTCAGCTGGCTTTTGCAGCTCTAAAACTTTATTCAAGTCTTTGTTTCCATGTGAACAAACAGTAAGTCTCAAAATTGGCACAACCTATTTTTATTTTCCAAAGCAATAGTTTCCAATGACACTGAACAGAACCATATAGATAAACGAAATTTAAAACGGTATGACTTGTTCCTTTCTAGTAGAGCTACTTTGACGACTGTACCAAGGTAATTCTGTAGTAAGCTGACTGTTACAGTACCGCCTGGAATCATATGCACATTGGCACGCGTGAAGCTCGAGGGCAGAACGCGTGAATTGCACGCGGGAGGAACGAGACGAAACCGCGCGGTTCACGAACGAAACCCGCGCGGTTCACGAATGAAAACCGAGGTCAGAAATTCATCTCGGTCAAATGGACGAAAGGCCGACACAAAAGGATCTGTCGGCTATTGTTGTTTTTATTGTTTTCGTTTCAATGGATTTTTTCTCACATTTACAACTTGCTTACACTGTATTCAGCAACGAAATGCAAATTTCTTTCAAACAGTTTTTATGGGATTACCGGTAAATTTTGTTGAACTTCAAGATCTTCACGGGTTCGTATTGAATGTTCCGTGCGTGCTAGCATGAGAAGCTTTTGAGTCGAAACTTGTCGCTTCTCGAAATAATTAATTTTTTGAAAAAATCGAAATTAATGAGGCCTGTAAAAGCACTTCTCTCGATTCATTCATCCGAAAATGAAGGAAGCGAAAATCTTTTTGCAGCCGCGCCAAGGATTTCTTATCTTCAAATGATCTGACAGATCGAAGCCCGTGTGTAAATAAAGGTCGCAAAGGTCACGCTTGTCATGTTTTCTTGCAATGTCTAGTTATGAATTGAAAACGAACGTATTTAAAGTCTGTTACTTAACAAGGCGAGCGTTTATTAAGATCGAATAAAAGTTTCACAGAAGATTTAGAAATCAATGACATTTATTTGCGGGGAATGTGTTCTCTTTCGAGCGACAAATGCCGACAATTGTCGGCTTCCAATACACCAAAAGTTCATTTGCCGTTCAACTAGATTTTTGCCGATAAGAATTATTTCGCGCCTTTATTAAGATCGAATAAAAGTTTCACAGAAGATTTAGAAATCAATGACATTTATTTGCGGGGAATGTGTTCTGTTTCGAGCGACAAATGCCAACAATTGTCGGCTTCCAATCCACCAAAAGTTCATTTGCCGTTCAACTAGATTTTTGCCGATAAGAATTATTTCTCGCGCCGATCAGAATAGCTATTTTCGGTCAGTTCTAAATTTGACGTTCTGTTCGTGATTTTCGGCTCGATGGTAGTCAGAAACAACTACAAAGAACATGAATCCTGTCTCGCCTTCCCAGACATTCGGTATGCTGGTAAACAACTCGATGAATAAACTTGTTATTTCGCAGCTTTTCGGCAATTGACAAATTGTGTTTTTCCGGCAGTCTCTGATTCAAAAAATTGCAAAGGGACAAGAAAACCGGTAATAAAATGAATTTGAGTGCAAGCAGGCGAAATAATATTTACTTGTCTAATAAAAAACAGAACAAATAAGACAACGCGAGGACAACGCGTCAACATATGTTTAACTATGCAAATCTTGAATGAAATTAATCGAAGCGTGAACAGCAAACAACTTTCGATGGATTTTCGATTTAAAACTCGTCAACTCAGTTTGTAGCTGTGGTTTAAAGTACATTTAAAACAGGGCAAGAAATAATCCTGTGATATTTCGATCTTAAGGCGAATATTAAAAACGTTCTCTTCAATGTCGCACGTTTTTCGCAGGCGGCGGGATCAAAATGTTATTCCGGGTTATTCCGCTGATTTTTTGGACGAACCAGCGTTCTCTTTTGTTTGTTGTGGTTTCCGATCAAATCTCTTGGGTGACGGTGTCAAAAACCTAACAATGAAGAGCAACAATAAAGCCAACAAAGCAATTAAAAGCACGAAGACGCGGCTTTGAAGAACGCGTGATTCCCTCGGTTTCGTCTCGGTTTCGTCTCGTGCTTCGTTCGTTCCTCCCGAGGTGGACGCACGGGCAAACCGCGTGCACTACCCGCGCGTCCACCTCGGGAAACCCGCGGCCGATGTGCATATGATTCCAGGCGGTACTGTACGTTGATTAATTATTACAAACTGTATAGAAGGGTATTAAAGTTCGCATCATTATTTTTCGCGAGAACCGGGTCTCAGTGAAAATTAAGTCCCGTGAAAATAAGTAACAATAAGTTACCTGTTTCTTTACAGTCTCTTCCGCGTTTTTTGTCTCAGATACAGATGTCTCTAATTCCCCGCACTTGCGTTTATACTGCAACACCTTCTGCTGCAACTTCTGTATTAACTGAGCCTGTCTCTGCTGTCCGTCCTGATAGGCTTGAAGTTTGCGCTTGTAGTTAGAGTGTTCCTCCTCAAGCTTGTTCTTGAGATAAGAGACTTGCTGGACGAGATTGCTGTCCGACATGGATTGGTCGCCCGCTGCAAGACTGCTGTAACCTGCACTACCTGGGCTGGTCCCACCTTTCATGTAATGCTCCAACTAAAAAAAAAAAAGAATGAGGACTATGTGATCAACAGGATTCTAAGGTGTGACGTTGAAAAGTGGAGAATTATGCTAACTTCAGTCAACTCCCGCCTTGTGAACACCTCGCTATTACGGTAACCCCTTTAAAACGGACAGGAGTTAAGTCCCAGCATATAAGAATAATTGAAAATAACTCCCACTACTACGGACTTTCTCTTTTGTTGACATCAAATTGTGGTCCCAAAGGTGTCCTTTATAGTGAGAGTTGACTGTAAAGGCAATTTAAAGTGCTGGAAAATAATATTCCAGGTATGTCCTTCTGAGCATAAGCTCTAAAAGAAAAATCAGGGACCACAAGAGCTTAGGAAAAATTCTTCAAGTACCATCGGTTTTGAAGCCAAGAACTCTGGATTAGATCACTGTTGCTTTAGGGACCGAGCTTTGGGGCCAGAAGGGGGCAGGCCGTGAGTATTTAAGGCAGTGATTTGTGGCAAGGAAAATATTAAGGGTACAATAATTGAAAATGCATTTTTGTGCAACCTGGCACTGATACTACAAGCTCAGGAAAGAATAGAACTAGCCCTTAGGTAATATTAATTGCTGGAAAATAACTCAGGAATGTTGTTCGGAGCATTAGCTCTAGAAACCACAAGAGGCAATGAAAAATTCCTTGACCTGGGTGAAATTGGCCAATTTCAAGTTACTCTTTGCCTCTGTTTCAAAACAAGTCTACGTGTGAAACCATTCATATGAAAATGAGTTTCACCTACAGGTTCATTTTCATGCAAATCAAACTCATTTTTCATTTGAATGGTTCTGTACATAGGTGGTTTTGAAACAGAGACAAAGGGGGACTCAGAAATGGCCTATATTCAAAGGTGTGAAGTCTCTTGGTAGCCTAAACGGCACAAACTATGCAAAATAAAAGCCAGCTAGTGAATGTTTTTGACTAAGCTTAGGTTTCAGATGAAAAAAACATAATTACCAAAGACAGTTGAACCTAAATTTAATTCACTACCTTAATTCAATATGTGTGTTAATTACTTAAATTATGTAGAACATTTAATTAAGTTTTTCCTTCATCTTAAAACCTGTGGCACCAAGCCAGAAAGTATATAAATTTTACAATGTAATATTTGCTGAAATATGTAAAAATAACTTTCTTTTTTGCCAAATCAACACTTTCACAAACAAGGTGAAAAATGATTTTTACAGCTCGGATGCTATAGACGACAGATGGTACATTTTAATATCCCCTCTAGATTCCCCCTTTACTAATTGTCATTACTGGTTACCATTATTTTCATTGACATCCATTTATAACACAAAAGAATTTTGAATGGCTCGAAGGAAACTGATACTTTGCATCCATTTTACCTTGTTAATATTCCCACAGTTTAGTTCATTGGCCGAAAAGATGAAGGCCTAATCTATACTTAGAGTATGGATTACTGCTTCCCCCAATGGACTGAATGGAATGTAGGTCAAAATTATGCCCCTGATGTGCTAGGCTAAAATGTCCCTGACAAAAAACCCGCGGGATATTAACAAGGAATAAGCCTTCCATAATACTAAACATCTGGCATGGCAGGTTTTACGAACAAGAAATGTACAGAAAGGTTTTTTTGGATTGAAGGAAGGAGATTTTATTACCTGAATAAATTATTTTTCTATAAGCTGTCAAAAGGAATGTTTTGTCTTGGGACATTTATACCAGTTACCGGTTGGGCCCAAAATTTAGTTTTGAAAAATGCACTGGTACTTTGAGACAAATGATCTCTTGTTAGACATTTTTTCTTCACCTCCACTGGTCTACTAAGTAACAATGTACATGTATAACTGTGCATGGAGATGTGGCTTCAAACTCATATATTTTACAAACTGAACTACATCTATCCAACCTCATTAACAACTCAATTTTGACACATTAATAACTGGCTAAGAATAAACTTCATACATATTAATTGCAGAACAAATTGCTTTTTCACCAAAGCAGATTTATGTAAAAAAAAAACAACCTCTAAAACAAATGGTACAAATATATGTGTTCTTTTTTTTTAAAAAATTTATTTTTTCTGCCACATTCAAATAACGAAATAAATTTATGACTCTTATAAAATATTGCTAAGTGTTTTCGACATGTAATTCATCTGTATCCTGGATAACATAGAACAATATCCATGTTCTATTATTTAAAACTTTCACTGAAAAGCTTAGTATATCTAATCACCCTAACAAAAGGCTGCATAAAATAAACATCAGGTACTGAAATGGCAACTTAATGTACGTAAATGGATTTAAGCGTAATAGAGTTGCAGATTTCAATGTTTATTTTGCGATGACACAGGTTTGACACGAACATTTCAGCTAACCATACATCACTCAGATTTAGAAAGAGGGCAATCAGTCTTGCTTTGTCTTATATAACTTGGAGTTTCTTGCAATATCACAACTTGTACCTCTGGTTTTACTCGAATAAATACAAAACAAATTTACTAAACGTAATTAACACAAAGACAAAATGATATTTACTTCCCTGTCAAGTTGTCAACAAAGAAGAGCGACGTAAACAAACTAAAATATTCAAACTTTTAGCGTCCCTGGATAGTGTGATATTAAAAGCTTGAAAATTACTAAAAATTTAAAGGGATAGCGCACAGGGGGTCGAAAATTTACATGTAAACACTGAAAAGGCTACATGACGTTTCTATCATACGGTGCTTATGAATTAACTTCTCCAATTTCAGAAAACAATAAGCTCACTACACTTTTACCTGACTTGCACGACCAAACCCTTTGCAAACACAACTTGTTCAAGGAAAGAAGCTAGTTTAAGAACGCTTTATCTTAACTTTCTATGGTGAAATACAACAAAGTTTGAATTATTTTTGAAACCACAAGATATTTTTAAACGAGGTGGAATTGAAATTTAAAACTCGCCTGCGGCCAGGTGATTTGAGCTTTGCACTAAGCTTATTAGAACTCGGTAAAATCAACGAAAATGTCGCAATTAACAGTTTTTCTTACCTTGTCGCTAACTGCCATGTATTTTGAGCCAATTTCGTCTCGTTCTGCTCTTGTTGCGGCGAGCAAATCTTCCAACCGGCTCACTTCAGACTGTAGCATTCGCGATTCATCTCCGAAACCCGGAGACGCCATCTTGGAATCGACTGGTGAAATGGATTTGGTCACAACGTCGCGTATCTTTGTAGGAACTGTTGGGCTTTTAGTGCCAGGATCGCCGTTCAAATGCTGGTCTTCTAACCTCTGTGGGAAAAAAGCCAGAGTTATTATGAATTACGGTCAAAATCACACCGCGATGATAACGGATAACAGTTTGAACTTGGCCAACAAGCGCGTGATCGAGTGTTGCTGATCTCGTTCGAACACAAACGATATTCTTCCAGAAAATCTCGCTAAATTCTTAACTTACCTTTATAACAGAGCTCAAACCCGGCTCAGGCGAGCCACCTAAAATTGAACTTCTTCCTTCGTAATAACTCATACTCGCATATTAACTCCAAGTTTAAAGGAGCAAATTAGTCGCCGAAGCAAGACCACTGTCCGTAATTTCGCGCTTCGATGCGTCAGTGTTCACGATACTTCAGTTACAAGTGGAAGCCTGCAGTGCGTAAGCTACAACTACTCGGCTACAAAATGGGAAACCGCACAGCTTTAACGGAAAGCAAAACTGAAGCCAACTAATCCGGCAAATTCTCGTTCAAAATCCTGCTTCTTTCTCACTGGCCGGGGCCAACGTAAACTATCGCCGCAAAAGGTCGGCTGGTTCTAGTCCTTCGAAACCGACGCCACGCTCTCGGTCAGTGGCAGTTGCTATGGAAACACGATGCCGAAGCGGGACGGGTGATTGTTTCCCGCCACCTTCTGAAAGGAAAAAGCACGAAGTGTCAATATTGCAAGAACGCCATTGTACGCAAGATCAGCCCGCAGATTTGTTTTTGTACAAGAAACAAAAGTGAAATCAAGGAATTTGAAAACATTGCACAAAGGAATGGTCGACGAACCATTGATTTCGTCCAAAAAATCCGCGCAAACGAGTGGAAAAGGAGAAAATATTCGTCATCGATTATATATTCGAAAGGAAGTTGACAGGGCACGCTTGTCAACACTAAATTGAAAGACGCTACATTCCAGAATCTCCAAAACGAGCAATTAACGCCAAAATGTGTGCACAGGCTTCAAAACATCATATGCATAAAATTACAAAACCAGTTTTAACATTTAGAAAAGAATCCCGTACAAAAATTGCCTGGCCGAATTTCAAGAAAAATGGTACAGTACGCGACCTTACCCCCAAATTAAATCACCTTCAAGCCTCTTCAAATTTGTTGTGCATTACTGCAATCAATAACTAATGAACTTTAGTTGTTAATTCATCAGAGTAATTAATAAATTAATTGAGATACGACCCATTACATTGTGTCCTTTCAAACAGGTAATTAAATGACCGCAAATTGTTTGAAGGTAAATTATACGGCGTCCTTTCGTTCGTAATCACTGAGATTCCAAAGCGAACGAATTTTTTCATTAGAGCTGCTTTATGCTCTGTTTAAAATATAACATTTCGAGAAATCGACGTGTGGTAAACCATTTGAATGTCAATTGATATTGGCGAGAACCCATTTTAGTGCTACTTGTAAAGATCTCCAAACCATTCAAAAGTTCGTTTGAATGTAATTTCGTTTTTTCTGCATTTTTACTTCGCAAAAGGGGTCTTAAATTTTAAACTAGTTCAATTACATTATATAAAAGTGTAATCAAAAGTGTAACCTGCCGTTAGCGAATGAAGAAACAGTATTTCCCAGTGTCCAACTGCGAAACAATAATTGTAAAAGGCAGAGCCACAACAATGCCGGCAGGTTAAGGCGCCGATTCTGCCTAAATAGCAGCTATATAGTAAGCAAAGTGATCATTCGAAACTAAATAAAAATAAAAACTTAAAGACAACGGTGAATAATAATATGCATCCAACAGAGGAGAAACATAAGCTAAGCTCAGTCGTTACACTAACTCAAACATCCCGAAACAGAGAGATTAAAATTAACATAATCTCTTCAATTACTCAACATTTTAAATCAAGCCCTTACCCTCTCTTACTTACTTGTACAGACGTAGCGACACCAAATGGGTGGGACAACCTCGGTGAAAAAATTCAAGCGGAATAAAATCGCAAACACCTTTTCCCTAACCCTCTATCGAGGCTACTGATCAACAAAAGTGCAAATCATATTTAGCATTTTAAATCTGCAAGTAACGCCACTCGCTATGCATTTCTATGGCGACGGCTCAATTCTTATTCAGCATTGATTAAATCCTGTCAGATTTAACACTGTGAGCACACACACAAACGAAACTTTTGTTTGCCCAGGATAAAGAAAGGAAGCTTAGAGCTAGCGTATATTTAATAAACTGATTCTGCTGCACGATCAGCTATTGTGACTTGGCAATATAAGCCCGCATCGAAACAGTAAAGATTGTACTGTGTTACAATATACTTTTGTAGTCTTTTTTATTGAAATGCTCAGTATGATTTAAGTATGATTTAAGTTAAGCTTTTATTTTTGGCGATCGATAGTTTGAGCGCCGGAAGTGTCATAAACGATTGAAATGATTTTGCATAGTACGACCCAATCGCCGATTTTATACTACGAAAAGCAACTGAGGTTTGATTTTTTTTCCAAAAAAGCCACCGTATACCGTAAAGAAAATTGCAGAACTGAAAACTGAAAAAGGTGGGCCGGTATAGTTTCCTACGTCTCCTACGGGAATTATGGCTACGGAGCCTTGAAATAAAGTACATCGGGACCCTTTAAATGTTGTCCTCTTGTTTAAAAATAATTGCAATCAAAATTATGCGAAACCAACGCCTTTTTTACCAATTGGGCAAAGTATAAAGTGAGGCACTATATAAGCGGGATAATTCGACCTTGGTGCTAATTGGATAATTGCCTGTCACTGCAGTTTACCGCAAAATTAATCAAAAGTGATAAATAGCATAGGTGGAGTGAGACAGATAATGCAAAATGCAAAAGTTTTCTTTGAAAATTTCACACCGGATTTTTTATTATACTGGGTTCAATGTGAAGTACAGAAAACCTGTAGTTGACATCCCTGAAAGGAGAAAGTTAAAATTACTGAAGATCGCTAGAATTCTTAGATCATAACAGCTCTGAATGAACGCTTGGGTTGATGAATCAGTGGTGAATTTTACTGAAATGTCGGTAGTATTTTTCGCCCCCAATATGAATGCACAATTCATACAATCACGATTATATTTAAATGATAACGGTTTAAAACTCTTGTTTGGATCCTGATATAAAACTATCCAAACCTCGAAGGTTACTCATAGAGAGAAGTCAGTGTTTTCCTTTTAGATTACCGAGTCAATATTTTCTCCCACGACAAAAAATTAAAAAATTCTTCCCATCACCAGGGTTTCGCTTGTTACTTTTTTTAGAGTTACTGTATATTGAAAGAAAAAGTACACAAAACTAATTAACCAAAACTGCAATCATAACATATGTTATATCGTGTCGTCCGATCGAGTGCAAGAAGCAAACTTTTTTGACTTCCAACAGACTTGGTAATTGAAGTGTAATTCACTTCGAGCTCCGTCCTTCATGGGGTATTTAAGTTAAGTAGTATCATTTCTTTAGCACAGTTGCGGTTTTGCAATCTGCAATAACTTGTAATGTATAGTTTGCTTTCATGCTGCTAAGAAATTAATACAGAAATGTCAACTACGACCACACGCCTAGAGAATCCATGCTGGAAGTGGATTTGTTTTCAAAACTAGCTCAAAAGACAAATTCTCTTAACCGATATCACACATTTCTTTTACAATAAGTTGTGAGAATTCAGGTAAACATCCAGACAATATCTCAAGATGATCGATAGCGCTTTATTTCTCTCGCCTGTATCCACTGAAATCTTGGGTGGAAAATGAGAGATTTCCATTTGATTCTTACAGAGTTTTACATAAGGGTTCGTAAAACTTACTGAAACGTTCTTGAAATGCTTGCAAATTCGAGGAGAACGTTCATATTTGTAAAGCTGTGCTTAGACGCCTGTCATAGCAGATGCTCTCACACACTTATAAGGTCAAGTTAAAAGTGAAGAGAAGATTGTCATACAGTGAATTTCAATATAACTACTGAGAAGCAGATTTCGTGCTTCGACAAGATGGGATACCAGGTGTTTTTGTTTTCAAACTGAAGCCCACAACATTGGCAAAATTACATGTAAAAGTGATCTACTTTTTTAACCTCATTCGATCGTTATTTCGCGTTCACGACTATTTCTTTGTGCCCGTTGTAGTTGGAAAGAAGAATATTTTACTTTAATTTGCTTGCACAAAACAAAAATGTAGAATTTCTTGTAACAGTATTTTCGTTTTTGTGTGAGCTTTGTGAGACTGGCGCGTACCAAAAGGAAACCAATGAAATGCAAATAAACTGCTCGAAGGCTGCGCTTTAAACCTCCGTGAAATCGATCACTTACACATAAAAGAATAAACGATCAAACCGGATGCAATTATACGCGTTTTGAGCTTAAACAACGGGCTCTCACTATTCAATCGCTGGAGCAATGGATTCTGTTATCTGGAAATTCTTTTGTTATGCAAAACCAAGGAAAGCAGACGCGACTTGCACCATTCTGTCAACTAAGTGCTAACTACTTCCCGTAGCCGCTATAAAATCTGATGAGATAGTCAAAGCAATGTCAACAGTAGCTTTAAAGATTTTATTAATCCTCTAATGTTTTCCTTTTTTCTGACCGCAGGTATTGACTCAAAAGTAAGGTTGTTCGCAAGCTAGAAATATGAAATCCAAGCATAGCAACGAATTAAAGTTTCCGTATTTTGTTCATGGCAACTCGAAATAAGTCGCTAAAACGTTTACATTTTGAAGGCACTAATTGCTGCCCAAATGTACCCATTTAAATTGCTAAAACGATGTATAGTCTTTTTCAGACTTGATTCTAATTTTTGTCGCCACTTGATTAGCGAAAGCTTTTTTTCTTCGCACGATACCTGAGATTAACTGTCAGAAAATTTTCCTGAACATTTATTTCTTGTCTTGCCGAAGAACAGTGCGCCTTTGAAGCATATCAATGCAAACATACGATTTACTGTTTAGCGAAAAAAAAAACTGAGTAATTTATACTAACTCTTCGGATCTGTTGACTGCTGGTCCAGGAATATATCGTTTTTATTTTGATTCAGCTTATCACCTGGCCGGCTCTTATATGGAATACTGCTCTGGTTTGCAGTTTATGCGAACAAACCACATGCCGATTGCAGATTAACCACTTCGACTAAAACTGAACTTTGAGATTCAGTGAGACAAATAAGATGCTGCACGATTGTGCTTTAAAAATATATGCTAAGAGGCTTTTAAATCGTTCAATGCGGGCATTACCTTAATGTTTCGCCCAATGGAGTGATACCCAATGTCGTCCTCTTCAGATCCGCTGTTTTTAAATGCATCAGCATCCATATCGTCATGTTTCGGCGCAAAGCTAAGAGGGTCTTCCATCGGAAACAAGCTTTTAGCCTAGCAAGTTACTCCCTCAAGTCGCACTGCCGTGTGATCTTGCAGTCTTTTTAATCCTCTATGCAGGCGACGCCATAGCGGTGATTTTTGATTGGCTAAAATGCCGAAGTGTTTGTTAGGGTGATTATTGTAATCAGGGCAGTATTGTACGTAGTTTCGACAAGGTCACCTCTAAACAATACCTAATTGGATTCCTCATGCATACGAAAGAATGATTTTGTTTTTTGTAGCCAGACGGTTTGAATAAACAAACGGATCGACTGAGAGCAAATACTTACACAATTTGAAGGTTATATTAACCATCAGCACTGTTCGTATATCAAAGTGCGTCCAAGATAGCTTTCGAACAAAGCTGTCTATTTAATGATGATTTCAATTGCAGTCATATTTACTATAGATTGTGCAATCCACCATATTCATAATAGCGTACAAAGTTTGCGCAGTTTTTTTGACAATGAAAAAGTAAAATTTGTTCTCTACCTTTTATGCAGCGTGCAGTTAATTGGGTTAAGTCGATAGCATATTAATCTGTCGATCCTTTTTTCGCTATGCACTTCGGAAAAGCGTCACCGATTTTGACTTGCTCATTAGTGCGTTTATTTTTTACCTTTAAATTAACAATTCGGTAACTGCAAGTTGTGTGCTCTATGCGGGTGGCATGTAAAACAAATTAAAGTTCAGTTTGCTTGCAACTGAAAACCCACAAAGAAAACGTAAACAATCACTTCAAATTTGCATTGCATTATCGTCAGTGACTGCGTCAGAAATCAAAACTCGCCTGGTTACGCCTGCACGTCTTCGGGGCATGCAAGGCGGAAGTCTGGACAAGGGCTGTGGGCAGAAGTACATAATCTGCTGTGGGTTGAACTTTTCACGTCGCAATAACGATAAAGCATAAGTGCACACAAGTCTGTTTGCAGATATCGTTTTATTTATAACATCAATGGCAAGATCTACTATGATAATCTTCTCAAGTTAGGACAAATTAAAATAAAGGGGAAAAAAAGTTATAAACAAAACAGCCATTTAATTTGATGGCTTACAAAAGAGCCTAAGCCCCATACTACGAGGTAAACCACCAGATTAAAAAAGTGCAAAAAACTATAATAAAAATAATAATAAAAATGAATTAAAATTAACAATCTTAGGATAATTACATCACAATAAGAAATTTTAAACGCCCAATTTAAAGGAAGACAAAGTTGAAATTGTGCAGACAGCTGATGGCAGTACATTCTACAATTAAATAACTGTTTTTAAAAACATCATAGCCCATTGTTTTTTAGTTTAAGACCCTCATCATTCTTTCTTTAAAGCATAGCGGTCTCACTGAAAGACCGTTCACAATCTTAAAGAAATCGTCTCTACCCTAGTTTTCAATAGACTTAGACCTGAACGTGTGATGGCAACGATTATAAATTAAAGCATTGGAATGTTGTTTACAGTTGATTTTTTTTTTCTTGATTGACCACGGGAGGGTGTGACAGAAAAGACAAAGTAGTAGGCCTTGAACTCTTGTACAGGACTGTCCACAATATCAACTTGTCGACATAGTGCATTTCCCAGAAACTGCTCAAAATTTCTTTAAAATGGTGCTTGAAAGTTACTCCAAAATATCTAAAACGTTGCTTTTTGTTATAAAAAATGCCCGAAAGTTGCTCTAAAAATCCAAATCGTTTCTTTTTTATTGTGAACATTTTTTCAAATGTATGCTATTTCCCATTAAAAATAAGATTTTTAATGAAGCATTTTCATGCAATGTAACTGCAACAGAAGCATGGCCTTCAAACAACATTCGGACAGCATTCAAAAATCTTTGTTCTAGAAATTGCCCAGAATGGAAAAAGTTGCTCGAAGGGGAAAAAAGTCGTTCGAAATATGAAACGTTGCCAAAAAGTTGTCGAGTAACTTGTGGCATGGGTGCTTGTGGACAGCCCTACTCTTATTCGCGTTCAAACTCTCCGGAGACCGGCCCGGCCTCTTGACCGGTCAAATAGCTCATCACCCGTACCCAATCTTCTTGAAGAACGCCCTTTAGAACTAGAACAACAGGAATTACTTTCATTCGATAAGATTTGAATAAGCTGTCGAGCCCGGGCGGGGGGGGGGGGGGGGGGGAGAGGGGATACTATATTGGAGAGACTCCGCCCCTGAGGATCCCCCCTTCTCAAGGGCTGGCTAGGAAGTCGCATGAATGGAATCTGAAGTCGAGAAAACAACCTCCTTTTAGGCTATGTTTACACGGGACCGGTCCGGAACGGATCCGGTCCGATTTTCGGACCGGATAGGCCTTCTGTTTACACGGGACCGTTCTGGAACCGGTCCGTAACGGATCCGTTCCGGACCGGTTCCAGAACGGTCCCGTGTAAACACCTGGATCGGTTCCAAATGGTTCCATGTAAACAGGTCCGGTTCGGTTCGGAACGGTTCCGGACCGGTCCCGTGTAAACGTAGCCTTAGGGCCCTGAGCTTCAAGATCAACCGCTCGTCTTGTTTAAGCCCAGAGAGACTGGTATCGAAAAGACAATTCAATATGGCGGACAAAACAGAACAGGCCGAGCAGCAGAGAGTGCTTCGAGTTAATCAGGTAAATCGCAAAAAATCGCCACAATCTTGGTTTAATTGTAAAACATCAATAAAACTGTGTCAATTGATTTTCATTTTTAGCTGGATGCAGCTCAGCTTGACGAAGAAATTATTCATCTTCTACGATCACAACTAAACAAAGCCTTCCAATATTTCGAGGTACAAGACTCGTTTTTTCTTTATTTTTAAACCAGAATGGTTCATGATATGAAGGGAGCAGTCACAAGTGAAAAGCATATAGTTTTTGCTTCACTTCTGTAACTCTTGTTGGGTCAGCTATTTGGTAATCCATCAAAATCTTATCTTTGAAAACAAAATTCGCAATGGGTGCCTTGTGTGCATTCCCCGCCATGTGTGAGATCAAAACCACAAAGGTGTCAAATGCGCCAGAGATATCCTGAGGTACTGATGCAAATGCTCAGTCCTTGAGCGGTGGTAAAATGTCAAATGCCCCACCCCAGGATTGAAGGTGGGTGGGCAATGGACACTGACTCCCTGGAGGCTTACCTGCAGAATACCCTGCCACTCCTAAGCTATACCTAAAACAGTGGCTACGCGGCTACATGGCTACGTAGCCATGTAGCCACGTAGCCACGTAGCCCCATAGCCACGTAGCCGCGTAGCCATGTGCACGTAGCCGCGTAGCTGCGTAGTATGAATATATACCTCGTTCTATAATCCATGAGCCATGTAGCTGCGTAGCCATGTAGCCACTGTTTTTCAGGTATTGCTTCGAAGTGGCGGGGTATTCTGCAGTTACTCCCTGCTAGAATTGACTGAATGTAATAGCTGTACTTTAAGCGAAATTGTTGATAATTTTTTTTTAATTTCAGGTTGGTGTTCTAACAAAATATGAAGCTGAGCTTAATGGGATACTAAGATTCCTTGTTTGGAGGGTAAGTTAATCTGTGTATTCTGTATTTTACTTCCCCTCCTGTTCCACATGTTACTCAACTGACCTTGAATCAACTCATTATTAAAGTAGGGACTTTTTGGGCTGTTGGTATCCTACAGGGCTGCAAATAACAGTCGGACAACGGAGACTGGCCGACCACAGTTTTTTTTTAAAGCCTGGCTAAAAGCCTGCAGGTGAGCCTCTCTATGGGTACCCATGGTCTTCGTTTTCTTCGCAATTGTTTTATCTTCGTTCATTTTTTGTGTGAAATGTGGTCAAATGCCAAAATTCAGAAATTACAGACTGAGATATTTTCTGTAGTTTTAGGAGTTATGACAGTTTTATATCTGAGTGCTCAGTTTGATCACATGAATTTTGGTCAATTTCAGATCTTCACTTTAATCTTGAGATCTTCGTTTTTTCTGTGGTGATCTTCTCGTCTTTGATTTCCTCGGAAATACCCATAGAGAGGCTCACAGGTGACCCTATACTATTCAGCAGAATGGCAGAATGACAGAACGGCGACAATTTATTGGCTAAACCAACAAATAAAAACTGACCGCAAGCAAAGCAGGGTGAAGCTAACCGCAAGCAAACTAGTGACATTCTACTATTCTGCTATTCCGCCAATTAGGGTCACTATGTGTAACAGCTGTCACTTACTGTATTGTGTGATTGACGACTTGAACTGTTTAGTTTTCAGTGTACAGATTTGATGCTACAGTTGGTCAGAATATGCTTAATATGAAATACACTTCAAAAGGTAGGAGAACAAGGGGTAGGCATTTTGCATCCCATTTATCCAGATTTTGTTCTTTCAAGATTGTGGAATGTGTGTTTCCAGAAAATATTCACACCAAGGAGGCCCTGCCAGGGTAAATTCCGACAAGCGACATGCCCCAAAAAGTAGCGACAGCACATAAAATAAAATCGCGACAAATGACAACCCTGACATGAGAAACCCCCCCCCCACCCCCCCCCCCCCCCCCCCCTGGCAGGGCCTCACCAAGGTGCAAAGCCAGGATGTACTAGCCCGAAAGTCATTGCTTATGATGCTTCGCTTGCCCATCGGGCATAAATGAAGGATTAGGCCTGACCACAAAATCTACTAGTCCCAGGCTAGCAGACACTTAGTAACTTCTTTGCACGCTGCATACCCACCCCATGGAAGGTTGTTGGAAATTCCAAGGGTGTGGGGGGTGTCAAAAGCCGTAATTTTTAAAGAAAAGTATGAAGCTTAACTGGAATTTCTGGATGGGAGGAACATACGAAAAAACGTTTTGTGTTTGGGGGGGGGGGGGTATGGAAATTTTCTGGCACACCACAATAAAATGTAGGTTGGAGTTGATTATAATTAGGGGTGTTGAATGGTAAATGCGAGAATTTGCGAGACGGCGAGACTGATATCTTTTCTGCAAGCCCGAGACCTTTTTAGCCTTGCAAAAGAAATCGAGACTCTGAGAAGGGGTCAAAGAAAAATTCAAGATGACGAGGCCCCTGAAATTTGGCTAAAATTTTGTGAGACACACATTTTCTGAAGGACCATTCACCACCCCTATATTGAGGTATGCATGAGCATTTAAGCCTCATGGTCAATGGTGTGATATACTTTGACGCTTTATGTATTATCATTCTGATGTGAGACACAGTATTTTTTATTAGGTTGATGCTCTCTCTCTCAACAGGAACCAGTTTAAGCTTGTTACATAAATTACTGTTTGGTTTCTGTGTTGTTGGAATTCCTTACATAAAAGAGAGAAGCAGCGAGATTCGAAGAATCACTGACAAACTTTTAGACTTCAACTTTGTGAGTACTTGTTGGTAAATGTGTAAGGAAAATATACATCATGTTGACCACTAGATATCAACTGCTAAGGTTTATGGGAGGATTAAAGTGGGTATTGGGGTCAAAGAGCACCTCCCCCTTTTCCTTGATTTGTAGATAGAAAAAATATGAAAAAATTCATTTGGACACGGTAAAAAATCCTTCAGCATACAGTTATATAATAGGACTTATCACGGTTTTCGTGCCATCTTGATGGGTAGGCAAAGCGGGTGGAAATTACAGTGTTTGTATGGGAAACTGATGGCAAATATCTTCTACAAAAAATGAATTCTGGATAACTTATGAATTGTAAAGTTAAGATACTAGGCAAAAGTTTTTATTCGCCGAGTTTGAAGGATGTAGCTAGGCTAGAAAGCGTTCAATTACGTTTTAAATTTCTCATACATTTGTCTGTATTTTCTCTGCCGATTCACGTTTTGGTTCGGTGAGTTGACGCGGTTCGCAGGAAAATATATCTATATAGACAAATGTATGGGAAATTAAAAACGTAACTGAATGCTTTCTAGCCCCGCTACATCCTTCAAACTTGGTAAAAAAAAACTTTTGCCAAGTATCTTAACTTTACAATTCATAAGTTGTCCAGAATTTGATTTTTGTAAAAGATATTTGCCGTCGGATTCCCATACAAACACTGTAATTTCTTCCTGCTTTGCCTACTTGTCAAGATGGCGTCGGAAACCGTGATAAGGCCTATTATATAGTTATATAATTATTTGTTTTCAAAAATTGTAACCAACTGTCTTTTGTCAGTGAGAGTGGTATAAATGTGCAAACAGCATTGCGTTGTGGACATGGTGCGAGGCTGTGTTTTCGCCAAAAATTTTTTGGTCCCCCTTTCTGAATTTTCTAGATCTGCCCCTGAGGTTTACAAGTACAGTAGAACCCCGGTAACTCGAACTCTGAAGGGAAACGAAAAGCAGTTCGAGTTAGCGGGGTTTCGAGATATCGGGGTCCATTGAATATTTAATATGCCAAGTAAATAATTGATAGTTTACTGATTTTTCAGCTCTGCAGTCTCCAGTACAGTGCAATTGTACTTATCTCGTCAGAAACTCTAGCACAGCTACACATTCTTATGATAAGAGCGGAAAATGGCTGTCAAATAGGTGATCTGTTCGTTGCTCTAATCAGTGGGCAACCGTGGCGAGTTGCAAGAACCAGAATTCGAGTTATTGGGGTAAATTTGACCCAAATTTTGATCAAGGGAAACAAAATTTAGTTCGAGTTAGCGGGGTTTTCGAGTTATCCGAGTTCGAGTTAACCGAGTAAAAATGACTGAAAAGTGGGGTCAAATCCAAGGGAAATGGAAGTTAGTTCGAGTTAGCAGGGTTGTTTGAGTTATCCGAGTTCGAGTTATCGGGGTTCTACTGTAGTTTAAAGAAAAGGAAAATTTAACCTGCTGCAGCAGGTTAAAAACTTCAGTGTGGGACACACTCAAAAAGAAAAAATATGATTCTTGGGGGAAGCAAAATCAAGTCACAAACCTTTTCAAACAAGTTTCACTAGGCTGGGAAAGAGATGTGGAGAGACTTAACACACCTTGTACTTGTATTTGGTATTAATTTTGATTCATTTTTTGACTGTAGATTTGGAGGTGTATTAATGTAGGAGAAAAACTCCTTCATGTTGTGTCTGTCCTAAACTTCCTTGTTTTTCTACAAAAAGGAAAGTATCCTTTTTAAACTTTTTAGTGCAAATATCGGTTGCTTTTGTGGAGGTTTGAGCCTGTGCTATGAACTCACAACTTTTTCTTTTGACCTCGTAGCTTAAGGGGGCCATATACCTGAATTTGAATGAAATTTTATGAGGTTTAAAGAAGGGATTGAAGAAAAAAAAAATTGAATCACCACCAGACAGTTGACCCCCACGCAAGACCACTCCAGGTTGTCAGGGGACTGTCTGGTGTCCGTCTACCAATTTTTAACTAAAAAATTCTAATTTTAAAAACACAATAAATCTCCAATATTTCTTATTTCTCTAAATTTTATTAATCCTTTGCGAAAAAACTACCTCCCAACTTCCCCCCAAACCACCCAAAAATTTACAAAACACCGTTAAACATAATTATATGAGATAATGAGGGCGTTTTTGGATTCCTTGAAACGCGAACGAGATATTTTCGTGAAACCCATGTTTAGCTGTGAAAAAACGACCTCCGGGTATATTTCCCCATTAAGTGTAAGTTCCTCTGTCAGTCACAAACTACTGTACTTAACTATTTCAAGATATCCCTCAGTGCTTGAGCGTGTTCTTGGTATTCACCCTGTGTTTGCTCAGCGGCAATCAGTCAGACAAGTCAGTTTTGAGTTCATGACTAGAGAGTTACTTTGGCATGGATTTGCAGTGAGTGTCTGAATGGGAATGACCCTATACACACCATAGTTTAAACATTAAATCAATGAGATTTTCAAACTTTATAATGTAATACATAGATGTGCAGTACGTCCACAGGTTTATTATGAGTCTTAAGGCGCGTTTACACGGTAGAGAAATTTGGGTACGGACCCGTCACAAAAATGGTCCGGACCTAACCACTTTTGTTGAGAAACAAGGCGCGTTTACACGACTGAAAAATTTGGGTACGGACCCGTCAAAAAATTGGTCCAGACCCCACCACTTTTGTAGAGAAACAGTCAAATCAAAACGGGGCCATAGGCGCCTATGGCCCTGTTTTGATTTGACTGTTTCTCTACAAAAGTGGTGACGTCCGGACCAATTTTTTGACGGGTCCGTACCCAATCTTCTCGCTCGTGTAAACGCGCCTACAACCCCGGGGTTTTGTTCGTCTGCAACGCAGGCTAGTGGCCAATTGGCCACTAAATAAAAAATAAACTTGGAGGGTTGGTCAGTGTAACTAGTATCCCGTTACACAAGGCCCCAGACGGTACGAGAAGATAGTACAACGACATTCCAGACTTTTGACTGAATTTCCTGGTTGGTGCTCATGAGATTTATCCAGTTGATTTTGAATAGTATTTCTTGCGCTGACCTTTCTAACTTAAATCTTATCCTTTCGTTTTAGGAATTTGTTTTCTTTCTTCTCCCCCTCATCAACATCCACAAACTAAAAAACTTGATCGTCAGACGGTTTTCAAGTCCAGCCTCTCTTGTCAAGCAGCCGTCAATCAAAGTCGCGTGTCACGAGTGTGGTATTTGTAATGAGCCTCCTACCGCACCACACCAGGGACAGTGCGGTCACGTGTTCTGTTACTACTGTATCAAGGTAAACAGTGTTTCCTAGGCCACGCGAGCTGATTTAATTTGTGTGTAATTTGTTCTGGTGTTCGCTTTGGGAGGCGCGGTACCCGTATTTTAAAATTCGATTTAGCAACCAACCTCGAATAAGCGCCCACCCTGAAGGTAGGAAAAGTCAGTAAGCAGTGAGCCTCGAATAAGCCCCCCCTCCCTCCCCCCCCAAAGGAAGTGCACAAGAGCCAAGAGGAGTATCGATTAGTGCACAATGAGATTGAAATTGACTAAGAACTACTAAGATACTTCCCCGAAGACCGAGTTTTAAGTATTTTACAGAAACTTCCGTTCAACGAACAGTCATTGCAAATTCTACTTGTTTTGTTGCAAAATAAACTTACTCCTTGGTGAAAAGTGATAATTATTTAATAAGCGCCCAGCTCGAATAAGCGCCGACCTCGAATAAGCTCCCACTCTGAAGATCCAAAAATTTAATAAGTGCCCAGGGCACTTACCGGTGATCGAATAAATACGGTACCTCACGGAAGGAGCCCTTTACCCGGGGTGTGCAACTCCCCATACTTTGTCTGTATCACAACGTTTTCACAGACCGGCTTATTTTTCAACTCCTTTTTTCCGGGAAAGTGTGCGGAATATGATGTGGGAAAAACATTCTGACGTACGTCATGTGGTGACACAAACGCAGAATGGAAGTTCGCGGGAAAGGGGAGTTTTTAAAAAGCGGAGAGGCTCCCTAGTTTGGTATAGCTCCGCTCGCCGATTTATTTTCGCCCTATATCCCTCTAGGGCGTCTGTTCGCTAGATATTATAAATTGTGATGGACTCTGGATAGAGTGTTCCGAGTGTGACCCTTGGCAGGGATCTCTGTGTTGTGTTCTTGGGTAAAAAAGGGACACTTTCCTCAGAAATGCTGGGGGGGAGGGGGGTATCCTATTTTCCTTGGATTGGGATGCTTGTCTAACGCAGCTACACTGCTAGAAGTTTCATATTATTTTTTAAAGAAGATATTTTACTGCTTCTACGTCTTTATTGCTTTTCAGGCCAACAGTTTAGTTGACCCCTCTTTTCCGTGTCCATTATGCGGAGCGGCAGTTGGTGATGATATTACCCCTGTTGAATGTACAGTCGCTCTGGAAGTAACATGAAAACGCGCGGACCACTCCGAAAGATATTAAGAGGAAATCCGCCAGGACTTCGAGTAGTTATTGGACAAAATTATGTACCAAAACTATTTCTACCTGATTGCAAGCTTTTGTGTTACTGCTTCCAATATCTTATCGAAAGAAATCTTTTCTAACAACACCACACATCGAAAACACATTTTGAAGTTCCGCTGAATTCCACTAAATCGCTTAAGACGAATTTACAAAATGGCTACACGTGAGATTTTGCCCCTACCTTGTAAACTTTGAAGTTCATTTTCTCAGACCTGATAAGAAACTGTTGTTGGTGTTATCACGGATAATTACTTACATCGTTACCTTTTATTAAGGGTAGGAAATAACGCAATAGGATTTAAATTATTCTGGAAATTGATTTTTGTCCAACTTTAATAAATATTACTCGACTTCCTAGTGGATTCCGTCTTAATATCTCGAACAAGGCACGACTTGTCATCGATTTCTCCAGACGAGACGTTAGCCTCAACCCGATGCGTCAGGTGGACAGGTAATCGGCGACGCTCCGAGGAGCTGTTTGGTGACACAGCAGATCGGAAGCTCACTATGTTGAATGGATGAAATGCGACTTGTTTGGTTTTTTGGAATTTGGTCGGTGAACAGACTCAAATTCAAGGAGCGGAGAAACTTCCATGGACGCGAGTACGGCATGCTATCGATTAGCAAATCGTGCCAAATATTGCAGACCTTACACTTCTAATATCCAAACAAATTTAATGGTTCTATTGTGGTGCGAAGCAAACCTTCAGTAGTAATACTCGTAAAAATTCAAATAAAAAAAAATACCTTAATTAAGGCACGGTTGTGTTCTTAAGCTTGAAGCTTGTGGGCCGTGACGGTGTATTCTCTATTGAATTGAAATTTGAAGTGAAATAAAACGGAGAGAACCCTTTAAGCAAAACCGAGAACAAACAGCAAACTCAAACCCTGGCCACATTAGTGGGAGGCGAGTACTCTCACCACTGCGCCATCCATGCTCCTCGAAAAATACAATTGGCTTTCCTCTTCACAAACCAGTGCTTGTACTAAATAAACTTTATATATTTAAAGGTTTTATTTTTATATATAAATTAAAGGTTTTTCTTTTATAAATATATTTTTTTTTTTCTCGTGCTTCGCGCAAATCACAAAGTGAACACATATCATCAGCCTGCCTACAGGCTTTCCGAGTTTCTCCCTTTTCAAAGGAGTCAGCCTTCTCGCATTCCAATGTAAGGCCACTATGACCACGGCCATAACAACATGTTCGGTGCTGTGAAAAGTCTCTTTTATAAATTTATCAGTGTACTAGCGACCGCGAGGCTTTTCTAGGGTACATTCTCGAAGGAAGAGGTATTGCGCGCAGTCGCGTCAAATTTTTATTCCTCTTGTGAGTCAAATTTCCAATACCCCGCCTTCCCATTTTTTTGGTGGCCCAGAAGGATAGCATTTTCCTGTATACGTAGTGTTGTATCTTGTTTTCCAGTACAACAAAGGAATACATTGCTCGACTTCAGAAAGTGCAAAACTTTGCGGCTATGGTTGCTACGTTAAAGCAACTCCATTGGTTGCCAGTTGCTTAGCAGCTTGAAGTCAGAGACGCTGTATAATAGCTTATAAATGTTTGCAGGACTAGACCCAGCATATCTGCGCAGCAAGTTTATTGTTGGGGCTGACGTCCATTCTCTCAATACAAGACACAGAAACAAGTTGGATGTACCGCTTTTCAAAACAGCTACCGGCCAGCAGTCATTTGTATTCAGAGCTACTCGGCTTTGGAATGAACTACCTCAGACTCTAACAGATCTAGATGTGAATTAGTTTGACTAATTTTAAGGCTGCTAAAAAAAGGTCGCACTTGGAAGAATTTTATGGATACATAGAACCCTTTTAAACGTAGTCCTTTATAATAATTAGAATGATTCATTTTTTTTTAACTGTACATTTTAAACATTTCATTGTAATTTGACCCTGAAAACCATTTTCATTGGAGCAGCAAATAAAATGTTATCTTATCTTTCTATATGCAAAAGGCACCTCTTCGGTTCTGCTTATAGGCGCGCAGTAGTCGGACTGCAGGGCAACGCTTTTCAAAATGTCCCTTAGAAAGAGGTCCGGGAAAGAGGTGGGGGATGGCAGGGAAAGCACTTCATTCTAGTACAGTAAACACCCGCGTGTAAGAAACTACAATTTTCTAAGTTTGGCAAAATATGTTCTTGTATTTGGGGGGTAGTTATTGGTAATTTAGGCTAAGTAGGTTCTTAATAAGGTTCTTAATTTCTAAGGAGCCATAGTTTTTGATTGTACGAGAAGAAAAAAAATGGGTTTGGTCCTTCATTATACAGCATTTATTCATAACTGTATTGCTTCAAGCCTCATGCAAGGTCCAAAGAAGGCAATTACAGTCTATGTGAATCTGTCTTTTCTTTATTTATAAATACAGTTTGGGATGTTCTGTTAAAAATGTTCATAAAAATTTTCTATAACCCACATATAAGAACCTGCTGAAATTTGCTTGGCTAAACAGGTTCTTATATTTTGGGTTATTAAAATGGCAAATTTCTGCCAGCAGGTTCTTAAACCACTAGGTTCTTACACGCGGGTGTTTACTGTACCACAGAGTTCAGTTCAAACGTTAACCCAGAAGGGACCGTCTCGCACTGTACCGCAGGTCGAGTATCGCGCAAATTTTTTACCTAAGCTTATACCGTGCGGCGATGTAGATCACAAGAAATAAATTTCGTGTTCTCTGTCGGAAAAATCTTCATTCCAAGAATTAAAAGAATCTACAGAAAAGAGGCCACTGTGGCAACCTCGTTTTCAATCTCGTTCCCAGCGCCCTCTCATGTGGAAAGAAGAAACGATACCGGGAAAGAGGTTGCCTTGTCACTATTCTGTCGGTTTTAAAACTGGGTGTGGTCAGAGATGTCGGTTTTCTTCACAAATCCAGTTACACGTTATCATTATCAACAAAATTTTATTCAAAACTTTAACAAACTGCTTTGCATGTACAGTAATTGTAAACATTCAATAACATTTCAAATATAGATTATTTTACAACATTTATATAAACTTGAGTTATATTGAAAATGACCATTTTCTTTTCTTTATCTCTTCAAAATATATGGAATATATACTCTTATTTTATATTTAACTTTTCTTCTTTCTTTCAATAATTTAACAATAATTTAAAGTTTTGTTTTAACGTCACATGCGCTGTACAGAGAAATGATTTAGATCAAGAAATAACATTACAAAACGAAAATAGAGAGCAGAAACAGCATTCATGCAGTCGAAACATAACGTGACGAGAAGGAAAAACAATAACAAAAAAGCTATTCAAAGTCATTTGGAAAAGTTCTAGCAACAATATTTTACAAAATAGTTCTATCCATTTATCGCCTAAAGCTGCTCGGTTTGAAAACCTCCAAAATCAAGGCGAGTTTTCAACTAACAAACTCGCTTGAGCAAAAAATAAAGTTTTTTTTTAGCGTTGTATCTGCTACCGACTCTTTTTGTTATCAACATGTTACCAACCCAGGAGCGGAGTCGAGTTCAAAGTGGCTTTTCCGCTTGGCAATAAAGAATCATGCGCTGTAGGGGCACGTGCAAAACACGTGACATTATGAGATATGCACGTGTGAGATACGTGACTATGGAAAACAGTTCCTGTCTTTTCTTTCAACGTGTCTATGAAAAGGCAAGCTTGCTGCATTTTAATGCTGGACCAGTTAACTAGGCAATCTGTTCTTGCGTTGTGGCATCCGCCTCCGAGAGAGACTTTGTGGAGTACGCAAGATTCGTCTGTCCAAGATGATTTCTCAAGTCAGTGGGGCCGACTAAACTCCATTCCTGGTTAAGTGCGATCCATTTAGCTAAGTAGCGCAGGGTCTTACGAAGCCAGTGGTAGAAGAAGGCGAGACCCAAGAGGGCCCCTGCTGAACCAAGCACGTAAAAAATAATACAAGGATTTGAGACACATCTCTGGCTGCCGTCTTTAGCTATGGAGGCCACGTTCAGCGTCATAGCCACGACAAATGTCAGCAGCCATAGAATAGGAAAGGGTTTGTCTTCTGGAAGACGCCACTGAAAGAGAACGAATGTACGTGAATTAGACAAGGTTAAATGACAACGACTGTGCAATCTTGTACGGGAGGCGTGGTGGCCTAATGGTCAGTGCGCTGGACTAAGGATCGAGCGGTCCGGGTTCGAGCCTTGGCCGGGGCGGGGCGCTACGTTGTGTTCTTGGGAAATACACTTTACTCTCATAGTAACTCGTTCTCTCTCTCCACCCTGGTGTATAAATGGGTATCGGTAAATTTAATACTTGGGGTAATAGAAATACTTCTTGTCGCTTCATGCTACAGAAACCGGTATAAGCTCCGGCCTGATGGGCCACTAGGCTCGAACGCAGACGTTATCTGGGCAATCTTGTACCCAGAGAATGGGGGGTTTAGAGCTGACTTAAAGAACCACGGCTCTTGGCCCGGAGGTTATTGTCTGTCTAGAAGTAGTCAGATGTTGCCAGAATTTACGTAATAACGAAACAAACTTGTCTCGTTTAAAGATCACTTTGGTTAACTGATTTACATTCAACTCTCTCTAAGACGGACACGGTCTGGACTGGCTCCAACTTTCCGTCTTAAAGAGGTGACCGCCTTATAGGGAGTTTAGAAACAGTTGTAAATCACTGAAAACGGCAGGGATGGGACCAACACATAAGAGAGAGTTGACTGTAGTCACTTCGCGCCACTAGTGCGGTGGCATGTTAAGGTGGCTCAGTTTGAGAGGGATCAGTCCCCTCTCTCTGTACTCCCAGAAGAGTGCCTTCACTGTTTGTTACCACCATCAGGAATTGGAAAATAAAAATGCAACAGTTGAGCCGAGTGAGAGGGGACAAGCGGCGTTCTCATCACCCGGACCCCCAGAAAACACGAAAATGTGTGCGCCCTCCGCAGGGACTGTCACCCCATGAAGCGGGGAATGACCTGCGACCCGAGGACCGGGGCGCGCCGGAGGCCCCCGTTTCTCGACGCCGGGGCCCCCGGGGCCAGCCCGCGCGAGCTGAGGGTGAAGCGCGCGCCGAGACCGTTAAACTGTACCGTTCGGCCACCTTAAAAGACTTGCAACGTAGTCAATGTTACTGTCAACTCTCCTTAATCATTCTCTTTGATATCGTTTGGAGAAATTATATTTTGATCACGCTTGAGAACATAAGTGCTAAATTTAGCTATAAGTGTCAATTCTCAAAACAAACATGCATTACAGTAAACTAGGAATGTCAACAACTTTGTCACGTATGCCTCTCCGGGAGGGAACAGTAGCATTTCTCGAAATCGCGTTGCTTTTATTCTGCAAAGATACCAGCGGTGAAGCTGCGAAACCTACTAGTGTTGTTTTTCGTTGTTCTGTAGATGAAAACAACGACTTTAAAAACAGCTTTTGATAAACTTAAAAACATGTTTTCATTATCGAACAATAGACCACCTGTCGGTCTTACATATTTGTTTAGCCTGCTTAATAAATGATGTTTAATTACTGCAGTGCTGTTTAGCGGTTTGAGCGCGCAATTTTGCGGAACGCTGCGAGTAAAATTGCCGAAAATATAACCGTCCAAATGAAGACATTTGACGAGTTCAAACTTTCATTTTTCAGCTGTTGTTTCCGAGAAAAATCCCCTTTGGAAATTCAAATTTAACAGCATGCGAAGAATTTATAGATATTATGCGACTATTTAATATGCGATTCGGTCGACTTGAGTAGCGCCTAATTTCAATTTCTAATTATTATGATGTTTTGCAAACGATTTTTTTTGCTGACGAAGTAACTTTGCTATTATAACGAAAATAAATGCTTTAAAAAATGTCAAATCTTATAGGAACAAAGTGAGGCACGAAAATGTTGGATTTACATGTAATTTTTGGCCGGTTCCGCAGTTCAAAAGCTTGCATTTTGTACATTTTTTTAAGGAGTGAATTTATACCAAGACAGACTTCTAAACTATCGTCCACACACAAAGGTGCAATGAGGCCTAAAAATTAACACAAACAAGTGTAAATTACCTACCTTGCTAAAAGGTTTTCTCTTTCGTTTGACCGCTAGCGGATACAGACATAGTTCACATTTGCTCATGACTGCTCTCTGTAACCAGTTCATTAAACAAGAGTGATGAACGAACTTAACCGAACCCGTGCACAAACACGGACTTATCAAAATCTCCACCTCCTCGCTGCAATGACATATGCGGCAAACGTCGCTTTCAAGGTCCGTGCTGTCGCCTTCAGAGAAATATAAAGTCGTTGTTGTATCCGAGGGCGACTTATCGCAACAGTTTTCGCTGTCATTGCGCTCTAACTCAGCCATATCGTCCATTTCGATACAAACATTTCCTGGTTGGTCGGCCATGTTTGAAGAAATAGTGGTTTTCAGTTCAAAGTCGAGTTCATCTGAAGCGGTAGCTGGAATTTCCAACGCAACACTTTCACACTCTTCGCCGTCACTTTCTATCCTCGGAGGGCTTTCCATTGCACAACCCCCCTTTCGGTCGCTCGTGGAAACCGGCTTTTGAATTATTTAACGGTTCAGCTCGATCCAAGGAAGCAGGAACAACATGCTCCGCTTCGCTTTCGTTGGTTTTTGCAGTGTCATTCTCTGTAGTACACTCATGTGTAATTGCTCGTTCTTCTACTGTTCCACTTTGATTCACATCATGTATCGCATTAGTTTCTTCGAGAACCTCATTCGGTATAAAGTCTGCGGAGTTTTTCACTTCGCTTTGTATTGTTACGATGGTTATTGCGTCTTCTCCGTCACTAGCGGGACACTTTGCCTCAGACATTTGTGCTCCCTTCGCCGATAACAGCTTCTGTGCTACCCTGTTATGAGAAAAGTAAAATAAAATAACTTGAATATTTTGTAGTAGGACAAAACACTTAATGGAATGACCACTCTTTCGCTGCCCGATGCGAGCCATAACTTTAGCCGTTAACAAGTTTGACAAACTTATCTTCAGTAAAAATGTGCCGTTTGCAGTCCACGTTGATAGCAGTAAATCTAGTAGAATCGCAAATTATTATTATTATAAAGTAAGAACAATATAAATATAATAGATGATTTTTCTATCAGGCTTTCAATGGAAAGCAGTTTAGTTTGGAAATTGTAAACAACATCACAGAGCTAGCAAAGTGCTGACTATTAAATTCCATTACATTGAAAACAGTTTATTCACGACTGAACGTCATTCGAGTTGTTGAAAAAATGTTCGTCTTCCCTCAAGTTAACGAATATTTGTACAATAATTTCACAGCGGTTTGTGGAATATGGGAAAGATCAATATTTCTATACTCCCCGTTCAATAACAGGAAATTGGCTAAGCCTTAAAATAGATCAAGCCATCATGTTAACACGGACTGCATAAATAAATGTGTCAAGACAGGTAGAGTTTACATGAAAATTTGAATACTAGGCAAACGGTCATAATTTACACTATACCCCTAGCGTCATCGGACAAATTATACTTCAGACATGCACTGAAACCATACCTTTCTTACTCTCCTTAGTTATAAAGCAAGGCATTCTCTTCTATACAACTCCTCACAAAAATAAACCGGTAGTTGCAGTACACCAGTGCGTAGAGAAGGCGACACCAATTGATGAACTAGACGCCGAACCCTCTCTTTCAAATCGCGTGTTTGCTACACAACTGAACATGAAAACGCAGGAATCATTTCCGAATGCATTGTATGGACTAATAAAGAGTCGTTAAACGCGCACAAAAGCGGAAAATATCTTAACACATAACTAATATCGATCGCGCCAAATGAGAGAAAACGTCAAGGTTCGATGGCTTGCCTTGTTCGAACTGACGTCATTTGAGTGACGTTTCGGAAAAGTGAAGTTTGTCAAGGGTTTGTTTCATAATCAGTGTTCTTATTTATAACGGTTCACTGAGTCAAATTCACACGCTTACGGTGGGAAAAACCAACACTAAAGTTTGCTTGCTTTCAAGAAATTTTCTTCACAAAACACGACATTTTAACTTTAGTTTGCAACTTCTTTGCATTTCAATGACTTCGTTTCCAAACATAACAAATACGAATTCTTCAGTGACATTCACTGCATTCAGTCCATTAAACTAAAGAATGATATATAGATATTTTTCATGAGTGACAATTCTCAGCTTTTCACTTATAGTACATAAAAAGGTTAAGAGCTATCCACGAAAGAACACGTCTAGCAGCCACTCGCATTGTTTTCAGACATAATAAAATTTGGCCACCTGCAATCATTTGCATTGTGGTGGCAGTTTCACATCGGCCAGCTTGGCGGGAAAAAAGCCCGCGTTAAAACGCTTGCTCAATCAACAGAACGAAATCTTTAAAATAATAATATAGAAAGAGTGCGAACCTTTTCCGAGTTTAATTGGACTCAAATGCTGTTTAAAGAACCAAATGCTGTTTAAATGCTGTTCAAAGTAGCAAGACAAATGAATACTTTTACTATAATAACGAAAACAGGAAAGTCAGTTGGTAACCGACTGATTTTGAGCCGAAACTATAAAGCACTTTCGCGTTACGTTTTTCGGACACTCACAACCTCAACTAAATGCATACAAAATATCATTATTCAAGGCGTATAAAGAAATCTCAAGTTAAAGACTTACTTAACACAATTTGCCTCCGTTTGATAGCCTCTGTTCTATACTTTTTCCGTGGTAAGAAAACCTAAAATCGCTTCGAACACGACAACTAAAATCGAACGCCACTTGACTTTTCTTTCCTGACAATATCGGTCGCTTGTATAGTGGGTTGCGTTTTCTTAGAAGATAACGCGCTTTCCCACGAACAATATAAGCAGTGCGTTTTGATGACCAGCAAACGGAATGTTGGCCGCTTATGAGAGAGAACACTTCCTTTTCAGTTAATCTTAATTGGCAATTGATAAATGGCAAAGAAACCGTTTATAAAGTCGTTATATCGGTAACACTTCGCGCGGGAAAACCCGTGGGAAAACCGCATGAGCACGATGTTGGCCGCAGTTGAGCCACTCTGCAGTGTTGTCTTCCACGTGTTACGTGCAGAAGCCTTTGAATCCTACTCGTTAATGAAGTCTTTTATGTTCAGCGTCAATAGAACAAGAACACAGAAAACCATTTTGGCCAAGAATAAGACCACCGGCAGAGACCTGGAAGAACAGGTCTTACAGGTCTTAATGTGGCATTTCGCTGCCAAGGCCGGGATTTGCACATGACAGCAAATTCTATAAAACCACCAGTCAGCTGAAGTTGAGCACGTTTTTTTTTTTCTTATTTCTTTTCATTTTCTTACCACGACGTTTATAAAATTAGGAGTCCTATAGAGTTGGGGCGACCAGGGAATTTATTCACTGTCAAAAGAGAAAAAAAACTGCTTTCTCATTGCATGGTCCACGTTTCTGTTTTGTTTTGTTGGTCTCCTTTTCTGGAAAATGAAAGTTGCTTCTTACAACAAACCGGATTACACACCTCTATTTCAACGGGAAAAAATACTTGTTTTGCGTCACAAAAATATATTTTTCCTATTGATTTATCCGTTGTGAATTTCAATGTGAGCCAATATTCCGATATCAAAGGCTGTATACATCACCCCACTTTCTGTGCTTGGACGTGATTGGTCGAGAAACTGCCCTTACGTGCAGAACAAGCCTAAGTATAATTTTAAATAGATTTTATTAAGGCACCCGTTTCTTTTCTCATTAAGAGAATACAGACAGCATGGAATAATTATTCGATCCTTTTTGTGTCATTTGTACTGTCAATAAATAAAATTGCCGAGGAAGCATTCTTAGACTTGACTAACGATTCAGGTTTTCGAAACGCTTTTAGCGACATTAGCATACATAGTTATAGTACTTACTTAAAAGGAGTACTGTATAGTCATCATCTAGCAAAGAGCTGGAATCCAAAATCTCTTAACTAGATAAGGACCTGTAGCAAAAAAGTTGAATTGTCTGAACGCTGAACTCAAAACGCCCTTATAAAAAATTCTTTTATTGCCAATTCGCTTGGTACATAACAATGTGTTCGTAAACCGTTACGTTGCCAACGCATGTTGTATGCCGCACAGTACAATAACTCAGATAGTATTTTGCAGGGAAAACACTGCAGAATTGACTTATTTACGTTTTCTTGTGATACCATGCGATGGTAAAGGCTTCAAGAAAGGACTGAATCATGCAGAATAAAATGGAACAAAGGAAATTTAATGGTAGAACCACGAATAGTCGAGTTCGTTAAAAAACGCGGGAAACTCTTTATCAGTGCAGTTCAGTCGATGCTAGACATGTTACCCGTTCGAACTAAGTGACATATCTCGAAACGCAGATGTGACCATGTAAGCTACGTCTAATTTTCCAAAAGACTTCAAGGTTTGTTTCACATTAAATTTCCACCTGAAGGTACAGAATTATGTGCCGAGCAACCTTGAGTTAAAATCAAGTCAGAATTCTAGCAGGTTTTGGTGCAAGCTTTGAAACTTTGAACTTGCTACGCCGTTAACAACGATTTAGTTCACTACATACAACGTATACAATGCAGGCACAAAAATACAATGTTTCACGAATTTGACAGCGAGCGCCAGCGGAAACAATGAACCGAAGCTGATACTTGAAGTAGTTTTCGATCATTATTAGGAAAACTATTCAAATCCGTCCGAATAATCGCCCAATGTCTGTTCATCAAAAAACTCGCCTTATACAACACGACATATATTTTCCAACTTGACAAAAGATTACTAGTCAATTCCATATCAAGAACGACTCAGCATATTCCTGAGTGAACATTTGTTTACACGCTCCCAGCGGCAACTTGAACATGCCTCGTTAGCAGGCATACCGCAAGAACCACAGTACAAACGATGTGACCTCACAGAACGGCGTGAATTAACACCGTAAAGTTTTCGCCACAATACTGAATCCTACCGACTGTAAAACAAGATTAAATCGTTTCTCTGGATTGATGTTTTCTCAGTAATGTAAGATTTCGAGCAGTTCAATTCCTTTTTTGTCAGAGAATTGTGATCGAAGCGAGAAAACTCGACACTAAGCCAGTTCATTCACTCCCTGTGTAAACTTTTACAAAAGCGTTTGCTTTAGAAAACAATTTCGATTTAAACTAAAGGAACATGATTTACTCATAAAATATCTGAATTTTACCTGGTATTACCGGCTTTAAACTGTTGCCAAGCTCAGTAGATTCTTAAGGTCTTGTCGCCGGATGCTACGCACAAAAACAAGCTTTTAAAGCTACAGAAATGTGTTTACATTACCTAGTTGGCGAAGTCCATTGTACATTTATGTTTCGCCGAACAACGTTTATCTAGCGCTACATAAATATTATCTTAAAGAATTTTCAAAAACAAGCAATGGGCCAATCTTTTTAGAACCTTCTACTGGTCCATATATAGCGCGAAATTTGCATTTGTTATGAAAATTTGCCCGCCCAGTTTAACCCAAAGGTCAGCTCAGTATTACATTCTCGACTGCATTTAACATCATCACAAGCTCGCAAAAAGACCACCAATAACGAAAGTACTGTAAATTGTTACTGAAGTAATAGCCGACTATACACTGCCTGTTGCCCTTAAACTTGGAATAAAACCCTTCAGCGCGCTAATAAAGATAACAACATTTGTTTTCGCTGTCGTTTGTGAATGCCGTCAGTACATATTTGTTTTAGCTAAATGGCGCCAAAAACTACCTTGACTCGCTAACGTTTGCCATTATATTGCCTGTCTACAACTACAACTGTAAATCTCTGCGACTACAGTTTAGTTTGATCAAATAAAAGTTCGCGGAAAGTTTTTCAGACTTATCAGGAAAACTGTAGTTTCGTATCTTTGACATTCACATAAAAATTCTGATAAATCGTTGGAATATATTATAACGGCCATGTTTGTGAACATAATAGGCAATGGAAAATTTCATGACGTCGGATTATGGTAGCCCCCCTCCCCCCTCCTACTAATATGGCGGAGGAAAACCGTCTATTATATATTTTAGGCT
The DNA here is from genome assembly GCF_052425735.1 of Oculina patagonica. Taxonomy (NCBI): domain Eukaryota; kingdom Metazoa; phylum Cnidaria; class Anthozoa; order Scleractinia; family Oculinidae; genus Oculina; species Oculina patagonica. The sequence continues at coordinate 32,209,617 of NC_135763.1, forward strand.
TAAATGGCGTCATGCTGATATTCTACTTGAAAATAATCCTAATCTCGTAATTTCAACTCCAGCTGCGTGCCTCTACGACCGAAATCTTATATATTCGCCTCAGTAACACGTCCTTCATACAAACTTAGACAACAACGCCAACTTGAACACCAAATTGAGACTGTTTCCGCTCGCGCCGGGCCATATTCACGTATTGTAGACTGAACTCTAGGTGAGGTCACCATTTTACTCAAGTGCCCATCAAATAAAACTGTTTTTAGAATATACAACCTTGCGTCTTCGAAGGGTGACGTCAATCTACCTCACAAAATAATATTTGTAGTTTGAATTCAAACCATCCCTCTCAAAAAATTTAACAATCCTTGTTTTATTATCACTTCTATGGCCTTGTCGTGACTTACGCAAAATATTAGAGCTGAAAGAATGTAAAATTTCCGGAATTATGTCTCAAACAAGCAGATTAAGTTATTCCTAAATTACTGTAATTTTATCTGTGTACTGCAGGTAGGAAATAAATGACATTCCCAGGCAGTGAATTTTCTGTGTTTTTGCTCATCATATAATCATTAGACGTTAATTTAAATCCGATAATGAAGAGCTATTAATTAAACTTTGACACTTCAGACCGGTGTAGTCTCTTCTCACTGACATTCTCGCACGTTGCTCAGTAATACACTGTAGTTCGCAGTAAATTGCTTCTAGCGTTTTCAGTAAGAATGAAACAAACGCAAAAGTTAACGGGCAAAAAATGAGTGCGCGAGCTTGCATGAATTCGATTCATGCGCTAAAAGAGACTGATTGACTGATTAATATAGAGAGTCTAGAGACAAACAGGGCGACATTTTGATATCCTTTCAGCACAACCACGTGGGCTTTCAGTTGGATATTTTGTCGCTCTGCTTTGCTACAATATATTTTCGTAACAACTGTCTTTAATACCAAATCAAAGCCTCAATCAATAAGGAGTACATACACGCGATCGCTGACCGCTTTGCGTATTCCGATTGTTCTGTGTAAAAAACCTGATGTCGTTTGATGCTAGTGTCCTCTGAGTATTAAAATTCCAGCGATTTTGCAAAACATCTTGTTCTCTGGTTTGCTGGGCAAAGTCTTCAAACAGCTGCGACTGAGGAAGACGCCGGAATTGAACACGACGACTAAACAAGAATTCTTTCAAGGGTACAGTGAAAGTTACTTGGAGGCGTCCTATGATGATCGCCACCTTAGCAATGGCTAGGTTCCCAGATTTGGCTGTTTCATTTACCGTCACCATACCAAGTCTATCCGGAGCCACTTCTCGTTTTCTTGAAAGCGAAAGAAAACATGTTCTACGCGCCAAATATAAAAACAAATATAAAAATCTGGATTTAGTTTTCAAATTTGCCAGCTCGAGTTTCCTCCTGATCATATGGACACCAGATTCAGTTTTCTGCGTTTCAACAGGTTTCCAGATCTATTAGCAGTAAAAATTCCTATATAACCCCACTCCTCAAAAGTAACACGATTTCTAAGTCAGTGTAAGTATGGTTTATGTCTATACAATTCCACTGTCTCTGATCTAAAGGGGAATGGAGATTCTGATAAATGTTTCCTAACCAAAAAAAAGCCAACTTGAATGAAAACTGAGTCCTGTAAAATCTGTTAGCGATATACAGGGACTATACAGGCCCGAACATGAATCTACGCATATGTTTTTTTGTGCACGAACACATTCGATGTTACTCTAAAAAAATACACAGTTAAACAGATAAAAAATTTTCAACGTCGCAAGAGGTATCGGCTAATTCTACTTTTCCACGTCCTGACGTGTCCAAAGAAATAATAACCGATAAAGAACTCCGAGGAAAACACTAACTTTTCAACTGAAACATCGGTTTATGGAACGGTTCGAAAATAGAATTCGTTTGGATAACTTCCAGCCTATTTACTATAGAAAAGTTAACTAATAACACAAGGAATACAAAAACTTGAAGAACTTCTGCTTACTTGTGCTCTCAAATAACATGCATGCAGGAAGTTTACTTTGGATATGCCATGCGCAAGGGAAAGGTTATCACGATTGAAAAAAAAAATAAACATCCTGCAACTTCTAAGGTTCGCATGCGCCATCTTGAAGAATTCACACTGCCAAAAATGTCTTTCAACAGAATCACAGCATTCGCGATAATACAAGCTGCACTTTCAAGTCACAAGTGTGCAAGAAAAAAATTCAGTTTACTTCTGCAGTATGTGATCCACATTGAATGACATGATCACCTCGCCTAAAACGCTTCAACAAAACTCCTTCAAGACAGAACAACACTTTCGTGTGCCTATACGCCCAGTTATTTACAATCATTCTTCTTTCTGGCTTTGATTCAAGTTATAAATTCAATTTAAGAAAAAAAAGTTTCATCTCATTTCTCATAACTTTTATTTTACATGTAATTCTCATGGTTCAGTGTAAAAAGCATCCATAATGTTTAGGCGGGAAATGCAGAACTTAAAAAAGTCAGTTGCCTTTCTCTATATAAAACTGAACTACCTTCGTTTACGAACATGTTAATTCACGTAATTTAACCATTTTGGAACGCAAAAAACGGACATGATTAAAGAAAACGCCACTTCGATCAAAGGTGCACTAAAATTTCAAAACATGTGCCAGTATAAAATCCAACGTACAGGGTACAAAGTCGAATACAACATTTCCTCTAAATAGGTAATCTGACGAAAAGTTTTAATTTTCATGGTTCTTCGAGCAAACCAAAATAAAGATATCAAATATATAAAACAAGTGGGCAAGCCGGAACCACACGCGTCATCAAAGTTTGCAAAAATAGATTAACCAAAATAGATCCATGCTGGCTTACTATAAACCTTTCAGTGGTATATATACTCCATTTGTAATAAAATAAATAGATTACTATGCATAGTAACAATTTATGAATGTAACGGCATGTTTCAATAACTACTTTTAATATTCGAATTTTGTCTGACCGAGAAAGGTTTCTTGCTCGAGACATCCCAGACGCGCGCCTTCATGTTTTGAATAAAGTTTAGACTGAAGTCGCGCGTTTATTTCGATATCTACATTGTATAGACCGCACAGCTAATATGAAGAACGAATTTTAAAAGCTTATATTACGACAGTCCAAAATAACTGAATACGTACACTGGTCGAAAATGAACAAGCTACTTTGCAGTTCAGTTCACGCAAATGTAACGAACAGTAATGTACTGTATACAGTTTACTGATAACATTTTCCCATTAAAAGCTATTTTACTAATTACTTTAACCATTTTCGGCTTAGGTAATTAGCCAGCTAAGCAAACCAGCGAAATCCTAAAAGATTATTTTCGTAGAGGCAGATCTTGGCATTTTAGCTCTTATCCGGTGTGTGGTCCAAACAAGATTTTCACCGAGAAGTTTTTAGAGATAACAATTTCCTTGCGTGCAACTCAAATAAAATCATTTTGGTCCAACTAAATCAACAAAGTTCCTTATACATATTACAGAAATCTCCAGACGAAAACATTTACCTATTGTGGGAAGAAGGGCTCGTTTGTAAAACAGCACTGAAAGCTTCTGCCACTCGATTCGACTTGACAGCTGAAACAGCTTATTGTGTTCGACAAACAAAATTCTCACATCTGCCGAAAATCTCTTCTCGTTTCCGAAGAATAACACTACAGATCCCACCCAAAACAAGATTGTTTTCTTACCTGTATGGTGAAGCGCTTCTAAAGTTTCCGCCAAAGTATTTTTTCCCACGGCCTTGTCGACGGTCGAAGCTAAACGCGTTTTGAATGAAGTGTTACAGATCCCGTCCTGAGTAAGCCGCGTGCTTCATGCGATAAGAGACCTGCGACTTGAACTCGCCTCGACTTGCCCTTAAAACAATTGACAGATTTGTGACAGTTCGTCAACAAACGTGCTTGAGCCAAATGTATTGTTCTTCGATTTCAACCATTGTTTTACGCGATGACCAAAAGGATGGAAATTTATTTTCGCCGTCACACGGTCAAACGAAATTTATACTTCGTTCTATCACGCACTGGAAATGCGGTATTTTTTCAGGGATTTTAGCATTTATTAAAGTGCAATTTAAAGCACGCCTTGGAGTTAATTTTAGGAACACAGGAGCCGTATGCAAATTCCACAACACGCTTTGAGACACAGCTGCTAAAGCGATCGGCACAACAAAGGCACATCTGCCACTCGCGACACCCATTGTTTTGTCGCTTCGATGCGTTGCGATCCCTAATTCAGCCGAAGCTACGCAAATGTATTGCGTACTTTTCCGGCAATTCGAACCGGGCTTTTAATTACAAACACGCAAACTGTTGGAATAGATCATCGCTTCGAACGATCCTACTGTTCAAAACCACCGCGACGCCAAGATTTTCACAGACGCGCCGCAGCAAAAACATTTTGTTGAGTGAAATGGCTGCGGGTCGCGACCCGTGTCCAAACATGCGAGAAATACAATAACACCACGTGGACTTAGCCAATCAGAGAGCCGCGTGAAAAGTAAGCCACTTAACTGGCGCATGTGGGGTTGATGTCCATTGTTTCTGTCAATACAGAAGAGTTTTATGTGAATTGAGCCTTTTAAAATCACGGAAACGTTTAAAGACGGCCACGCGGCGGTGAGGCCTATACGTTGGTAATATATTCTGTTCGGAAAATTCTACCTTGTTTTATTTTAAAAAAATGGAGGTTCACGATGTTCACCTGTCAAAGCTTATGTCTCTACTGCCTCTACAAGTTGTAAACAGGCCTGCTCAAGAGTTTGTTTTTAGTTGACGATCGGTTTATGGGCTCACGCAATCGTTTCTCATTACAATTTTTCGCCAACTGCTCACACCAATTTTTCCAGCAGTCTCTCGCGTTGGATTTAACATCGTTCCCGATTAAAGTCTTTTACTTTTTAACGAAGGAAATTTTTTGGCGGGTGCTATATACAGTCAACTCCCTCTATAACGGACACCTTCGGGACCACCATTTGGATCCTTGGTATCCGTAATACTGAGAAAGTTCGAAGTAGCGAGAGTTATTTTCAGTAATTCTTATTCGCCTGGACTTCAACTTCCATTCGCTATAACTGATAACGGGGTGTCCGTAATAGCGAGATATCCGCAAGGCGAGAGTTTACTGTATTGCCGCTGAAAAAAGTTTCAAGCCTGATCCTGACTTCTTTATATTTTTTTATTTTAGAATGACTAGGAGGAGAAATGTCGATCAGTTATGTTCAAAACTTGCATGGAATAGGCTAAGGCAAATCGCAAAGAACTTAAGACTTTGATATCTACTGCAGCCGAGGTAGAGCCGTGAAGGGAGATTCCCGGGGGCTGGGTGAGGGTGGAGCAAGAGAATGTACACGTCAAGGGGGGGGGGGGGGGGGGGCAGTGAGGTGACCATGAATCTCCACTACCTGACTAAATCCAGCCATTTCAAATCGACAAGCATGCTGAAGAATACAGTTCTTGTGGAATCCGATCCGAGGTCAGATTTCCGCTAATGTGATTTTCTGATTTAAGGTAGATAATCAAAGATTAAATTAGAAAGCTTTTACTTCTGTAGCTGTGATTAGTCTCAACACGCACGAACATTCTTCTTCTGTCTGTCTGCAATGTTTTTGCAGCGCTTGCAACATTGCAACAATGTTTTATCTTCTGCAGTTACTTTGAAAATGGCTGCGTGAGTTTTCTGTCATAAGCTTCCGAGAACGAAAGATATAGTGGATCAATTAATAAAATACTGAATAATCCGCACACAAATTCCTTAGTTAAGGCAAATTCCATGGATTTCAATCAGTTAAGGAGATGCACTGTAGAGCTCCGCCTTGACCTTATCAAAACGATCAAGTCGATCAAGACTGAAGTTAAGATTTATGGAAATTAAATCCACTTAAGGCAAACTTAGTGAATACCATTAGATCTTTCACGGTCAATGAAATATTTTCAACCAATATTCCCTACAATCAGAGTCGAGTTCTTTATGCATAAAACTTTGATGCATGACAAGAAACATTTTTACAGTTCAAGGCGATTAAAAGTAAAGTATGCACTAAAGTGTAACAGCAGAGCTCATGGGTAAGCCGGGGATATCGACCAATTTATCTCCCAGCGCGATGATCCTTTAGTAATGAGCACAATTTGAACATACAGATCTATGACTTTGCAGGAATTTTTTTTCACCAAGAACGTGGGCTAAACATAAAACAGTGATGTGCCAGATTCAGTTCATTGAAAAATTGCAGTAGCATAGCTTCCCCGGACTTTGCGGGATAATTCAGAATTGTACACAGCTAAGGGGTATGGTTTTGCCCGGAAATGGGGAAATCTTAGGAGTTAAAGCCCCTTGATTTAACAGAATCCCTTAATCCAGCTCATATACCCACGATTGTAGTTTCACGAGATACTGACAAACTTTCAATTCAAAGTACCTTTCTCCCATCGTAGAATACATCAGGCAAGGTCTAAAATTTTCAAGCGAAGACAAGTTCAAGTCTCAGTTCCCGGAGGGGAGAGGAAGGGTGCCACAGATAGACAGAAAAAAAAAACAGTAATAGCTCTGTAAATATTATCTAAAGAAAACTTCCCTGTTTTAGATTCTTAAAAAGCAACGTAGTACGTAGAGTATAAAGTTAGCATTCAATGCTGCCACTGATTTTGGCCTATAACTAAGTGAAACTGAATATAAGATGATTTTGTTTTTATAAGAAATATTTTCTGAGAATTAAACTAACATTAGTTAAACGGTTGTTTTTCTAGACATAAACAATGACGATAAAAGGGAAGCTATCAGGGTAGTGAAAACAGTCTTTTTCTCTCTCAATTGAGCGGAGATAACCCGACTTTTGATCTGAAAGACAAACTGCGATAAAAAAAAACTTTGCCGTTTCAGATTCTTATGATCTGAAGTAAAGATATTTAATACCGGAAATCTCGGTTTCGCTGGCGGTTTACGAAATACGGTTTGGTAAAGACGATGTATCAGCGAATTACACTTCATAATTTTGCTTGTGAATAAAAATTGGTCTGTTTTCATGGTAGTAAAATAAGCCAGACAGAATTAGTAGATTCTGACGCGAAGATAGTATTCTGCGACAATGAGACCTTTATAATTTTGGCTGGTGAAGACATGATGCGTCAGCGACTTCTATTGCTGCAGCTTATTTATTGTACTCCAATTTTAAAATTGGGTTCTGTTTCTTTTTGCAAGGCCCGTAGTTCATTAGCACGTTTTTGAGTCATAACAGCAAACACAAGCACGCAAAGCTAGGCCTAAACCGGCGTTGTTGTACGTTAAAGTTCACGATCTGTGTTAATACGACGCCGTTACAAAAGCCTAAGATGTTGAAAGGCCATGATTATAATGAAATGTTAGCATACAAGTTTTGAGTTCATTTCACAAGCTTCAATTCACTGTCACTTTTCACGATCTGTTATATACTGTACATGTTTGAATCATGGATATATATTACCTTAATTCATATTCAGAAATCAAACTTACTTGAACAACTGCAACGAAGCACTTTTTGTATTCTTTCAGTTTCCTTCGCTGGTCTGACGTGGTCGTGGCCAGGTTCGTACCAATTTCCCCGTTCGTTTTTAGGAAAAGGCCGCCTCAGTTCCAAAACAATCTATCCCTCACTCAGCTGCAGTCGAAATGAATCAAAATATTCCTCAAGACCATGAACTGTTAGGTTTGAAATGGGCGCGGATGCTTCGAATGAATAACTGCACTCTAGCTACAAGGGTTTGTCACATGTCACTGAATCCGGGCATTCCCCCGGTTTTGATCTAATCAGTTTTGATTTTATCGTATGTTTTATTTTTGTAACTTTTCGTGCAGCTCGATCGATTGGAAGAAGCTTAAACTTTTGCTTCATTAAAACATAGTTGCTTAACATTCCATATATCTATCAATAGCTTCTTTAAACATGGATTATGTTTTTAACAGAGCTATTGATGGTTCACGTCATGATGTATATTATTGTATGATTTTTGTAACGCGGATTTTAACTGAGTTTGAACGCGGTAGTTTTAGACATGAATCAGCGTTTCATTTGAATCATCAAAGAATAATCTTCAGTGCAACAGTAGCTAACAGTTTTTAAACATTTAGTTTCTCCTTACAATTGTCTTGCCTTAATGAATCACCAATTTCTCTGAACTAACATTAAAAGAAACATATGGCATTATGTAGGAAGAATTAATCTCTTGATCCCTATAAAGCACTGAAAGTGAAAATTTATGACTTACACCGCTTTCCTGTCTGATTTCGCTGCTTACTTTCTGGAGGAAATAAATGGCTTTGTTGAAAGATATACTATTTCAAAGCCACCGGATTCATTTAACAAATTTAAATGGATTAATCCTAAATGGTGTCAATTTTTATTGGATTAATTAAACGCACAGCAGGTAGATAACTTTGTAGGTGTTGCATGAAGGAAACATTTTCGACGGCCAAGAATCCATCTCGAGTGTTTTAGACTGTGCTAGCCGGGACACGCGTTTTCATTTTAATACGCTGTATTTTATTTCTCATGCGAGCGATAAAGGCACAGGATTGAGGGGGGAGGGAGAGGTGTCAGAGGGGTGGGGGGAGGGGTGATGGTGGGGGTGGCGCTTGTTTGAGTTGCGCAGGCTACTCGGCGTTCTTCGAATATTTGAGGAGTCCTTCACCAAATCTTTTTTTGGCTGGCTAGTCAGGCAATAAAGAAGGGTTAAAATATTTTCTAGACTCTCAGTTAACATCAAATTAAAGAAAGAGAGTTTCAGCCTTCCAGGGAAATATGCACAAGACCCGGGACAAGAGGAACGTAACGGCTAGCGCTTGCAGCAAAACGTTCACTATAAAGACAGAACGGGGCAAACATAAGGGTCACCCGTGCAGGATGGGTCAAGATATAATAAATGCAGCTGTCAGATACAATTTCAGGCCTTTTTTTATCTGTTATCAGTTACTGTGTTGGCCATCACGGCGCCAGAATAGTGCATTGCAAGTAGAAAGGCATCCTGAAAAGTTATCTGGTGTGAATAAAGGCGATGCCTCGAAATCTATGGAAGTTGGCGAGCGTTATCCCAACACCAAGGCACTTCAGAGTAAAAGTCTATCAAGTATGTCTAGTTTGTCAATCTCTTAAAACCTAAACTGGGGTCGTTCCGTCGACGAGCAGACACAGTCATCTCAAGTCACAATGATTACATTGATAACCTCGGGTCGGTGGGAAATATTCCAATCATTTTCACATTAACGTGCGATTATTAAAACAAAAATGCGAGCGAGATGAAGAGGGCATGCATGAGTGTTGACAAGAGCTCAAAATTTCCCTCAATTCAGCCTGAAGAGCTTTCGGGGACTCTCAGTGCGCTCTCATCAAGCTTGAACTTGTTAACTAGTCTTCCTTGAGATGGGTCGAGAGTTTTCTCTCGTGTTTTTCACGCTGAAGTGCGCTCTCGTGTAACACTCGTCGTAAACAATCTCGTCCCCAGAGATTCTTCTGGTCTGTGCCAGGGATCGGGACCACGCGGCTTGTCTGAGAGCCCACCAAATAGAAAGCCGAATCTGATTGGCCGTTTAAAACTTGTCCGTTTCACCTATTATCTCTGGCGCACGCGCACAATCAAACCGGAGAAGTATAATCTCGTCCCCAGAGGCCCGCGATCCTTTTGGTCTGCGCCAGGAATCGGGACCTCTGAGCTATTCTGAAAGCCCGCCACAAAGGTGTCTGAATCTGATTGGCTGTTGAAAACAAATTCGTTTCACCACAATCTCCGGTGCACGTGCACAATCACACCGGAACCAGGATTTCCTGGTAAAAAATTACTGGATTGGAATGAAATGATTGTTATCCACATATTTCTGGATCAGCTGGATTGTTAAATGAGATGATTTTTATGCACAAATTTAACTGGATTGTAATGACTGTAATGAGCTGAATGTTATCCATAAAATTACTGGATTGTAATGAAATGATTGTAATCCACAAATTACTGGATTGTAATGAGATGATTGTAATTCACAAATTACTGGATTGTAATGAAATGATTGTAATCCACAAATTACTGGATTGTAATGAAATGATTGTAATCCACAAATTACTGGATTGTAATGAGATGATTGTAATCCACAAAATTACTGGATTGTAATGAAATATTTAACAAATTCAATTTAAAGTAGATCCAAGTAGATAGTTCAAATTATGATTGTAATGAAATGATTGTAACCAAAATTATAGATTGTAATGAGATGATTGTACGTAATCCACAAATTACTGGGTTGTAATGAAATGATTGTAATCCACAAATTATTGGATTGTAATGAGATGATTGTACGTAATCCACAAATTACTGGGTTGTAATGAAATGATTGTAATCCACAAATTATTGGATTGTAATGAGATGATTGTAATCCACAAATTATTGGATTGTAATGAAATGATTGTAATCCACAAATTACTGGGTTGTAATGAAATTTTCCTATGGATGAGATATTGTTCCACAAATTACTGGATTGTAATGAGGTGATTGTAATCCACAAATTACTGGATTGTAATGAGATCAACTGGCCGCTTACTTCCAACAAGATGACGGTTTTCTCTAGGCTGCGTAGCTGGCGGTTTTGTTGAGATTTAAAGTGCGCCCAAGCAAGCAGAGAAGCCGCGACAACGGGGCTTGGGGAGGAGGGAGCCTCCTTCTTGTGCACTGTTTGTGTGCGCACTACGCAGGCTACGCAAGCGACAAGAGAAGAAGGCTAAATTCAGGTCAGCCCTGAGCGACCGAGCCGTGATAACTCCTGTAGCCAAGCATCTTGAACATAAATCCCCTTTACATCAACAATAGCATGTATGTAAGAAAACGACAGGAAGCCTAATTTTTTACAGGATCAAAATGAGCCAAAATTCGCTGACGGTTTTATGCGTGAACGTTTAATGCAATTATTTTTCAGCGCTCGCCGATCGCCGTGATAATAAATATGTGATCACCTGGTTTAAGACATTTAACCAAATCGCTTTTAAACGAGCTTAATTGCCTCAGTGTGAATCGGTTTAAACTGATTTAAACTGATAGAAACAGGTGGAAATCCTGACACCATGGGTAACCTTTTTTTCTTTTTTTGTGAGATTTCAAATTTTAAGAACAAAGACAAAAATTTTTAGCAAAAGTTGAATATTACCTTACTATCAGTTTACAAAAGAGCTAGCCGTGGGATAATCAATGTTAACACCTACTTGAAATTCTCGTGGGTTTTTTCTAATTATTTACCTAAAACAGGTGTCTAACACTGGTAGGGTTTCTGTTGTACACACGGAAAAACTAGTGGAAAATTGATTACGATATTAAAAATTTCATAGCTTAATTTATCCGAGTTCTGTGGTTTTAACAACTATAAACTAATACCACTCGTGTTTTCTGTATTTTTTTTTTAGATGGCTGCTCGGTTTTCTCCTAAACGAAGCGTAAACAGTAAGCGGCCACTGCCATTGGACCTATGCATATTTAAATAACCAAATAAACTTTTACTAACGTGTGGCGGTTGTTTTATATTCACTTGTACAAATATTGGAGTGGCGTCGTGTACTTTCGACGCGTGGTTAATTCGCGTGCGACACAAGCACTGACATCTTCGATTTTTCAAGGCGCGTTCTGTCTTAAAATTCTTTTTGTGGTCCTTTGTTATTTTAGCGCGTCGACAAGATTGTTTTGATTACCCGTTGTGGGTCGGCTAATCCTAAATACGACAATTATTGCACGACTTTTCTAGTGCTCTAGTCATTAACAGGTACGTATTTAGGTTTTTAACATTCCATATAATTTCTATGGCAGTCACGGAACATTTTTAAAAATTTATAAGGGGAATTTAACCATTACATACATTGCTGTAGAGTTTTTCACTGCCTCTAAATTGTTATTACCTCTCAACAAAAATAACTGTTTTCTTTGTTTGGTCGTAGAGTGATATGAGTTTTTAGTTTATATGTTATTGTTTAGTTAAGCTTCTTGTCACCGCAGATTAGACGTTAAAGGTTTAAAAGTTTACAAAGACTTACAAAGCTCCATTTTATGACTTTTACCTCAACTCTCTGTGGTAGTTATATTAAATAAAGCGATTAATCGAAATCGATGGATTTTACAACAATTAGTGCATAACAGGTAGAAAGGAATCATCTCCATGCATTAATACATTAAACCACAAATGATAGCTGCTCCTTCCAAAGCCAACGGTCTCATGAAAACAATATTTTAATTTGTTATCCAAAAATTGTTGTGCGCGAGTTTTTGGAATCGTGCACTTAATTTCGCGCCATTTCTACCGCGTCAATATCCCAACTTGCGCCATAAGAAAAAAAAAACTCTAATGATATTCTTTGTAAATAATAATTAACATGTTTCTCACGCGTGCATTCGTATTCACGCTGTCACTCACTTACTACGAGACCGCTAACCTTTGAATGGCTTTTGAAATTTTCGCCACGCTGATTGGCTGTTCATGCAGAACCCATTTAGCTGTGTCACCCAGAGGGCAAAACCGTGTTGAATTCATTAAATTTATTGTGCGTATCATGAATACAACGCGTTGTCTACAAACCATGAACTTATTTAAATTTTAACGGAATACCGAGCGAGTGTAATCGACTGTTGGACAAAATAATTTCTCGTGGCGGGATAATTGAACTTTTTCTTGCCCAATTTTTGAGTCACAGACTCGATTAAAGGTGGCGTGCGCGAGATACTGCGCAGGACAGGAAGGTTCGTTTACGTTCATGAAGTAGATTGAGGTAAATATTTGAAAATACGTTCATCAGCTGTTAAACAGTAAATTCGCTTTGTACTCTGTTTAGCATAGTGGAAAATTGACCTCGTCGAACAAGCAGAATGTCCGGCTCCGCGGATGAAGATTCTCGTTTAGTTTCGCCTGGAGCTATCCCAAACGGTCATTACACTGACGACTTTTCGCCGGATAAAGAAATTGCGAAACTTCAACAAGAAAACGGCAGGATAAAGGTACTGTAATAATAATAAAGTTTGACAGCTCTGGTCAGAGAACCCAAAACATTAATTGGAACTTGATAACAACAAGTCCAATCATTAATAAAACTAACGTTGAAGTTTCAGAAGCGGAATTTTCGCATGTGGGATCTAACTCATGCTTTGTTGGATGCGAAGTTGTAACCAACTTTTATTCTCGTAAATTAAAGTGTTTTATTTATTATCTCTTGAAGTATATTAGAAATTAGGCTTGCGGGTCTTAGGTCAGTTTAGTACAAGTTGAGACAGTTCTCAGAAGAGTAACCAGTCCCATGATTTCGTATCATTACAACAGGTTCCTCAATGTTTAGAGTTCTTTCATTTCATTAAATGAATATTTCTTTATACGCGGGACAATGACATTTCACATCTTCGTGGTTGATTTTCCTTTGCCCCCTAATTTGCTCACAACTACTTAATGTTTATGTAAAGTTTTCAATGTTTACTCTATAATCCAACTTGAAAGTTCATATAAATCATATGTCAACTTTGAAGGTATAATATTATATGAATTATGACTATAAGTAAGCGATAACTCTTCGTAAGGGATTAGGCCCAAAAACGGAATCTTGTTTCAATTGAATATAAAAATCCAAACGTCACTCGTTAGTGATTCGTCATTGAAGCTTTTAAGATTGCCGCTCTCTTTATTTTTCTTTTTTAAAACAAATTCAAGCTTTATGGACTCCTTTCAAGTGTAAACTCTTGTGTAATGGAAAACAAAGAAAACATAACAAAGCCTGGCTTTTAATTTGCATATCGCGCGAATAGTCATGCATGCATAACGGTTTCTGCCCTCGTGAAACGAATTGCTGAACCTTGAAATGGGTTCTTTGACGAATTTAACACTTGTGGTTAGTAATTTACAAAGTATGCAAAGAATTCGCTAACAACGTAAGGTGAGTGTAAAATCGAACTGTTCAAGAAGGGCATAAATCTTGTTAAGTTTTCAGACAGTTGGCTTGGCCCTTTTGTTTTCACCCAAGTGATTAAACTCCTGATGCGAAATTTTGAACTACGCGCGGAAAACGTTCAATGCTCTACTTTCAATAACTGACAATTCAATTTTTCCCTTGTTGGTAAAAGAAAACATTTTACCCAACACATATTTGATTACTTTGATTAAATCTTTTCTTTTTTTGCTCCAGACTTGACAGTTAGATGTCTTAATTACTATGCAAAGATATTTATTGAGCAATTCAGTTTGCACTGGTTCGCTCTATTACTGAATTCCTACCAAGCGAACGTTGAAAACGAAACGTTGCGAAGATATTCTGTTAGACGAGTCCGATGCCATTAGTATGTATAACCACAAAGCTAATGTCATCATTTTTATCCGCGACTTGCTGATATGCAAGTGAAATGATATGCACTTCAGGTTGTGTAGCTAGCACTCGTGATATTGTTGTAGTATTCAATAAGAGTGATCTCGTTCTTTTATTACACGGCGAACGGGCGTTTGAAAGCCGGACGGATCTTCCGAGTGCACTTTCTGCCACGCGAGATATCGTGGGTTTTTGAGACAGAACAAGGAATTGCGATTTGTTTGTAGGATTTTGTAATAGTCTGTTCTCAGAACGGTGAATATTTTTAATCGCCTAATCTATATTTACTTTTATGCAACTAATATCTTCCTTTTGTTATAGGAATATTCAAGACGACTCAGTGAAGAAAATATGAGGTGTGTATACTTTTTGCATGTTAAATGACGTACATAATGCGTATGAGTGCGCGCAAAATTTTCTTGTGACTTCGTTTAACAATAATGCATTGCAAGTTGAAAACCGCCAGTCCGGGTATTACCAGCTGTGTTGCATTAGTTGCAGCAACATGTTGCCCAAATTTATATTCATGCCGGCTTCGTGCAGGACGTCACCGCAGCTTGAAACTCTCGAAATAACGGGTTTAGTCCAGTCCTTGAACTCTCTCTTCCGCGCCCCATTATTATAGGCAATTGGGTTCAACCCCTATAAAGGGCGCGAGGAAGAGAGAGTTAAGGGACTGGACTATAACCTGTTTAACTTGCATTAGTTAACTAAAGGGGGACAATTTTCGCGTGCTTGCCATTCTGTTGCAATGGCGCCGTTCCTTCACTTGTTCCCCTCCTCAACACTTGTTCCCCTCCTCCTAACTCGTTTCAATACATTTACTATAGTGTCAGCTCGGAGAAAATAAATTATAGAGAATCAGTTTTTTACTGCATGACCTGGCTTTAAATCAGATGTTTTGAGAAGAAATTGTCGCTGAGCACTTTTCTGACTGCCTGACGACGTCAGGAACTCATAACGTCGTGCGTTGTGTATGCTACATATCGTTCAGTAGTAACAAAAATATGCTTTTCCTCTAATTTCAGTTCTCCAACGCATTATCAGAACGGAAACGGTGCGAAGGAACAGCTGTTAGAGGCGATAAAAAACCGTGACAATGCCGAACGAGAAATTAAAGCCCTCAAAATGCAGCTCAACATGGCGGAAGAAACGCGCGACAGCGTGCGCAGAGATCTCATGGACGCGCACCGAAAAATGCGAGAATGCGAAGAAGCCAAAGAAACGCAACGCAAAGAAAACTTAGCACTCAGAAGACAGATCAAAGACGAACAAATTGAAAAGGGTTCTCTTCAAAAAACTTGCGACGAGCTGCGAGAGAAAGTGAAACAGACAGAAGGTGAGAGAGCTGAGACGAGACGCGCTCTCGACGAGCTCGAAAACAAGTTCCGAGTGTGCGACGACAGCCGAACTAGTATCACCGGAGAGGCGAACGATCTTCGTAGCCGACTGAACGAACTTGAAGCGGAGCGCGCGGAGATCAGGCGTGAACTTCAAGAGGCACTGCGTCAGGTGAAGATACTTAGCAGCGAGTGTTTGCTTGGGAAAAGAGAAGTGTCAGATCTACAAGAAAGGTTAGCGCACGAAGAAGCTTTGCGCGAGGAGGCGAGGCACGAGGCGTACAACTTGAAACAGAGCATACTTCATGTTGTTAGCGAGAAGGAGGAAGCGAGACAAAATGGCGCCAAACTGCAACGAAGGTAAAAAATTTATCACGTGCGCACAAGTTAGTTTAATTAATACTGGTTAAAAATGGAAAATGTTTCAACCATGCACTTAAAATGTTTTTTTTTATCTACACCATTTTTAGCTTGCCAAAGTATCCAAATGACCTAGTATATATTGCGAGTACTAAATGCTTTATGTTTACATGTAATCCCATGTTTAATCCCAATGCATAATTCTTAACGCCCAAAAAACTAAAAAAGCCGCTTATAGAAATGCACATATATTAAGTTCTAAAAGCTTCAAAATTGGCAAACGCAATGTTGTTAGATAAGGACAAATATTGGGAAAAAATGGCTTGCTATGTTCCTTTTGGCTGTGATAGGCTCGCAAGAAATTGTGGTAAAATGTACAGTGGATTGTGTAGGACAGAAGTTTTTGTCAACCTGATGTCTTACAGATTCGGTGGGCATTCATTTTCGAGAGATTTACTAGTATAGGAACGTACTTTACATTTTTACATGCAGTATATATGCACAAAATTTAAGCTGCATTTTGTCTTTTAGTAAAAATGAACGTTTTTTATGGACATTCCGTACATACCAATAGAATTAAACGTTCGTTTATGATAAAATCTCCAATCCTTCCATGCCCTTATTTTTTTAAAATTTTGTGTTTTCTTTCAAAGGATCAAAGAAGCTGAAGATACCTTTGCCAGCCGAGAGAAAGATTATCAAGCTCAACTGGAGGAGTTCAAAGAATTCGAACAAAAAGCAAAAAACAAGATCAGAGAAATGGAGAATCTCCTGGAGCAAACCACATTTGATCGAGAAAATTACAAAGCTCAGTTGTCTGGAAACGATGGAAGGATCAGCGCTCTGGAATCTCAAATCGCTCGAATTGAGGCCGCGAAGAATGATTCAGAATTCAAGCTTTCAAGCCTTTACTCAATCCTTCGAAGATCGCTGGGCTTACGATCGCAGTCCCGACCTCCGTCTCCAAACGAAGGAAGCCCGAAGAAAAACCGACGGTCTTTCCGAGGGCGATCAAGATCGGGCTCAGGTAAACAAAGTTTACATTTTATGTACATGATTTTCTTGACTTTGGAGTCACCTTCACCTGTCCCCTGGCGCCAAGTTGGCGCATAGGGCCTCCACATGTGCTCTCCATCGATTCCTGTCTTGCGCTGCAGTGCGCACCTCTCTCCAGGACTGCCACCCTGCATTGGACCTCTCCTTTTCTACTGTGCGCCGCCAGGTTGTTTTTGGCCTGCCTCTCTTTCTCTTTCCCTCTGGGGTCCATGTCAGGGAGTATTTGGTACTTAACTCGATTACCTGGCAACATGTTAAAAGCAAGGGAGTTTATTGGTTTGCTTTTTGGACTTCAGACAGAGGTACAGGTTCTATCCCTTTGGGTCATTCTTATCCCCACCTTAAAACACTTGATTTGATTGGCTAGATTTTAAACTACCTATGTTAAAATCTAGCCAATCATATCTTGTCCCGCATAGCCACCTGAAACTCGTGCAAAGGCCCCGCCGGCTAAGACAGACTGGCGGCTCTGAGGACAAGCATGGTTCTGGGTAAGAAAGTTTTATGGGCGAATTTTAAGGGAAACCAACGTCCACCTCAGGGCCCGCCTTTCTTTGCTCAGCACTAGAAATGCGGACACTGGCCATGTCCGATTTTTTAAGCATGTGCAGAGAGTTCACTATTGATTGTCAGCCAATCAGTTTTGAGCGGAATGAACTCTGAGTATGCGCACAATGACCGGAAGTCTGTGAATCGAGGATTTTTAAATCGGAGTTGGTTAGTATCCGCGTTTATGGTACTGTCGAAAAGTACTAACAAATATGAATAGTAAAGCGGGATCTGAGAACGAAATTGTAGGGGTAAGCGGACTAAATAATAGGGGGAGACCTGCGATAAACTAGCATCCAGCCCCAGTGAATTAGCAAAACCTCATAACTTCGACCTGTTGAACCGATACTCTTTGGAAAATTCCGTTCACTTATAACTTTTTATATTTTTGTTGTTGTTGCAGATGACTCTTCGGACGACATAGATCCAGACACTGTAAAATCATCGTTATCTGAACTTTTGCAAAACCTGAAGGAATCTGAAAGGAAGAAGGAAGAGAGTTTAGTGAAGGTGGACAGTTTACAGAGTGCTGTGGCTCATCTGGAGGAAGAAAGAGCAGCTATGGACGGAAAACTACGAACCGTGCACCAGGAAATGAATGAGTTAAGAGATCAGAAAAGATTGCTGGAAGAAAGATTGAACAGTACGGAGACTGCGCTTACTCTACAGGTGAAAGGAGAATATTGTTACTTCTGTTTAAAGGGCGCTTTACATTTGTAAGAACTGGCCGGTCAACCGGTATATTCGAGAACAGAATTCCGTTGTTAGTCAGATTTGTTGTGTCAAATCGTCAATACATAAATATAGTAAATTGTTATGGTTGATTTGTGGAAAATTTTGTGGAAAAGGCCCATTTCACATTCAAAACCACTGAACCTGCCGACCAATTCTAACAAATGGAAAACGCCCTTAGCTGGGGAAAAAGTGCATGTATATTATGCTTACTATATTCCTCGAGATTCGTGTGTCCTCCTTTCTTCCTTTAACCCATAATTCAATGAACGCACGTTAAGAATTGGCTATTTAGTTTTACTGATGAGGCTGTTTCTCAGAACATAAATGTGCAAAGAGTGCGTTTCAAAGGTCCGATTCGATTCATAACTATTTGAATGAATTACGTTAGCCTAATGGTTATTGAGTCGGGCTTCAGAAGGCAGCGAATTCGAGTGTCCTCCTACTTGGCAAGATACTTATTCCTCACAGTGCCTCACCTTACTTAGATGCTTGTATAGATGGTGCCCAAGGCAAAACGATTTGAAAACCGGCGAAATGTCGTTTTGTAACAATATACAAAACGAAACTCAAAACCAATTTTTAATAATAACTTTGGTTGTTTATTTTCAGGAAGAGGCGATACAGAAGGTTGAACGAGAAAGAAATGGGTTGATTGAAAAATTACAAATGTTAGAGAGTACTTTGAGCCTGTCAGAGAATG
The DNA here is from genome assembly GCF_052425735.1 of Oculina patagonica. Taxonomy (NCBI): domain Eukaryota; kingdom Metazoa; phylum Cnidaria; class Anthozoa; order Scleractinia; family Oculinidae; genus Oculina; species Oculina patagonica. Next base: position 32,228,702 of record NC_135763.1, read on the forward strand.
AAAGAAAGCAACAACAAGAAAAGATAAAGGAACTTCAGGACACCGCAAAAAGAATGAAAGACGAAAAGTATGCATTGCGGACCCAACTGGAATCATCATCCGGGGAAATGACCAAGAATGAGCTGAGGCTTAAGTCTCTGGATGGCGAATTACAAAGGCAGAAACGTGCATTGAATGACATGGACACCGAAAATAAAGAATTGAGAGAAAGGTTGAGTGGTGCACTGAAGGCAAATCAAGAATTAGAAAACAATGTTGCTAGTTTAAACCTTGCAATGCAGAAGCTGAACGGCGCCGTGTCAAAAGGCGAGGCGGAAGAAGCAAGGTTGAAAGAAAAGCTCCAGGCTCTTTCGGTTTCTCTAAGTGAGAGCAACAGCAGCTCGCAGAATTTACAAGACCACATCAATCAACTTCAGCGGTCTCTGGAAAGCACAGAAGGCGACAAACGCTTACAACAAGAGAGAGTCGGGGCACTCCGTGAAACAGTTAAAGATTGTAAAAACGAAAATCGCGTTTTGGCTGAAAAGGTCGATTACTTAGAGAAAACCAGAGAGGACGCTGAACTTCGAATTAATGATTTTGAAAATCAAGTTAAACACGTGAAAAGTCTTCTGATTCAGCGGCAAGAACGCGAAGATGAACTTCTTAGCAAACTGCAAGATCTGGAGGACCAAAGTAACTTCCTTAAAAGCGAAAACAGTTCCTTACATAAAATCAATTCTTCATTTGAAGTTGAAAAGAGAGATTTAGAAAAGAGCAATTTGCGAATTGGCAAAGATGTCCAGGCGCTTAAAAAGACGCTGGATAGACTCCAGAGAGAACGTTTAGAGTTCGAAGAATCAGTCTTTGAGTCAACTCAAGAAAAAGAGGCTTTAAACAGAACGCTTGGCGAGGCAGCGAAGGAAAATATAGAGTTGAAGGAGAGAGTAGACTCTTTACAAAGAGCACTTCAAGAAGTCGAGGTCAAGCACACTGAAAGGTACGCTATGTGTCACTTAGTAGACTGAGTTAGTGAGCGAGTGAGTGAGTGAGTGAGTGATTCAGTCAGTCAGTCAGTCAGTCAGTCAGTCAGTCAGTCAGTCAGTCAGTCAGTCAGTCAGTCAGTCAGTCAGTCAGGCAGGCAGTCAGTCAGTCAGTCAGTCAGGCAGTCAGTCAGTCAGACTCTGAGTTAGTCAGACAGTCAGTCAGTCAGTCAGTTAGTCAACCGACAGCCAGCCAGCCAGCCAGCCAGCCAGCGAGTCAGTCAGTCAGTCAGTCAGTCAGTCATTCAGTCAGTTAGTCAACCGCCAGTCAGTCAGTCAGTCAGTCAGAACGCTAGCCAGCCAGCCAGCCAGCCAGCCAGACAGGCAGTTAGTTAGTCAGTCAGTCAGTCAGTCAGTCAGTCAATAAGTCCATCAGACAGTCAGACAGTCAGTAAGTCAAACTGTAATTTATTTGAAATATTATGCCATAAATCCAAAACTTAACTGCGCGTCACAGTGCAAATCAAGCCAACAAAGAGTGTAACACTACAAACCGATTCATATATTAGACTGTAAACTCATGAAATCACTTAAATCCAAAATATAAAACGTTTCCTTTGCCGTTACCTTCCTTTTTTTATAGTTTGCTTGAGATTACAGAAAAGCAACAGCAGGATTTGGAAAAAGAGGCGAAGAGATCACACTTGGCACTGGAAAAAACTCAAAAGACATCTGAGAAACGAGAGAGAGCTTACAAAGCAAAGCTGGAGGCTCTAGAAAAACAGGTAATCTGGTAATGACTTGGGTATATGTCGCTCAAAACAGTGATTCATGATCAGGTTTCTATTATTTCTATTTCTGGGGTTCTTGTAGCTGCAGGCATCACTTCACTGTATGAGAGGGGACAGGCTTTGAGTGAAACTTTATTCGATCAAATTCTGGAAGAATAAGCTACATGAATTGCTGCCACCACGTAACGAGTCCACTTACTGCATACAAACCCGGGGATACTTTGAGCTACCGATTTGTAAGACGCATAGGTTTAGAACACTTTCATTATGAACCATAGTTTTAATTACAAATAGCTTGTAATATTTTATCTTGTATAATATGATTATATCATTGTACAGTTGTAAAGTAGTTAGTAATTCAGCCGCTCCGGCGGCTGCAATGAGTTTACTAATAAAATCTATCTATCTATTAAGACCAATTAATTGATGTTTCAGGTTGCTGTCCTCAAAAGAGAGCTCCAGAATGAGAGAGAAGAGAAAGCAATGGAATCAAACAAAGCTGCAATCAAAAGTGACGAAATAAGAGAGGTTCGACAGTCTTTGGGAAAGTCACTTCAAGCAGTCGAGGAGGACGCGAACAACCTCCGAAGTATGCTCGGAAAGTCACTCCGAAAGATCGATCGGTATACCGAAGCTATCCGACGAAATGAGATTCCTCCTCCATCAACTGACACAGACGCATCAACAGTGGACGCGTATCCTCGCCAACAAATCGATCAGACATCGGAAGAGGCGAAGTATCTTCGGTCATCGAAGAGACGTACGCGGTCGGCTTCACACACGAACTTGAGAGAGCGGAGCAGGACTCATGGAGTGCCATCTTCGATCCGCACGCCATCGTCTGATGTTATTGGTAATAACTTGAAAGTGGATCACGAAGATTTGGCATTAGAATTAGCACCTGAACTACAATCCCCGCTCAGGAGATACAGAAGATCTAGGAAGTCGGTAAATTAATCAGGTGTTGAGATAATCTGCAATCAGGTAACATGCGATCAGGCGTTTCTTAAGTGATAAAAGGGAGGGAGGGCATGATCCCAAGTAAGCGATCAGGCGCACTTTCTCGCGCACTCACAAAAAGACCCAAAAAAAGATCACCTGATTGCAAGCTAGTGTGGAAATGGTATTACCAGTAGAATTAAAGAGTATAAGTTTCGAGCGTATTCGCTCTCAATAAATATAATGCACGAGGCAGTTTTAAAAAGCTGAAAAAGATTTTTAAAGATTCGTGGAAATCAGGTCCAAGTCAATATTCTTTAGAACTGAGAATTAGGAACGGACCATTATTTTTTTGGAGGGGGGGGGGGGGATGAAGAAATATTGAAAAAAATTGTTTATAGGGCCTGGAAAGACAAAATAAATTGTTTGCAAACACAATATGTATAACAAAAAATAGTACGAATTTCGAAAAAAATGCTTGCAGAGGTGCATAAACTAAAAAAAAAAGTTTGCAGAGGAAAATTTTTCATCCCCCCCCCCTCCAAGAAAATAATGGTCCGTCCCTTAGTGTGAGCTGCACGACGGCATGCGATGTTTTTTAGGACACTTGAGAACAGTTTATTGCAAAAATATTTTAGGGTTCTATCTTTCGCTTGAAGCTGCCAAAAGGTCGACCTAATTGCGCGCGTTAGGGATAGCAACCGCCATTTACAAAAGTAAACCTTTTTACTGCGCCTTTAAATAACATGCGAACTCTGCTCTAGTCAAGGGGCAGAATTTCACTTTAACTGTTCAATATATCGCGTCTGTCGATTGTGATTGGTAGATTTTATCATTTTGTGTTTCTGCTATTCAACGATCATTGGCTGTCGCCATATTAGGATTAACAATAGAGAAAAACACAGTCGTTAGTCTCTCTCCTCCGCAGAGGCCTCTTTTAATTTTCGAACAGATTGGGAAATGGGAGTGGGGAGAGGTGCCCCGCACTTCCCCTATTTTTTTCATGTTTTTTTTTTCGCATTTTTCCCTCCGCTGAAGGAGCCTCTGCAGAGGAGAGAGATCTTGTGCAGTAATGCGCAGTAAGTAGTTCAAGATTGATTAACGTCTAATTCTCCTTTCTATACATATCAAGTAAATTACAATCCATAGGATGAATTTACATGTTGAACTCGGCTCAACTTGACCGCAGGGCGCAAATTAAGCTATACCGTTAGACAAGTGTGTAAATACAGCCTGGTGTAAGTATTGTTCACAAACGTTGTAATATAATTAAGAGTGTCACAGTCTCAAGAACTGTTATTATATTTATGGATAAGAAAATGCAAAGTGAAATATCGACAGGTATACTTTTATGAAAATGCACGTTTTACAGAACTACGTAACGTAATTAGCGTAATTTAAGGACTCTTTTTATTACCCATATCAGATTTTCGCAGCGTCTTTTAGTTGTCTTAAGATTGTCGTTTTTAATAAGAAAAAGAAAAGCAAAATCCTAATTGACCGTATTCCATTGTTTGTGTCAACTTTAATGTTTTAAATTTCTAAATTTAATTGTACACATTTTTCCTGGCGTTTTGTTAAAGAAGTTCTAAATTTTTTTCTTTCATTTATTACTTTTCTGCTTTTTTTTTGGTGGGGGGGGGGGGGGGGGGGGGGGTTTGGTTATTATTTCAAATTTCAAATGTAATGCTTATTATAGAAGGGGCGACTCTGATCGACAATCCCGGCATTGTATAAACTGTAGTGTGCCAAAGATGTTTATAGTAAAATAAAGAGTTGAAATTCATATTTTCACGGAGCTCGTTAACCTTATTCCATACATACACTTTTTAAAACACCTACATCCTATTAGACATTTTACTGTGTAGTATCGCTGTATATTTTTACAAGTCTTGTTGTATATGAGCAAGCTCGATAGGGCAAGTCAAAATACAATAGAAGAGCAAAATGACATTCGCGTATCGCGCTTCGCGCTTTGCCTTAGCACGCTTAACCGCTACATAGCCTGTGAACAGGCTCTCCGGTCGTCTCCTAGTCCCTTTTCGGCTCGCTTCGCTCGCCGATCAGGTCGGGAACCTGCTCAGGCTAACCGCTACAGGACCCTACAAGCACAGTGGGACTACACAATAAACAGCACGCAAAGCATGCAAAAGCGCTGAAGGATAACAACCAAGTGCTCTTTTGTTTGCAGGCGACGTTCACACGTAGAACGCAAACGCAAGGAACGCAAGATACGCAGACGCAGTTGAAGTATTTTTTCAAGATGGCGGACGGGTCACTCTTTGCTTGCTTGCGTTTGCGCTAGCATTTGCTTTAGTCATGTTCACAGGCGAAGCAAGAGCAAATGCAAACGCGTGCCAGGTGCAAGGAAATGGACACATGCGTTTGTGTTCGCGTTCTGCTTGTGTTTTCCCTTGCATTTGAGTTGCACTTGTGAACCAGGCCATAGAGTTATCGTGCATCCCATCGTATTATATCTCCTTCATGGCCTGCCCATATAAGGCGAAAAATGACGTCAATGTCCTACATACTGCTAATGATAAGGGTAAAATGTTCATTTGTCACGTATGGGACAAGCGTCAGGAACTCGCGGATTTGTTTTCTTTGACTCACGCTCGTGACAAATGAACATTTTATTTTTATCATTTATTCATCAAGCTTAAAATTTGCCATCTTTCATAACCAATTTTAAGTTGTTTGGTCGAATCAGCCGTTAATCCCCTCTCCCAAATCTTATGGGGGCTCCCTAGCTTTTAAAGAAAAGAAAAGAAAAAAAAAAGAATAGTTTTTGGGGAGAGGGGAGGTCATTTCTAACAAGCTCAAGTTCTCAGAGTCCTCTATAATTCAGGTCAACAGCGGCTGTTCAGTGGGACGATATTGGCTTTTGGCAGGAGCCCATGACAAAATTGAGAAATCACGCGCGCAGTTTGCATTCGCGCGCATTCGTCACGGTAGCTTTTGTCAGAGGTTACAGAAATACGATAGATTGGTTTTCATATGTGTTTTCAGTTACCGTGGCTAGTTCTGTTTTTATTTCTATGTTTTCTTAATTTTGTTAAAACTTTAAAGCAGCTGCACTACGTAATTAGCAAACCATGTTGTCTTTTCGTTCTATTGAATTTCACTAGTTAATTATATTGACAAGCGATTTTCATAACCAAACATAACAAACATTTAATTTTCTGCGTCTTCGGTTGTCTTTGTTGTCAGCGTACAGCGTAGCTCCTAGGCAACTAGGCATCCCTGCAGGAATTTCATCAGATTACATGTACACTTTGAAGCCGCCATATTAGCGGTTGTGTTGTGAAGCAAACTTCAAGTTTAAACTGAATTTTAAAGTTGCTACACTAGCGAATTCACTTGGAACAAAAGCTGTAGTCACCAATGAATGAATTCGCGTGCTCGCCAAAACAACAGAAACAAAATGGCCGATATTGTTGTCAAAAATGGTTATAACGGCTTCGACAATAACAAGAAACACAACTTCAAGAGCCGAGGAAAACATGCTTCGTTAAACAACAGATTACCATCGTTAGGAAGCGACAAAACAGGCAAGGACAGTTTGTATTCTTACGGAGAAGGTTCACAATCTCCATTCTTTAAACAATCTTCGGTTTCGGATCACGACACAGCGGATATTGTAATCCTTCTCGATGATGAAGTGAAACGAATTCGCCAGTTGAGCATTAACCTGGGAATAAACCATCACTACGAAATAGCGCAATACAACAACCGATTTCACAGCCACAAACCGTGGCGTTTGCCCAAGATAGGAGAATTCGAGACATTGGAGACAGAGCCACAATTGGACTAAACGAATGGACGATATAGCGAGACTTGACCTTCGGAGAAATGTTACGAGTTTTGGTTTCGACGAAGCAGGAAAACTTAGTGTGGACTTGGAGAGTTTGCCGAAGGGTCGAAAGAAATTACTCGAGCCTGTTAATATACCAGCTTTAGGATGTTCATATAGATTGCCGGTGCTAAAAAAGGACAAGCACAAAACTGTCAGATGATATTGTCAGTTGGAATCACACTAATTTATGATCCATTTTGTCGCATATAAAATTATTATTCATGCTAAAATACAACATTGTATAAATAGTGTAATAGTGAAATAGTGTATTGTGTTACTTTACTTATTGAAAGACGTTGTATTGAAATGAATCAAATGATCATTGTTATTACGATAAATATGTAGTATTATATAATACATTTCGTACATGCAGCTTTGCGTCACTCCATTTATAAGCGTTATGTACGTTACTTGCATGCTGTTTTCAATAATAATATTAATTTATGCTTCAATGAAAAATGTGTTTCAATATCAATTAATTTAACATTTATTTGTGGTAAAAAAGTCTGTGACCGAGCCGAGTGGCCCATACAGCCGGAGCTTATCCCGGTTTCTGTAGCATTAAGCCACTAGGAGTATTGCTACTCCCCCCCCCCCCCCTGGATGGTACACGCAATATTTCTTTGGTTAATGTAGCTAGTGGATTTAAATGAGGTTTAAACACGAAATCAAGTTTAGCACGAGAGAGCTCGATCGTTGTGTGGATAGCTATAAAAGTCAAGTCTGGTATCGACTAGAGAAACAGCGCTACATACATACAACCATACATTCATACAACCTTTATTATGACTATGTCACGGGGATTTCACAGACTTTTTGGTATAAACTGTTCTGAATTAGTGGAGGCAACTTAACCTTAAATAAACATCTTTGAACATCTAAAGGAATATAACTATAATCTTAATTTGAAGATAGAAATCAAGCTACGGCTATAAAAATCAATATTTCGAAGGCGCATGGAAACAATTTGAAAACGTTTGCCTAACGTTTTCAAATTGCAATCCGTTTCCATCCGAGCCATTTTTTGGCAAAGATGCTCATTAACAGTTTCAGTGCACTAATATAGCAAATTTTAATAAAAAAGGACTATTATTTTTAGGTTTCCTGCGACACAAATATAAATTCTGGCGGTCCAAAAATCAGTTAAAATCGGTGACATAGTCTCTTAAAAAGCTACAAGCTTGTGGGGTGGTGTGTAAATGAAAAAAATAATAAAAAAATGTAAAAACTAAAATAAAAAGCTAAGGATCTAAGTATTGAGAATTAAAATTGATACAAATAAGGATAAAGGTTAAAAATATGTAAAAGTATTTAATCTATTGTTCATTGTTTGTGGAGCTAAAATTGAAATAAAAAGTGTAACAATCAGATACGTTGTTCAAAAAAGATTTCATGCTTTTGTTTTAAAAAAACGATCCCTGTGATCATCCTATAGTATTCCAGAGAACAGCACCTCGGAGTGGAGCTTTGCATATATTTTGTATCAAACCTCGTGCTATTAGCCTCGCACGCAGTCGTTCTAAGGGGCGATCGTGTTACACTCCTCCCCACGAAGAGGAGTGTAACACGATCGCCCCTTAGAACGACTGCATGGGAGGCTACGGTGCTATTAGCCCATGCTCTTGTCTCGAAGCAGACCTAATAACGGTGTGGTTTATCAGTTGTTCAGTTAGGGCACGTGGAAGTGAGCCACTGTATCCTCTACAAAAAAAGTTAAATTAATTAAAGCTAGTGTTGAAAATGTTTCCTTTAAAATTTCGGCGCGGAATTTAGCGGCGATTTTTGTTTTCTGTAAGGCTACGGCTACACATCTTACGTAATATCGCACTGTACGCCTGGCGAAAATCAGGCATCCTTAAAGAGTAAATCAGAAAGTTCATGGCGGAGTTTGACAAAGCCAAGGTCCTGATCCACATATGTGCAGCTCCTAGTGGCTTGACCAGAGGTTCACCAGTAGCGAACAAGGCGATCATCAGCGGAAACCAACAAGCGGTGAAGACGCCAATCACTATGGCCAGCGTACAGGCAACACGGATCTCAACGCGTGACTGATTGACATTCCTAGATGAGTTCACTCTGAGCTGGTATCTTTTTTTCTGATTTTTGACCAGAAATACCACAATTAGCGAGTAAGCCAAGATAATGATAGCGTACGTGAAGGCGAATGCCCCGACCGCCAAAAAAACTTTAGGAAAGGAGTCGGGAATGACAGCGCCTAAGATAGGAACGATGAGCGGGAATGCCCAAGAGACTATCAGCATAATTTTGAATCCACAGTTCCCCATGATGGTTTTGTAGCGTAAAGGAAACGCGACAGAGATAAAACGATCGACACTGATGGCCGCCATGTGGGCCACAGAGGCAAAACACGACACATTGGTTATTGTTCTGTAGGCTCGGTCCAGATTTGCAGCACAGTCATTGAAGAACGTCAGCTTGCTTAGGATTGCTACAACGAGAGGTTCACACACCATATTGACGATCAAATCAGCGATGGCCAAGCTGAACAGCTGGTAGTTTAATGAACGGCGAAGACGAGGATTTGTAAAAACTGCCACACAAACCAGTAAGTTGCCGAATGTTCCGAGCAGACCCACCGAAGCATTTGCTGTGATCAAAGCGACGCCATGTCCTACGGGAAGAGAACAACCTTCCTCAGAGAAGTTAGAACTGGGGTTGTTCAATGTGACATTCATGGCGGCGAGTCCACTCAAGACGCACTTGTTTAACAGTGAAGGCAAAAGCAGCAAGCGAGGAATGTCACACTCTGGGCCACTATTTCGAATTCGTGATACATGTAAGTGCTTAATTGCTGATTGAATAAAATATCATAGCAAGTGGGCAATTGATGTGTGGGCGAGTGGAACGGAAAATGCACCGTCACTCTACCAATATCCAGAGCCATTTGAACAGAAAATAAAGAAGGCAAGGCCGAGAAATGTAATCATTGTAAAAACCAAGTTTTGGTTTACTAGAAACTGATATAATAATTACAAAATTTCGGCTATCTTAACAGAGTCATAATCATTTAATGATCATTTCACAAGAGCAACTTATATTTAAATATGTAAGGCGTGTTAATATTACGTAATAGAGATAGAAAGCATTGGTAATCAGAGAAACGGGTCTTATTCTATAGAGGCTTTGAATCCTTCGTTAATGCTAGGCTTAAGATTCTTAGTTTTCAAAAAAAAAAAAAACGATAACTGAAAAATGAAGTTCACACACTTCTCTTGTATAATATTATTTCATTAAACTCATGTAATTTCAAAAATGTCTCAATATCAGAATATCAACTCATCAATTACTTGTAGTGCAATGTTTCTATATTAAGATTAAAGGAGGCTTTAATGGAGAAAATGGAAAACTGCGAATATATATATTAAAGTGCAGCGAAGAGTACAAAGTAATATCCCAGAAATTTCTTCAATCAGACACAAATGCGAATTTCATCATTTTATTACTGATACAACATTCCATATCTTTACATAGCATACGCCATTACCTACTTAATTAACAGTTTATAATTCAAGTTCATTTGCATGTGATATAATGTTTGACATCTATAGTTCATGATAACGAAGACAAAAGCGGCAACTGATCATGATCTACAAATAAATGGATCGATGTTATTAAAAAGGAACAAAATTTTTGAGTAAGTATTTACAAACTGAATAATAATTCATAAAGTTAAAACAAAGAAAATCATAACCGTGAAGGGGGGTTTTGATACCCGGTCTTTATTAGCATAGATTTGCTCGAATTATTTCTCTGTTTACTCTTTAGTTTTTGTTTCGATTGAGAAGATATATCAAACACTCGAGAAAGTGTTTTATCGGCAATCCAAATACCTCAAATTTCGTCAAAAAACACTCCGCTGCGCGTCGTTTTTTCAATTCTCTTGTCGGTGTTTGGATATCCCGATGAAACACTGCCTCTTGCGTCTGATATATCTTCTTAATCAAAACAAAAACTAAGGAGTAAACGGAGAACTAATTCGAAAAAATCTATGCTAATAAAGAGTATGATTTACATTACGTTTATGCAGTTTATGCAGTTTTGTGTCACTCTATTTACAATCGTAATGTACTTCTCTTACAGGCTTTTTCAATAATAACAATAATTTATGCTTCAGATAATGTTTCAATATATATCAATTATATTAATCATTTGTTTGCAGTATACATGTGCACAATATTTCTTTGGGTTATGTAGTGGATTTAAATGAAGAGTCACATGGTAAAATAGTAAGTCGCGATGCAAGTTTAGCGAGATGTTAAACTATCATCTCGGAACAGCAGCATTCTCAATCGCGTAGATACGAGTGCACGCGAGCGCGAGGGAGACGAGCTTACGCGCGAGTCCATTTCGCTAACCACCCGGGTTGTCTTAACTAGAGGCAAAACACGAAATCAAGTTTAGCATGAGAGCACTCAAAAGCTTGTGTGAAGCCGAAAAGTTACTGTAAAAATAGCTTTAGTGAAGCCTGGCAGCGTGAGGTTTTCTTTTTTCACTTTAAAGTGGCGTGGAATGACAATATTCAGTTTCGAGGACAAATTAGAAAACGTAAGCAAATGTTATTGGTTGCCTACTTGTTTTTGATTTCCCTCTTATTACTATAGGAATACTGCTCCTCAGTTATGGATTGAAAACGTTTCATAAAATTCTGAAAGGAATTTCCTGCTGCAAAAAAAGTAGGCGTAAAATCTCAAAGGAGTTTCACCCAAACTAGACGTCTCACTTTATAAGATGTGAATTTTTTTTTTTCCATCCTTTTTTTTTAGGTAAATATAAATAAAGAAAAAAAGAGAATTTTATCTACTTCCATCGACTATTTTATTTACAGCACCTCAAATATCAAGAGAATATGGAAAACATAGTATCATACTTCCCACCCCTTGCAACCCATTGGCTTCAGCTTCCCCCCCCCTTATCACCCCACCCTACCGAACGCACTCCCCTAATTTCCAATTATTACTAGTTTATAGCCGTCCTCATTTTCTATGTAAGGACTCTTGTCATTTTTCGAGTGCCAATTTGATCGTGCTGGAAAGCTGAATAAAAATCAGAGGAAAACAAATACGATAATAAGTGGTTCTGATTTGGCCAAGGGCAAAGGACTGAACATTGACCATTAACTAAGCTACATATATACTGAGAGTTTAACATAAACATTAAAATTTAACATAAACTTCCAGCTGGGATCGAGTTCATGACCCCTGAAACATTCCAACCTACAGTTTATTTTTTTCTTCCCTGGCAAAACCTGGAACGAGGTTCAGATTAAGCGGGGATTCTTGTTTTCTGTAAGGCTTTATTTCTGCACATCTTACGGAATATCTCACCATACGCCTGGCGAAAGTCGGGCATCCTTAACGAGTAAATCAGAAAGTTCATAGCGGAGTTTGACAAAGTCAGGGTCCTGATCCACATATGCGCCACTCCCTGCGGCTCGACCAGTGGTTCACCAGTAGCGAACAAGGCGATCATCAGCGGAAACCAACAGACGGTGAAGACGCCAATCACTATGGCCAGCGTACAGGCAACACGGATCTCAACGCTTGACTGATTGACATCCCTAGATGAGTTAACTCTGAGCTGGTTTCTTTTTTTCCGATTCTTGACTAGAAATGCCACGATTAGCCAGTAAAACACGATAATGACCACATACATTATGATGAACGAACCGACCGCCAGGAAGGCTTTAGGAAAGGAGTCAGGGATGGATTCGCTTAAAATAGGAATTGTGAGCGGGAATGCCCAAGATGCTATCAGCATAATCTTCAATCCATAGTTTTCCATGATGCTTTTGTAGCGTAGAGGGAACGCGACAGAGATAAAGCGATCAACACTGATCGCCGCCATGTGTGTCACAGAGACAGAACACGATACCCTGGATAATGTTTTATAGGCACGTTCCAGAGTTTCAGCACAGTCATTGAGGAATGCCATCTTTCCTAGGATGGCTACAACGAGAGGTTCACACACCATGGTGACGATCAAATCAGCGATGGCCAAGCTGAACAGAAGGTAGTTTAATGATCGGCGAAGACGATTATTTCTTACAACTGCTAAACAAACCAGTAGGTTGCCGAAGGTTCCTAACACACCCACTAAAGCATTTGTTGTGATAAGAGAAACGCCATGAGCTACGGGAAGAGACACATTCTTCTCCAGAGAAGGTAGAACTGGGGTTTTTCGACGTGTTATTCATGGCAGCGAGACGATTCAAAGACTGGCTTGTTCAACAGTGAAGGCAAGAAAAGCAAGACGAAATAGTCACCCTTTTGCTGGGTCACTCTCTTAATTGTCAACTGAGTAAAATATTCACAGGTGGTCAAATGGAAAAGTGTGGGCGAGTGAAAGGTAAGCTGCACAGTCATTCTGCAAATAATTGGCAATTTCGAACAGAAACGAAATTTTGTTAGAAACTTTCTTCTTTGTCCTTTTCTGTGGCTTTAGTCTAGAAAGCCGTTACAAACAACAACAACAACAACAACTGAAAAACAACTGAAGATCACGGTGTACTTCCCTTGCATGCTATTTTAAATAATAACTTCTGTTTTTTAAATGTTTCAATATCAGTTCATCCGTCATTTGTTTGTAGTGCAATATTTCTATGGTTTGAATGGCTTAGATTAAATGAGGTTGAAATGACGAAAACGCTAAGGAAAACTTGAATTAATTTTTAGATAAAAATACAAGCTAATATCCTATAAAGTTCTGCAATCCGACACCAATCTCATTGTTTTATTTCTGAACGCCAACACAATTATATGTAATTTAATTTCTACAGTGGAGTAAAATTTGCGGTTAAAAACAAACAAGCCCAACATACGTTAAATAGACCTTTTCCTTCTTTCTTTTCGCTTGGGGGGTTTGTTTTCCCATTACAGACCATGTGATGTTCTCTAGAGAATTTTCCTTTTATCCACATAAAATTTATTCATTCATATACACTCGACTATTTGGAAATTTGAAAGCAAGAATTCTCAAGAGTATCATCACATGGACTGTAATAGGGCAACAAAACGCCCAAGCGAATTCTTGACTTCTTGACCTGTTATGACGATGCCAAAACTTCGTCCAGTTTTTCCGTTATTATCTTGCTTGTTTGTACAGTAGATTCTAGCTTGTTGATCGTAAAACATACCGCAATAGAACCCGCAAAAAATTAGTATATGACACATACACATATACGAGGCTTTCACACGGCGTTCAGGGAAAAAGGGAACGTGACCAGCCATTAACTTTTTGGGATCATGGGAACGAAAGGACAATATACTAGGAACACGGAAACAAAAGCATATTTAAAGGAACAAAATCGAAGAAATACTTTTAGGGAACATGGGAACACAAGGAACATTTTGTATGGGAACAAGGAAACATTGATCCCCCTCTGGGAGGCGCCCATATACATATATCTTGTCTTAATATGGACAACGGACACTAAATCTCGAGAGAGAGGAAATTGGAAATTCATATAAACTTAACCTCTTTATAACGGACACTCCGGTGATCAGGTGAGGATATTTCATTATGTTATGAAATTTTACATTTGTGGTTACAAAAACAACAACACTTTATTCACCTTAAATAAACACTTTCAGAATTATGGTCAATTTTACTATTTCACATACAACATTGTGTTGACTTGTAGATCATTTCTTTTGAAACAGTGATTCGTACACAGTATACTTAGCTGAGATGTTCAATGTAGTACTCTACTGATAGACATTGTGTCTCGATACTGTTACTGTGGGCCACTTTAAGCTGTCAATGAAGTCATAAAAGTGACGTCATAGTGGTGACCTCTCTAACACGGACACCTTGATCTGTCCCTTCGGTGTCCGTATTAGCAAGGTTCAACTGTACTTCTTTTCCTACCCCGGCAAAACCTGAACAGGGTTGGTGCGATTCTTGTTCTCTCTACGACTGCACATGTTACGAAGTATCTCGCAATATGCCTTGCGAAAATCTGGCATCCTTAAAGTGTAAATCAGAAAGTTCATGGTGGAGTTTGAGAAGGCCAACGTTCGGATCCACATATGCGCAGCTCTTCTTCCAGTAGGGAACAAGGCGATCCATAGCGGAAACCAACAAGCGGTGAAGACGCCGATCACTATAGCCAGCGTAAAGGCTGCGCGGATTTCAACTCTTGACCGATTGACCTCCCTAGATGAGTTAACTCTGAGCTGGTTTCTTCTTTTCCGATGCTTGATCAGAAATGCCACAATTAGCAAGTAGGACACGATAATGATAGCATACATGAGGGCGAACGCAACGACCGCCAATAACGCTTTGGGCAAGCGGCCGGGAATGGCGGCGGTCAAGACAATAACCGTGACCGGGAATGCCCAAGTTGCTATCAGCATAATCTTTAATCCACCGTTCGGCATGATGCTTTTGTAGCGTAGAGGGTACACGACAGAGATAAAACGATCAACACTGATGGCCGCTATGTGTGCCACAGAAGCAAAACACGAAAACCTGGATAATGCTCGAGTGGGTCGTTCCAGATTTGCAATTGCATCACATTCATCGAGGAAAGTAATCTTGCTTAGGATGGCTACAAGAAGAGGCTCGCACACCATGGTGACAATCAAATCAGCAATCGCCAAGCTGAACAGAAGGTAGTTTAATGGTCTGCGAAGACGAGGAGTTGTAGCAACTGCTGCACAAACCATTAAGTTGCCAAATGTTCCGAGCAAACCCACCAAAGCATTTGTTGTGATTAAAGAAAGGCCATGAGCTACAGGAAGAGAGCAACCTTCTTCAGAGAAGTTAGAACTGGTGTTGTTCAATGTGTTGTTCATGGGGGCGACTCGACTGAAGACCAACTTGTTCAACAGTGAAGGAAATAACGGCAGGACGTTATAGCAACTCTCAATTGTTTGCCAAAAAGAATATTGATATGTGGCCAAATTTAGACTTTTTAAGTGTGGGCAAGTGTACCGGAATGGGCACAGTAATTAGACTCGACTAACGGCCGACACCCGTCTCATGCTTTCGGGCATGTTTTATTTTCGTACGAATGGTATTGAAGGTCACCTGTTTGGCTTACAACGGGTCACATAAAGAAGATTTATGGGATGGAGGGATTTAACTTCTTGTTTTTCTAGGAAGGGCTTTCTACTCACTCATTCTGTTTGTCTTACTTCTAGCTGAGATCCGTTGCTGGGATGAATTATATTCATGTCAAACATGTCTCAATATCAATTCATTGTACATTTGTAGTGCAATATTTCTACTGTTAACAAGTTAAATGAAATGAGGCTCAGAAAAACTGCGATACAGATAATAATTTAGCGAAAAATTCAAACTAATATTCCAGACAGTTCTACAATCAGACACTGAAGCAAATGTAAATGGCGATGAATGCGCATAACGGCGTCAAGGTTTTGAGAGTAGCGCAAAAGCAAGCCAAAAATAGCGCGTAGTACATAAGTGGATGACGCCGGTTATGTTGTCGTCAAGGGGTGTTTACCTTTTACAACAAATTACCGGAAATTCCGGTTGGGATTTAAATGGAACACGACTTTTTTGGTTCTTTCCAAGGGCTTCATCAAAGGCGAAGTACTCAGACTTCTCCGAACAAATTCCTCAAAAACAGAATTTGAAACTAAAATCTCACAATTCAAAGCAGATCTTATGGAAAGAGGATACCCAGAAACTCTGTTTTCGACAATCCTCTCAGAGATAAAGTATGAGGACAGAAAATTAAACTTGCCCTTCAAAAAAATGCAAACAAGACACGCGAATCCTGCCTTTCGTTACACAATACCGTCCAACGGTGCCTAACTTAAAACAAATACTCATGCAAAAATAGCATCTAATCCAACAACAACCACGACTAAACGAGATATCAAGGATCCTCCAATCGTTTAGTACAAAAGGAAGATTCACTCGTTCGAGCCAACCTCTAAACTGGCTGTCACACGTGGATAGAAGTTGTGTAGGCCTGTCACCCCCATTGTTACCACCCTTGTTCTTTCCATTGGAAAACTTACGAAATAAACGGAATTGCAAAAAAAAAAAAAAAGAAGTTAGTCCCGTTTACCTGGTGGAAACTTTCCTAATGGAAAATTGTATTCCTTTTACAGATTCAGTCCCAAGCCTCTCAGGGTCTTTTTCACAGCCGGGTTTCTCGGCTACTTGCTAAGCTTTAACTAACATGGCGGGTCAGTTTTATGTAAGTTCTTCACAGCCGAATTTTCAGGGTTTAAACGAGTGCTCTGTCTGTCACATACTTGCAGCAGATCTACAAAATTTACTGCATCACAATAAATGGTTGGTGGAATTTGTGCCCGAAGCCAAGCTTTCTTTGGGCAAGCATCGATCGAATATACCGCCAACAAGCGTTCAAAATAGCGCTGATTTCGGCGAAGGTCGCGTCTCACGCATGAAAGTTGTAGCCGCTGAAAGGATATTCATTTCACTATCATCCTCTAAATTTATCAGGCACTCTTTCAACGGAGAAATTAAAGATTTCATGTAGCATCGACATTTCCAACATGTTTCTCGGGAGATTCGAGCGGAGCAAGAGATACCGAATAGAGAGGAGCCTATGAACGAATGAGTTTTGTGTCTAAATGGAACTTTCTTTTCCCGAACGGAAATTTTTGTAAATGGTGAACACCCTTGATATCTGCTTTTGGAAATGTTAGTTCCGCGGATCAGAAAAAAGCAATTATCCAATCACTACGCAATCAATCACTCCAGGATTTGTTGATCGAAATCACGATCATCAGCGAATTGTACAGAACTCGGATTTGAATGAAACAATCTTCATGCGTTTTTATCTACTGACCGGAGATTCACTGCTCGCAGAAGAAAGAAGTGTCTTCGATATCAATTGATAAAGAATAAGTAAGGCGGAGACGAGCGTTTGAGCGTTTGTATTTCTTTTCTGTCGATCGCGCGCTATGCACGAAAAACTGAGCACTTGGCTAAATAAAGGGAAGTTATGAACTCCGCTTTTAAACGAATATACTCTCAGTCACAATTTAGGACCTAGGAGCATAGCATCCTGATCCTTTGTTTAGGGAAGTCTTGAAATCGAAATTAAACGCGATCTCGCAAACTGACGACTGGCAGTTTCTATTTTCCCGTTCTCTTATGAAATTGTACGATCGTAGTACTTGCTTAGATTTGGAACAAATATTACGAGCTCAGTCAAAAATGGCTTGTGGAAAAGTGCCATAGGATGATTGCTTTGAAGAAAATTCCCTCTGGCAAAAAAAAGTTGCGCCAAGTCTCAGAGAGGACTGTCACAAACTAAAAATGAGACTCGCGTGTTCCTGAAGTCTTCAATGCATGGCCACTACATCATACTCGGGGTATGTGTCTAATAGACCCGGGAATAGAAAAAAACAAAAAAACAAATCAAACTCACTCGAACACTAATCGTTCGGTGGGCTCGTTAATCAAGCAAAATCGCACATCTTTTTTGTTGTGAGTTCGATTATTAAGTTAATCAAACCAATCGAACAACATCGAACGCAATTGAACCTAATCGCACAATAGAACGTAAGTAATCGAACTAAATCGAACGTTCGATTGAGTTCGATCGTCGTCCGTTCGGTAATCGATCGTTCCATTGTGTTCGATATACCAAATTTTGTTGTGAGTTCGATTATGTTCGATTGTTGTTTGACTGGGTTCGATTGCCGAACGTTCCGGATTAAAAACCCCAGGATCATGTGAAGTACTTTAATCCTCAATTTTATCTACAGCAATCCTAATTTTCTATAAAAGAGGTCCTCTTATTTTTTGAGTGCTATTCTGATCATATTGTAAAAGTAAGTAATATAATTACAAGAGGTTCTTGTTAGGAGTTAACCATGTAACAAATGGAAAACGGCTTAAAACTAGTTTATTACTAAATTTTCCTAAATGAGCAACAATAAAATTTATTGATCATTTATGACGAAAAATACAGTGAGAAATAACAATGTTAGATAAATTTAAAAAAATCAAATGGAAGTTTTAAATATTGCATTTACTGAAATATTAAGATATTAAAATTACTTTTTACAACTTATTATATTACAAGAAAGAACACTTAGAGCCTGGGATTATAGAGATTGCCCATTAATTAGCACCTCTTGAAATAAATGACTGCTTGTGAAAGAGGCAGGTTTCGTGAACTCAGAAAAGCTAGGCTAAGAGCGCGATCTGAGATTATGAGTGTCTTCAGTTCCGCTGCCTTATTTGTGCTAAATCACCTACACGAATGTTATTCGGACTCGCTTGAACGCTTTCCTCGTCTTGTTTTTCTGCCTTTTCTCTAGTGACCCACAACAGTTCCTGTACCCAGGACTCAATATCTATCAAGTGACCTCATACATTTACACTGGTGGTTAGTAATTATATAAAATAGACTTTCCAATCCAGTCTTTTAATCATTGTTTTTGTCTTCTCCTCACTTTTCTTCTCCTCGCTGAGTCAGTTAGCGGCGATACTTCTTCCCTGCAAGATTGCACATCTTGCGGCATATCGCGCCATACGCATTGCGAAAATCTGGGATCCTCCAAGTGTAAATCAGAAAGTTCATGGCGGAATTTGACAAAGCCACGGTCCTAATCCACATGTGCGCGGTTCCTTGCGGCTCGACCAGAGGTTTACCAGTAGCAAACAGGGCGACTATCAGCGGAAACCAACAAGCGGTAAAAACGCCGATCACAATGGCTAACGTGAAGGCAACGCGCGTTTCAATGCGGGAATTGATTTGCACGGAGAACGATCGGGTTCTTTGTTTATTTCGTTTCTGTCTTTTCCTCTTTAGTTTGACCAGACATGCCACGATCAGCGAGTAAGACACGATAATGATTGCATAACTAAAAGCAAACGTTCCGAGGGCCAGGAATGCTTTGGGAAAGGAATCCGGGACAAATGCGCTCAGGATAGGAACCGTTACCGGGAAGGCCCAAGACACTATGAGCATAATCTTCAATCCGTACTTCCCCATGAAGATTTCATGGCGTAGAGGGTACACGACAGCCAGAAAGCGATCAACGCTTATGGCCGCCATGTGCACCACTGAGGCAGAACATGACAGCCTGGATAATATTTTGTATACATGTTCCAGATTTGCAGCACAGTCATTGTAGAATGTTACTTTGCCCAGGATTGCTACAACAAGGGGTTCACACACCATGGTGACGATCAAATCAGCGATGGCCAAGCTGAACAGAAGAAAGTTTGATGGTCGGCGAAGACGAGGATTTGTGGCAACGGCCACACAAACCAGTAAGTTGCCAAATGTTCCTAACACACCCACTAAAGCATTTGTTGTGATCAGAGAAATGCCGTGAGCTACTGGAAGAGAACAACCTTCTCCAGAGAGGTTCGAACTTGGGTTGCTCAATGTGTGATTCATGGCAAAGAGTTGGATCTAAGGCTTGTTCAACACTGAATGCAAGAACAGCAAGCCGGAATAGTCATTCTGTTTCGTTCTAACCAAGCACTTATGTCAGCTGAATGGAATATACACAGGTACTTAATTAAAAGTGTGGGCGAGTGGACCGGAAGATGCCCAATATTGTGAAACTCTAGGAGGTAACATTTACTCTCCGACAAACCAATAATTACCTGTTTTGAATAGGGACCTAGTTTATTCTGATTTTCAATAACTCCGATTGGAAATTTTACTTTTAAGCCCTTTTTGTACGCTTTATACTGAACGTTTTCAAACCCTGTTGGTAGATCACATCGCGTGAGCTGCCTTTGGTAATATTATTTCTTTTTAAAATCTTTGTTCTAAAATTTACTGAATCCTCAAAACTGTCCAATGAAATGTCCGTTTACATGGAGATCTTTCAATAACAACAACATTGGACCGTTGTCACGGGCAAATATGGCCTAATTTGTACTTTGTCGTTTATAAATAAATATGTTCTATTAATGTAATATTTTATTACATCTCTTCGCCGAGCCAATACGCAAGAATCGGCTCGTATTAATTTATGCTATTTAAATCGCCGACCCAATAAAAGTGAAGCTGTTTATTTTTCGTTCATGCTAGGCCTGGTTGACAACATAACGGCAAGGTCACGCAAATCCAAAAAAAGATAACGTTGATGTTTATTTCACCAGTGTGAACAACATAACATAACGACATAGTTGGAACATAATGACATAAGCATAACGACATAAGGAAAGAACTGAACTTTTCTTTTCTTTTCGCTAGTGTGAACCAGGCCTTATTTTATTATTGTTATTTTGACTTTTTTAGAAGAGTTTCCGGCAAGTATATAATAATATAAATACAGTGGAACCTCGATTTAACGAACCTCTATATAACAAGGTCCTCGATATAACGAACGATATTTTTCGCTCAAGTAATAGTTAAATATATGGAAAAGAACCTCGATATAACAAAACCTCGTTATAGCGAACACATTTTGCCAGTCTCATGGCCCTTCGTTATATCGAGGTTCCACTGTAACACTAAATAACAGCAATGTTCGTAGCTGACTTATAAACAATGAGCTGACTTCTATGTGTATATTTTAGTAATCGACTAGTTAGCTTTCTTCTGTCCCACATGTTCATCAAACATCCGGGTATTTTCTTTAAGCACCTGTTTTGGTAGCCTGAAGGGAGCCATGGCGGGAGCCTTTAGCCTTTTCACAGCACAACGCGACCACAGAATCCCTCCGTTATCAACACTTGGAAATCCGCTTTCTCTTTCTTCCTTATAATACTCCAAAACAATCGCTCTTTCGTCGCCGAAGTTGCCATGATGCGTTGAAGCTTTCGTTGGAAGCGGCAAAAGTTGAATTCTTTCTCCGGCGACAGATAAGCTATCCTTATTCTGAAACAGATTGTCTTTTTTGTAAATACAGTTTGAGGTAGCGGACTTTGCAGGACTTCTTTTTGGGGCAGTATTTGAGAAATGTTTCTTTGTTAAAGCGGCGAGCGTAATTTTCGACATAATTTTGCGACACAATATCGGCGGTGACATCCAAAACTAAAATGTTTAGTTACCGGTCAAAGTCCATAGGCCAGTTGATCCTTATACGGCCTCGCGAGCTGAAAATGATGGTTTGATAATTTAAAATTGCCTTCTCCCGATGAAGCTGGTGCCGACTAAAGCTAATCTGTATGCTAAAAACTGAGAAAAAGGTTTTTTTTTACCTAGTGTAAACTACATTTGCACTATATAAACAACGTATTTGTAATAATTATGTAGCGTAAATTGACAGTTTAATTTCATTCTGTTAACAACCTGTTTATAAGGCTCAAACGGTAGCATTTGTTGTCTTAAGAATGCCGGTCGCTAAGAATCCAACATTTCTTGGCAAGAGGATGGAACTTCGATTTCTTTCATACTTTTATGTTAGATAGGCTAGGGTATAACTTAAAACATGTATATTCTTTCGATGAATATCCTTTTATTTTAAAGAAAAATGCAAATAACAAAAATCCGTTAAAATCGTCATTTGAGGCGCTAAATTATTCATGATTTTTGCACGAGTTTGAGAGCCTCGCGTGCAAAAACAAATCACTCTACCGTCTTTTTAACACTCAAATCATAGTTAGCAATCTCTAAACATCTACTGAAATGATTTTGGAAATATTGCGTTGTTCTTTGTAGACAAAATAATTTTATTTCGAGCATACAATTCACTGCCGTAAAATACTTGGTAAATAAAATTAATTTTCACCATGTGGAAACCTTCAAATCGTTTAAGCTTCTGGTGGTTGAATGGTAGAAGAATGGTATATCCCTGTAAAAATTTCTCCGGGCAAATGATTAAAAGCGACGTAATTGAATCGGTTAAAATCAATTTTGACCTTCCGCGGTCAACTTTGAAGTTACGGGTCAGAAATAATTTTTGTTCCGTGTTCCAAGTCCTAACCCATTTAAGACCAAATTAAGCATATGAAAAAAATATTAATTTTCTAACCTTAATCTGCTGTAAAAGGTAGGTTCGAAGGCCATTTTAGCATGATTACGGCTCTTATCATTCGTCGCATCTGAGCTTCGTTTTCCTTCCGCGGTCAACTTTGAAGTTACGGGTCAGACAGAATGACATGAATATTTCAATCCGTGCACAAGTCTTAACCCATTTTGGGTCAAAATAATCACACACAAAAACATTATGAAATATTCTAACCTTAATCTGCTGTAAAAAGCAGGTCCGAAAGCCTTTTAAGCACGATTCCGGCTCTAAGCATCCGTAGTAATTTGAGCTTCGTTTGTGTAAGTATCCCGGGGGGGGGGGGTACTCGAAAAAGTTTTGTACGGGGAGGCTCCGCCCCGAGATCTAACCCCTTACCCTTTGATATACCATTTTGATAGAAAAGGTACCCCTTTTGTATACCTTTTATTGCAAAAAGACACCCCTTTCATATACCTACACGAATCACATACCTAAAACGGGATGTTTTTTTCATTTTTATGTAGCGCTTAATAAATTACGACGATACAGCCAAAAGTTGCGTCTGCTCGAAATATTTAATGTAAAGGCCTTTTAAAATATATTATGACAGATTTCCCTACCCTTTCATATACCTAAACCTGTGAAATCCCTACCCTTTTATATACCTGGAGCCTAAAAAAGGTACCCCTTTCGGGCGGAGCCTCCCCGTATAGGCCATTATAGGAGTACCCCCCGGGGTAAGTATTTAGTGGTCGAAATAATGTATATTTCGGCGCTTCTCGTCACCAGCATCTTCTTCGACGCGCGAACCGTAAATACAAAAAAAAATGTACGGATCGGCGTAAGTAGTTCAGTCCCATAATGGTGTAAATTAAATTTAGGGAGGAAAAAGTGAGAAAAGTATCGTTTTTGGGGGGGTGGGGAGTATTTTTTTTTCGTCGAATATTTTTTTCGCCTAGTAAACTGGGTGATTCGTTACGTCAACTTAAATGCGTTTATAATTGATAAATTTAAACGTCAACTGCTAAAAAGGAAAGCAAATTCTATGGCAATTCGGCGTGTGAAAAAATCGCCAAATTTAATTTAGTGGCTTCCTAAGTAAACAAAACCTTGGTCGTCTAGTTATTGCACCGTTTTTGCTTAAAGGCAGCGCGTGAACAATTTTTTCAAAGTTCATTTATTTCACTGGAAATGAAGGTTGATGTTTTTTAAGGCCCTTGTTCGTGAGTTTCGGTTTTGATTCTAAAGATCGAAAGCGTCACACTAAATCGTTCCTCTACTGTCGTGTGAGAAGGACATCAGCAGTCACAAGTCCCAGTATTATTTAGTTACTCTAACATGACTCTTTCCCGTGAAAAACCAAACTTCAGAAGCAATATTTTTTGTGTTATAAGGCAGCTCTTGAAAACAGTCTTAATATAGGAAAAATAAATGTTGAACCCAGTATCAGGTCGTGAAGTGTGATCGTCCGGGTGAGAGTTGCCGAACCTAACCGCGACAGGCCCCGCCGCGAGAAAAATACGCCTGACGCAGAAGAAAACTCCGGGATAGGGAATATTTTTTAGGTTCTCGTCCAAAGTAGTATTGAATTGTTCCGGTGATCCTTAGATAGGGTACCTAAACTATCAGCTAAAATAAACGCCCAGCTAAACGAAAAAAGGTTCTTAAAATGAACTTTTTGTTCAAGTACTAGTAAAGCGATTTTATAAAGATTTGTGTTTTGTCGTGTGCGGTTAGCCGTTATTTGTGTCGGCAAGGAACGCTTTTCCTCCCCTTGAATAGATTGTTATTTTTCGGTTTTGGGCCTTAAAAAGGGGTATCAATGTTCGCTTTCTTTACCCTTAAACCCTATTCGAAATTTATGAAAGTACCCCTCCAAATGTTTCGTGAGGGATTGCTGGGTGGGTGCGCTACTTATTTTTTTCAAAATAAGATAAGTGGAGGATGGAAGTGCGTATAAAATTTGAACCGAGACCACTGTTTCCAGTTTGCACCATAATGATTAGTTAATGTATTATATTTGAATAAAGGTATAACTGTTACTCAGAGATATCAGAATACGGGCTCCTTTTATACTTCAGTCGAAGCTCTCTTAACGGACACTCTCGTAAGCGGACAGCTCTACTTCCCGCTCTACTTACGGCCACCTTGTTAGAAACCCCGTTTTTACTCCCATACAAACTCTGTATTTTTACATTCTCGTAAGCGGACACGTAAGCGGACACGTAAGCGGCCGCGGACACTTTCCGAGATTACGACTTAGACTTTTTCTTTGTTTTTAAGCTCCCGTAAGCGGACACCGCAAAGAAAATCATATAAAAAACCTATGTATCTTGTATTAATCAATCAACTTCACATCGCCGTTCGTCACAATGATTTTTCTGTAATTACCGTACCAAATTTTAGTGTTTTTCGGTCGTCATCCACGTCCGGTTACATTTCGAAACACCACCAACATGCATATTACCATTATGTTAGCTGGGCAAGCTCCCGTAAGCGGCCATCTATCCCCTACACCTCTAGTGGCCGCTCACAAGAACCATTCTCGTAAGCGGCCAGCTCCAGTTGCGGACACTTTTTTCGCGTCCCGAGGGTGTCCGCTTATGAGAGCTTCGACTGTAATCTCCTCCGACGCGCTTCCCCCACCTCACTCCCCCTCTCCAACCAAAAAAGTAAAAATTACCAGTACTAAGTGTTGCCCATCACTTTAAATACAGTGCATTTTTTAACATTTCCGACTGTATTTACCAGTTAAGGTGAGTTGATCTTGCTCATCCCTTTAGCCACAAAGAGCACCGTATTCTGTTGGGCGCAGCACCTACCCGTAGAGAACTGAACTCCTACCAGCAGCAATTAGCACATAAGCCATGGTCAGCCATGCCTAGTCGATTAACCAATTATTGGCATGCTGTTATAACCTTGAACAAGCTTTTCAACTGTGGTGTTTGTTCTACGATTTTGGTAAGGCCCCGAAAAGCTCTTGTAACTAAGAATATTAAAAGCGTTAGCATGTAACCAGTGATAAATTCGCGGTTCAGGGTAAAGAATAGATAACGCAAGCAAAGAAAACCAAAACTATTCTAATACAGGTTTTCTTTTTCTAAATCAGTCCTGTATGTGTATTCCAAGGCTAGATTATGAACAGTTGAACCTTGATATAAGGGTTAAGGTTGTATATCGAATGTTAATTAAGAGACACGCAAAAATGTGTTCACTGTTACGAATCGAAGTTTTGTTATACCGAATTTCTTTTTTACGTATTTTATTATAACTGTAGCAAAGAGTATCGTTCATTTGACCTAGGAATTCGGTAATTCTAGTTTATAATAAAGGATCGTTCAGTCGAGCTTTTCACGACAAATGACGCCCTAATCCACCCTCCCTCCCCCCGCCACCTGCTAAATCCCCATGACTTGCGTGACGAACAAACAGATACGTGACTTCGTGCACTGCAAAGATAAGCGTCAACATTATTGTATCATTTTAGCAGCGATCAGATGTATTATATTTGTGGACTATAAACCAAACAATACTTAACAAATGACAAAGCCGTCGAAGAAGATGCACTAGTGACGATATGCGCCGAAAGTTGATGAGAGATTTTTGGTTTTAGACCACTGAGTATGTTGCGCGTTGACAGTTGGCTCGGTGCAGACTTAAAACGAAGCTCAAATTACTACGGATGCTTAGAGCCGGAATCGTGCTTAAAAGGCTTTCAGACCTGCTTTTTACAGCAGATTAAGGTTAGAATATTTCATAATGTTTTTGTGTGTGATTATTTTGACCCAAAATGGGTTAAGACTTGTGCACGGATTGAAATATTCATGTCATTCATGTCTGACCCGTAACTTCAAAGTTGACCGCGGAAGGAAAACGAAGCTCAGATGCGACGAATGATAAGAGCCGTAATCATGCTAAAATGGCCTTCGAACCTACCTTTTACAGCAGATTAAGGTTAGAAAATTACATATTTTTTTCATATGCTTAATTTGGTCTTAAATGGGTTAGGACTTGGAACACGGAACAAAAATTATTTCTGACCCGTAACTTCAAAGTTGACCGCGGAAGGTCAAATATTTGCATATTTAACCGAATTCGAAAAGATCTCACGTCGCTTTTAATCATTTGCCCGGAGAAATTTTTACAGGGATTTATACACCATTCTTCTACCATTCAACCACCAGAAGCTTAAACGATTTGAAGGTTTCCCACATGGTGAAAATTAATTTTATTTACCAAGTACTTTTACGGCAGTGAATTGTATGCCTTCGAAATAAAATTATTTTGTCTACAAAGAACAACGCAATATTTCCCAAAATCATTTCAGTAGATGTTTAGAGATTGCTAACTATGATTTGAGTGTTAAAAAGACGGTAGAGTGATTTGTTTTTGCACGCGAGGCTCTCAAACTCGTGCAAAAATCATGAATAATTTAGCGCCTCAAATGACGATTTTAACGGATTTTTGTTATTTGCATTTTTCTTTAAAATAAAAGGATATTCAATCGAAAGAACTATACAGTGTTTTAAGTTATACCCTAGCCTATCTAACATAAAAGTATGAAAGAAATCGAAGTTCCATCCTCTTGCCGAAAAATCGAGAAATTGTCTGATTCTTAGAGACCGGCATTCTTAAGTGACAAAAGTCTTGTTGCAAAGGTTCCTTGTAACAGGCAATCATTCAAAAGCTCTGTTGATGATTTAACTGCCCTTTTAATGGATCAAAAATTAGCACCTCAACGTAGATCTTTGATTGTATCAATATAAGCTGCGTTTTGTCAACAAAAAACTGTATCTTAATTTATTTGGAAGCTGGGGTGGGATTGAAACCATAAAGTGTACAGTTACCAGACAGATCGTATCTGAGCCGGCTCCGGTACTTTTATACCTATTATACTGCTGAAAAATCCGACTGACAGCTGACATCCAAGACCGTTGATTCCGCTTTGACTTCCGCTTTACAATATTGCCTTGTAGACAATTCGTTACACCTGTTGACATCGACATCGATGCAGACACTTGGGAACGAGGTTGTTAATCTATATGACGTCATCAACTAGCCTGAATATTTACAAGAAATTCGCGAGTGGACTTGATCAAAAGATCATCATCGAACGTTGCTTGTGGTATAAACGTTTTTTTTTCTCCTGACGGTACAGCGATCGCTAGTGCGATAATAGTACCGGAGCCGGCTCAGATACGATCTGTTAAAAAAATTGTCAGCTTGTCAGTATTGTGTATTCCGCACGTCTCGAAAAGTCACACAATGCACGTTAAAATTATTAGCATGACAGCTTAATAGCTACATCACCTGACTGGGTAAGAATAATCTGGATCATTCAAAACATTGATGAACAAATGACAAGCCCTTTTATATGCATCTCAAAAATAACTTAACATCATTCCGGTGGGAATCTGCTAATAAAAGCACTAGCGATCGCTGTACCGTCAGGAGAAAAAGAAACGTTTATACCACAAGCAACGTTCGATGATGATCTTTTGATCAAGTCCACTCGCGAATTTCTTGTAAATATTCAGGCTAGTTGATGACGTCATATAGATTAACAACCTCGTTCCCAAGTGTCTGCATCGATGAGTTCAAAAAGTTCCATGAGTAATATTATCTAGTCTTTTATGTAATGTTTAATAAATGAGCAGCAGTGTTTTATCAAGTTTAAGACACGAGGCGCAGCCGAGTGTTTTAGACTTGATAAAACACGAACTGCGAATTTATTGAACGGCTTAAAAAATCTTCTGATGTAGATCAACTCATTCTTGCACTAATATTTAGATTTGGGGTTATTTTGGCCGTAAAGTTTAGCCGTGTCTTTATCAGATATAAAGACACTCATTAAACATTAATTTCTTTTGTATTTTTTATGAATTATTAATGAGTTTTTTAAATATCAACAACATTAGTTTTCACTAGATTGCCATTAAAAAGTGTCAATTCGGCGATGGAAGCAAGGAAACAAGACGTATTCAGGCCACAAGAAACACAAGACAATTTTTTTCGACGTTACCTTGGTGGTTGAAGATGGCACAGAATTCAAAGCTCACAGAAAAGTTCTTTCAGAGGCAAATCCTGTTCATTGAGAGGTTATCGTATGTGGAAACAGGTCATCATGTGAGAAAATATCCTGGCGGATTTTAACAGATTTTTAACAGAACAGGCAAACGTTTATATTTGTGTCGTAGGAAACTTTAAAAAATGGTCCATTTTTATTAACAATTGCTATTTTAGAGAACTAAAACTGTTTTAAAGCGCGTTTGGCCGCGGATTGCACGGATGGAAATGGATTGCAATTTGAAAACGTTAGCCAGCGTTTTCAAGTTGTTTCCGCGCGCCTTCAAAAAAATTGATATTTGTAGCCGAAGTTTGATTTTTATCCCCAAATAAAGGTTATATCTTCAGTTAAATGTTCAAAGATAGTGCATTTCATGGGTAAAGTTGCTTCTACCTTCTTCAGAACAGTTTCGACCAAAAATTTGCGAAATCCCCGTGACATAGCCCCTTTAACATGAACACCACGTGTGAGGGTATGACGCAACTAAGTCACGTGACTTGTATCGGTTTTTGTTGGTGAAAAACAAAATTGTTATATAAATCCACACTATGGCAAACAAGAGTTAAGTTAACAACCAAGATTTCATTTGACTGAAAAAATCAAGAAAGCTCGGGAACAGATCAAAACTACACAAATTGTTCTGTAACTGTTTTATGATATGTTAAGGACGGTGCCTCCTAAAAACCAATTTTTTTTTTTTGCGCGGTTCATGACTATGCGGAAAAATAAGATCTTAGCAAGAGCTATACTGGAATCCAAAAAGAAAATCGGGGTAACCACGCATTTTTGGAGATAATTAACCTTGAATCTGGAACAAAACTGCCGACTCAGCAATGTTACTAAGAAACGAAAAAAACATATATTTTTTCACAGATTTCCTTAGGATTCGTCTTTACATACACAAAAGTTACACGTATTGGAAAATTTTTTTTAAATACAACAAAAAAGTAACTATGATTTTAATTTCAAAATTATCGCATCGGCGTCATTATCTCACTGACAGCTCCACACTTTGATGTCAAAAATTCATGATCAGTCTTGATAACGTTTGCACAATTAAAGGGACATGGTTAGCGTTCATGTTTTGAAAAAAGTCCACCTCAACCCTAAATCAAAAATACACGTAGAGAACCTTCAGAAATCTGCTTCAACCTTCTCGGTGTATTTTTTTCTCTAAATTTTCTTATTTAGTGAAACACTGAGAAGATTGCAGCAGATTTCTGAAGGTTCGTTTTAAAAAAAATTCCATCATGGACTATTTTCAAAACGTGAAAACTAACTATAGTGTCCAGGTCAGCGCGGTAAGAACGCTGACCATGTCCCTTTAATCCTTCTGGTCTGCGCCAGGGATCTGGCGCAGTCCAGAAGGATCGAGGGCTCTGGGGACGAGAATGGCTGTCAATCAGGATAATGAGCACCCTACGCATGCTGGTGGGTGGGGAGTGATTGATTAGAAGAATGTATACTGTATTGCAGCGGCAAGAACTGCAATGAATACTCCCTTGCACATTGGCTTAAAAAATGATCAGAAAAAAGATAGTCTATGTTGCTTCCAAGTCATTCTTCTATCATCTTCCCACCGATCGCTCATTGTTTCTTCTTTTGTTTTCTGTCGCCAGCCAGTTCTATTACTCCCATATCAAGACCTCTGGCCGGTGGAAGGTGCATTCTTGTGACTTTGCTTGCTTTTGTTGTAGTGCGGGTAAATAATTATATTTATTATATAAACATCAGTAAAATACCAGGAAATCTTTCGCGCGAAAAAATCATATCTTAACACGTGAAAATAACATGTTATTTTCACATGTGAAGATATCGATTTCGAAACATTTTCTAACAAGTTTGCCCTGTTTCAATGCTTACGACCTTCGGACAACATTTTGCAAATTTTCGGAAATCTTCGGAAAATGGTCAGCAATCTTCGGAAAATCGTCAAAAGCATCGTAATTAGTAGGTTTATATAATAAACAGAATATTACATGGTTGCTTGGAGATATGAAAGCTATCTTCTCGTGTTCGAAGATAAATTTCATATCTCCGCGCAACCATGTAATATCCTCTAACCTGCTAACAATGCCATTCTCGACTAGGCTCTTACCGATAGTGCTAGCACTTTTTTTTGGCATTATTTGGTTTCGCGTGTATTTTTTTTTACATTTTATCCCAAAAAGCACTGCTAGCATTATTTTGCATTTTCGACTGACTATTTGTATAATTTTGTGTAATAAAGCTCAATCTGACTTTATTTATGGCGTCCAAAGATGCATTATGCCCTCATTTTAGCGGAGCTCCACAGCGGCCCGCAAGGCCGCAGAGCGGAGCCCCATACCCATAGAAAATTCACAGAAATAGGAAAACCATGAACTTGAGTTTTCATGGTCATCATGGCTAGCGGCATGGCTCGCGGGCGCGTACGGCGTACGTACGGTGTTGCGCACTTCAGAAATAGATAAACACTCATCTATTTGTTACTGGGCATCCAAGTTATGGTCAATTGACAGCTGTCAATACAAGGTATCCGCTGACCAGTATCACGTGATCATATCGCGGGCTCAGGTGTATAACTCATCGAGGTAACGTGTTTTTATAAAGTTGACCGCTGACCGAAAAATGGTTTTCTATTGGATTGCGGGCTCATTAACTATTGTTTTATGCCTACGGTCAGTGAATTCAGATATTTTAATAAAGGGCAAAGTAAATTACCGGGGAGCTCCGCTTTTAGGCTTGGCTAAATCTATTTTAGTCAAAGTAGCCGAGGAGACCTGGGGAATAGGTTTGATACGTCAGTGGTTGCCTTCTAGAAACCCAGTCCATCACACTCGTTCCAAGATGACGTCATCCACGTTGTCATCGAGGAACAATGGAAGTCAGCCAGCCAAGGCAGAGATAGCTCGAGAGCGTACTCTGACATCAAACATTGATCGTTACATTTTATTGTTGAAAAATGTAACTGAAAATCTGAAAAATGTAATATTCTATGTTTAAAAAAATTGGAAAAAAGTGGGCATTTTTATGTAACCCACGAGCACTTTTTAAAAAAATTAGCATTATTTTAGCACTTTTTGGCAAAAAACGAGCACTTCTTTTAGCATTTAATGCTTTTTTTACGAGCACTTTCGGTAAGAGCCTATTCTCGACCTGTGCGCTCAACACAATTGAAAGAAAAATACTCTGCGGTTGGTAATATTCAGTTTTTCCGGGTTGTGATACTCTTTCGTTTCTATCACAAGCAAGGTATACAGAGAGCCGGTGGGAGGGGCTTCCTCGCTTTATATTTTTAAAAATGGCACAAGAAAACATTCCGCTCCATATTAAGCAATGTTTCCTGAACGTGTAATTATTAAAACTGAAACTTCGGTTTCTTAGTAGAGCTTAGTATAGACGCATCATATCGCCTCGGCGCCTAACATGTGAAGTGTTTGTAACAAACAGCCTGATATTGAAACGAATCACGACTCGTGCGAAGGAGCAACGTGACCAAAATATTAATTAAATAGAAATAAGTTTACGGTAGTGATATGAGCAGATCTAAATTAGTACAACTGAAAGGCTTTAGCACACAAGGGAGAATGACAGGGAAATTGGAATTCGAAGTTGTGCGGTTACACGTACGTGATTTTTTGTCACCCAGCCATATGATATAAAAATTTACAGTAAAAGTTAAAATCACATTTGGCTGTGAAACTGAAAATTGCTTCTGAAATTCCGGAAAACGAAATTTGAATAAAATTAAAAATAGTCTCCGCCTCGGAAATTTCTAAAACCACATTCACACGAGAAACTGACAAGAATAAAAATATTAGCACACAAAAGGCCCTTGAACCCATTTATTCTCGTTAAAGGTTTATTTGTTAACCAGTTTAGATCTTGCGAAGGAAAATCGACCTCGTGGAATGTAAACATTTATAGCTTTTTTAATGTTGAAAAAAAAAAAGCCACCAAACGTTCCTGGCCTGATTTTATCGAAAACACAAAGAAAATAATTAAGTATGACGTCATTGTTCACTAGTGGACTTTATGCATCCGTCGCATCAACATATTTTAACCTTCAGGGAACTTCTGGTAAATTTATGGTAAATTCTGAATTTTTTTATGTCTTTTTGGCAATATTTACTTTGATATTTATTAATATTAACATTTATTATATAAATATGTATTTTCCAGAAACTTTTAAACTCTTAGATCGCCCCAGTATCAGTATTAAGTAAAGGGCATTTTGCAAGGTTGTTTCGAGGACTCGTTAAAACGTCCATGTACGATTATTTGGAGGTTTCCACTAGTCCACATAGCTACTGGTATTGCATTCACCAGTGCGACCAACAAGTGTCTTCTCCATCGCCTTCGCCAAACAGCCATGACAGGCATATTTTGATAACGAGTCTCGATCGCAAGAGAGACGCTTGTGAAAAACCACTCAATCACCAGCGGAATTGAAGTGTGGATAGCAAAAGACTGTAGCAACTTTTGAAAAGAATCGTTTTGCAAGTAAATAAACTGATACAGGTATAAAAAGCCGTTGACAGACACTATAGCAGTTGATTCAAATAACATACTCATAATGGCGATATCAGCCATTAGTCTCTCACGGCGAGGAGTGCGAAAACTTCCCCAAGGAGCTGATTTTCGTTTCCAAACCTGATGACAAATGTGATCGATTACTACCATGGTACTGCGTTCTACAACTTCCGCCAAGCCGTGAAGTATTCCAAGAGTAGCAATAGATTCCAAACTGTCAAGATCGGCTTGTAACACTCGACACAAAACCGCTGAAGCAAAATACAGCGGCACCAGTAAGACGTATGAATATCCCGGATGAGTAATATTCCATAAACGCTGAACGCAAATCCGCGAGATCGCTTTGGCAATTAATGCAATGAGAGGAGCGAAGACTGCGATTAACAGTTTCCCTTGTTTGTTTTGTTTATTATACTTTGGGTATAAGAAAAACACTATAGCAAATGCGACAATGAACGTCAAACAGGATGGTATAGTCAGTTTACAGACCAAACTTGCCACTTTTCGTCTTGATCGCAGGCTAAAATTTTTTACAAGGTGGTAAAACTGCAGACACAGGCTGCTCGCAAAAAAGATATAAAGTGGAACTCTACATAATACAGGGCCCTTATAAAAGGGTTTTCCCACAACTTGAAGAACTACGCGATAAGATGCGTCCAAGCAATACAAAGCGCAGCAAATTAGAAACAGTTTTCGTTTCAAACCACGTAACTGATGCCGGCGAAAAAGAAGCAACATAGTACAGAAAGAGAAAACATAAAAGAAGCCGCAGGCAATCAAATCGGAAATTGTTATAGTCCACTGAACACGTAGTGGAATTAATTTCTGTGGGACATACGCACAGTTTCGGATAGTTTTATAACAAAGATAGGAGAACAACATGTATACTGCACCTATGAGGGCAGCGCTAAGAAGCGAAATCAAAGCTCCAATGTACATTGAGCTACAAACGGTCTGTATAAAGGGCGGTCTTAGTCGCTTCCAGGCCAGTGCTTGATCTTGTTCTTGCTGTTTGTCCTGTATGTCTTCCTGCTCCTCTGTAGAGCAGGCGTTTATAACTCTCACATTGAAACCTCTAGCCGCCAGATAACTCGAACTTGAGACCTCCGTGTCACCGTATTCCTGGTAAATAAGTTCATCAACTGGGTAATAATACCATTCTCGGCCTGTGCTTTCTACGGGGATGAAGCCAAAAGTCTCTGCCGTGATTTCAGGTTCTTCCGGGTTGTAATGTTCTGTCACATTGCGCGTGAAAGAGAACACTAATTGCCCGAAAATCTCTATCAGAGTACTGCCTGCCATGGAGAAAATAATTCCTTAAGACCTTGCGATAACTCGAATAGATGCCTCAAGGTTGTCCTAGTAAATCACACAACCTGTTTCACAAGTTAGTCGGCTCGTCACTTCAGTGGTTAAAATGGAAATGTGTGCCTACCAAACAAGAAGTATAGTAAAGCCTCGCTCGCATGATCTACGCTACGTCAGTAAGCTCAGAATAGTGCATTGAAGTAATCACCTCATAAATTAAATATTTTCAAAGTCCAAATAAGTGCAATCAGAAATCTTTATATCAGTTAGCAATCGTTTCCAAATACAAATAACCTGCTACTTCCTGATGGAGATGAATATGGTATATTTTAAGCCTGGTGATCAATATAAAGTGAAATATGATGTTTTTCAGTAAATGGCACATGCATACTCGGTGAAAGAAATTCTGAGTGCTTCCAAAAAGGGTACAACCTTGGACTCTCCGAGTAGCACTTCGGACGCTTTACTACTGAGCCATTCCTTTTCTCCTCCCTCAAACATTCTGCATACTGCTAGGATTTGAATGTCGATGGTCGTCGATGTGATGCTTTTGCGATGTGATGGGATGCAAATAAGGCTGGTGATTAAAGTGAAAGACGATGTTTTTAAATAAATGACACAAGCATTCTCGGAAAAGGAAATTCCGAGTGTTTCCAACAGGAGTCGAACCGATTAGTACTTCGGATGCTCTACCACATGCTGGGCTATAAGAGACTCGTGGTTGCTAGGCCACTTAACTACAACCCTCGTCAAAATGTTGGCACGATTTCCAAACTCATTCCTTTTGTCGCTTTTCAAACATCCTGCATACTGCTAGGATTTGAATGTCGATGTAATGCTTTTGCGAGGTGATGGAATGCAAATGAAGATGGTATATTTTAAGGCTGGTGATTAAAGTGAAAGACGATGTTGTTGATGATGTGGCTAGGCCACTTAACTACATGCACAACCCTTGTCAAATTGTTGGCACGATATCCAAATTCATTCCTTTTCTTCCGCCTCAAACATTCTGTAAACTGCTAGGATATAATTATCGATGTGATTCTTTTGCGTGGTGATGGAATGCTAATGAAGATGTTTACATTTTAAGGCTGGTGATTAAAGTGAAAGACGACAATTTAAGTAAATGGCACAAGCTTACTCGGAAAAAGAAATTCCGAGTGCTACCAACATTGAAGAGTCCAATCTATGACCTTCCGATTAGTACTTCGAATGTTCTACCATACGCTTGGCTCAGTGTAGGAGACTCGTGATGGCTTGGCCATTAAACTAAGTTCGAGAGTGATAAATGATCGTCGCAGTGAATTTCCAATTTAAACAATTGGAATAAAGAAGCCTGAAAAAAAATTCAGGGCTTCAACGGGATTCGAACCCGTGACCTCCGCGATGCCGGTGCGATGCTCTACCAACTGAGCTATTGAAGCCACACATTGGGAGCGAGGTCAATTGTGAGTTCATATTTTCCCGTGAGAGGAGTGAAATGATGTAATGTATATGAAATATTATATATGAACTGCGGATGTATATGAGAGTGATAAATGATCGTCGCAGTGAATTTCCAATTTAAACAATTGGAATAAAGAAGCCTGAAAAAAATTCAGGGCTTCAACGGGATTCGAACCCGTGACCTCCGCGATGCCGGTGCGATGCTCTACCAACTGAGCTATTGAAGCCACACATTGGGAGCGAGGTCAATTGTGAGTTCATATTTTCCCGTGAGAGGAGTGAAATGATGTAATGTATATGAAATGATTCATATATGAACTGCGGATGTATATGAGAGTGATAAATGATCGTCGCAGTGAATTTCCAATTTAAACAATTTGAATAAAGAAGCCTGAAAAAAATTCAGGGCTTCAACGGGATTCGAACCCGTGACCTCCGCGATGCCGGTGCGATGCTCTACCAACTGAGCTATTGAAGCCACACATTGGGAGCGAGGTCAATTGTGAGTTCATATTTTCCCGTGAGAGGAGTGAAATGATGTAATGTATATGAAATGATTCATATATGAACTGCGGATGTATATGAGAGTGATAAATGATCGTCGCAGTGAATTTCCAATTTAAACAATTGGAATAAAGAAGCCTGAAAAAAATTCAGGGCTTCAACGGGATTCGAACCCGTGACCTCCGCGATGCCGGTGCGATGCTCTACCAACTGAGCTATTGAAGCCACACATTGGGAGCGAGGTCAATTGTGAGTTCATATTTTCCCGTGAGAGGAGTGAAATGATGTAATGTATATGAAATGATTCATATATGAACTGCGGATGTATATGAGAGTGATAAATGATCGTCGCAGTGAATTTCCAATTTAAACAATTTGAATAAAGAAGCCTGAAAAAAATTCAGGGCTTCAACGGGATTCGAACCCGTGACCTCCGCGATGCCGGTGCGATGCTCTACCAACTGAGCTATTGAAGCCACACATTGGGAGCGAGGTCAATTGTGAGTTCATATTTTCCCGTGAGAGGAGTGAAATGATGTAATGTATATGAAATGATTCATATATGAACTGCGGATGTATATGAGAGTGATAAATGATCGTCGCAGTGAATTTCCAATTTAAACAATTTGAATAAAGAAGCCTGAAAAAAATTCAGGGCTTCAACGGGATTCGAACCCGTGACCTCCGCGATGCCGGTGCGATGCTCTACCAACTGAGCTATTGAAGCCACACATTGGGAGCGAGGTCAATTGTGAGTTAATATTTTCCCGTGAGAGGAGTGAAATGATGTAATGTATATGAAATGATTCATATATGAACTGCGGATGTATATGAGAGTAATAAATGATCGTCGCAGTAAATTTCCAATTTAAACAATTGGAATAAAGAAGCCTGAAAAAAATTCAGGGCTTCAACGGGATTCGAACCCGTGACCTCCGCGATGCCGGTGCGATGCTCTACCAACTGAGCTATTGAAGCCACACATTGGGAGCGAGGTCAATTGTGAGTTCATATTTTCCCGTGAGAGGAGTGAAATGATGTAATGTATATGAAATGATTCATATATGAACTGCGGATGTATATGAGAGTGATAAATGATCGTCGCAGTAAATTTCCAATTTAAACAATTGGAATAAAGAAGCCTGAAAAAAATTCAGGGCTTCAACGGGATTCGAACCCGTGACCTCCGCGATGCCGGTGCGATGCTCTACCAACTGAGCTATTGAAGCCACACATTGGGAGCGAGGTCAATTGTGAGTTCATATTTTCCCGTGAGAGGAGTGAAATGATGTAATGTATATGAAATGATTCATATATGAACTGCGGATGTATATGAGAGTGATAAATGATCGTCGCAGTGAATTTCCAATTTAAACAATTTGAATAAAGAAGCCTGAAAAAAATTCAGGGCTTCAACGGGATTCGAACCCGTGACCTCCGCGATGCCGGTGCGATGCTCTACCAACTGAGCTATTGAAGCCACACATTGGGAGCGAGGTCAATTGTGAGTTAATATTTTCCCGTGAGAGGAGTGAAATGATGTAATGTATATGAAATGATTCATATATGAACTGCGGATGTATATGAGAGTAATAAATGATCGTCGCAGTAAATTTCCAATTTAAACAATTGGAATAAAGAAGCCTGAAAAAAATTCAGGGCTTCAACGGGATTCGAACCCGTGACCTCCGCGATGCCGGTGCGATGCTCTACCAACTGAGCTATTGAAGCCACACATTGGGAGCGAGGTCAATTGTGAGTTCATATTTTCCCGTGAGAGGAGTGAAATGATGTAATGTATATGAAATGATTCATATATGAACTGCGGATGTATATGAGAGTGATAAATGATCGTCGCAGTAAATTTCCAATTTAAACAATTGGAATAAAGAAGCCTGAAAAAAATTCAGGGCTTCAACGGGATTCGAACCCGTGACCTCCGCGATGCCGGTGCGATGCTCTACCAACTGAGCTATTGAAGCCACACATTGGGAGCGAGGTCAATTGTGAGTTCATATTTTCCCGTGAGAGGAGTGAAATGATGTAATGTATATGAAATGATTCATATATGAACTGCGGATGTATATGAGAGTGATAAATGATCGTCGCAGTGAATTTCCAATTTAAACAATTTGAATAAAGAAGCCTGAAAAAATTCAGGGCTTCAACGGGATTCGAACCCGTGACCTCCGCGATGCCGGTGCGATGCTCTACCAACTGAGCTATTGAAGCCACACATTGGGAGCGAGGTCAATTGTGAGTTCATATTTTCCCGTGAGAGGAGTGAAATGATGTAATGTATATGAAATGATTCATATATGAACTGCGGATGTATATGAGAGTGATAAATGATCGTCGCAGTGAATTTCCAATTTAAACAATTTGAATAAAGAAGCCTGAAAAAAATTCAGGGCTTCAACGGGATTCGAACCCGTGACCTCCGCGATGCCGGTGCGATGCTCTACCAACTGAGCTATTGAAGCCACACATTGGGAGCGAGGTCAATTGTGAGTTCATATTTTCCCGTGAGAGGAGTGAAATGATGTAATGTATATGAAATGATTCATATATGAACTGCGGATGTATATGACACATGACTGACATATCAAAATTTCCGCAAGAGATGAATGAACAGCTACTGAAAGTTTCAGCATTGATTAAGAGTAAATCCTCTTTTCAAAGTTTTGAAAAAAACCTTATGGGGGGTTGGCATCCTCCCCCTCCCCCCCCCCTTTGTAAGTCCGAGGGTTAAAGTGAAAGATGATGTTTTTCAGTGACACAAGCATACTCGTGGAAAAAAAAATTCCGAGTGCTCCAAACAGGATTCGAACTTATGACCTCAAAACTATATATATCCAATAGCATCCGGTTAGCGCTGGTATGAACCTTTTTATTATGTACGTTGCTTCCGTGGAGCGATATCGCTTCAGTTCTAGTTTATATTTAGAAAGCTTAAACTGCACAAGCTTTAGCTTTCAGTACGAAACTGTCCCCTTATGATTTTCTGATGTGAATTTTACACTTTTTTTTGTGATTTGTCAGTTCTAATGTGGCCTGACTAAATGATATCACCATTATTTTAATTCTGGTAACAGTTTCTTCCTTTCGTTGTGGCCCTGAATTTGTCAACATTGACAAAGTTACAATACTGTAATTGTTACACCGGCCTGATTAACCTCGTTGTTTGTAAAGCCTCTAGAATCCTTTCCAATCTTAAACATCTCAGTCTGTCTTCTTAGTTTATCGTCTTTAGACTCAATAGCAACCAGTCCAGTCCGATATTTGCAGCTTTAATATTTCTAAATTTCAGATAAAGTTTATATAATGTCTCAACTCTGAATTTTCCTAATGGGCCAAGACCATTTTTTGTGAAACATCTCAGTCTATCCTCAAGTAAAGGGCATTTTGCAAGGTTGATTCGAGGACTCGTCAAAACGTCCATGTACCATTATTAGAAGGTTTCCACTAGTCCACATAGCTACTGGTATCGCATTCACCAGTGCCACTAATACTGAAGTGTCGTCTCCATCGCCTTCGTCAAACAGCCATGACAG
Source organism: Oculina patagonica (assembly GCF_052425735.1). Classification (NCBI taxonomy): domain Eukaryota; kingdom Metazoa; phylum Cnidaria; class Anthozoa; order Scleractinia; family Oculinidae; genus Oculina; species Oculina patagonica. The sequence goes on from NC_135763.1 coordinate 32,268,534, forward strand.
GCATATTTTGATAACGAGTCTCGATCGCAAGAGAGACGCTTGTGAAAAACCACTCAATCACCAGCGGAATTGAAGTGTGGATGGCAAAAGACTGTAGCAACCTTAGAAAAGAATCGTTTTGCAAGTAAATAAACTGATACAGGTATAAAAAGCCGTTGACAGACACTATAGCGGTTGATTCAAATAACATACTCATAATGGCGATATCAGCCATAAGTCTCTCACGGCGAGGAGTGCGTAAACTTCTCCAAGGAGCTGATTTTCGTTTCCAAACCTGATGACAAATGTGATCGATTACTACCATGGTACTGCGTTCCACAACTTCCGCCAAACCGTGAAGTATTCCAAGAATTGCAATAGATTCCAAACTGTCAAGATCGGCTTGTAACACTCGACAAAAAACCGCTAAACTACAATACAAAGGCACCAGTAAGACATATGAATATCCCGGATGAGTAATAACGCAAATCCGCGAGATCGCTTTGGCAATTACTGCAACGACAGGAGTGAAGACTGCGATGAGAAGTTTCCCTTCTTTGTTTTGTCTATTGTACTTTGGGTAAATAAAAAAGATCATAGCAAAGCATCCAATGAACATTAAAAGGGATGGTATGGTCAGTTTACAGACTAGACTTGCCACTTTTTTTCTTGATTGCAGTCTAAAATTTCTTGCGAGATGATGAAACTGCAGGCACAGACTGCTCGCAAAAAAGATGTAAAGTGGAACTCTATATAATGCAGGCCCCTTATACAAGGGTTTTCCCACAGCTTGAAGAACTACGCGATAAGATGCGTCCAAGCAATACAAAGCGCAGCAAATTAGAAACAGTTTTCTTTTCAAACCTCGTAATTGATGCCGGCGAAAAAGAAGCAACATAGTACAGAATGAGAAAACATAAAAGAAGCCGCAGACAATCAAATCGGAAATTGTCATAGTCCACTGCACACGTAGTGGAATTATTTGTTTCGGGACATACGTACAGTTTCGGATAGTTTTATAACAAAAATAGCAGAACAACATGTATACTGCACCTATGAGGGCAGCGCTAAGAAGCGAAATCAAAGCCCCGATGTACATTGAGCTACAAACGGTTTGTAGAAAGAATGGTCTGAGTCGCTTCCAAGCTCTTGCGTTATCTTGTTCTTGCTGATTGTCCAGTATGTCTTCAGGTACCTCTGTAGCGCAGGCGTTTATAACTCTCACATTAAAACCTCTAGCTGCTAGATAACTCGAGCTTGAGACCGCTCTGTCACCGTATTCCTGGTAAATAAATTCATCGATTGGGTAATAATACCATTCTCGGCCTGTGCTTTTTACGGGGATGAGGCCAAAAGACTCTGCCGTGAATTCAGGTTCTTCCGGGTTGTAGTGCTCTGTCACATTGCGCGTGAAAGAGAACACTAATTGCCCGAAAATCTCTATCAGAGTACTGCCTGCCATGGAGAAAATAATTCCTTAAGACCTTGCGATAACTCGAATAGATGCCTCAAGGTTGTCCTAGTAAATCACACAACCTGTTTCACAAGTTAGTCGAATCGTCACTTCAGTGGTTAAAATGAAAATGTGCGTCTACCAAACAAGAAGTATACCAAAGCCTCGCTCGCGTGATCGACGCTACGTCAGTAAGCTCAGAATAATGCAGTGAAGTAATCACCCCATAAATTAAATATTTCCAAAAATAAGATAGACAGTTCCATATAAGTACAATCAGAAAGCTTTATATCAGTAAGTAATCGTTTCCAAAAGAAATAACATTGTACTTCCTGATTGAAATGAAGATGATATATTTTAAGCCTGGTGATTAATACAAAGTGAAATATGATGATTTTCAGTAAATGGCACATGCATACTCGATAAAAGAAATTCCGAGTGCTTCCGAAAAGAGAACAACCTATGACTTTCCGAGTAGCACTTTGGACGCTCTACCACTGAGCTGTACTATAGTCTACAACCCTCGACAAAATGTTCGCACGATTTCCAGATTCATTCCTTTTCTCCTCCCTCGAACATCCTGCATCCTGCTAGCATTTGAATGTCGATGGTCGTCGATGTGATGCTTTTGCGATGTGATGGAATGCAAATAAGGCTGGTGATTAAAGTGAAAGACGATTTTTTAAGTAAATGAAAGAAGCATTCTCGGAAAATGAAATTCCGAGTTTTCCAACAGAAGTCGAACCAATGACATCCGATTAGTACTTCGAATGCTCTACCACATGCTGAGCTATAAGAGACTCGTGGTTTCCAGGCCACTTAACTACAACCCTCGTCAAAATGTTGGCACGATTTCCAAACTCATTCCTTTTGTCGCTTTTCAAACATCCTGCATACTGCTAGGATTTGAATGTCGATGTAATGCTTTTGCGAGGTGATGGAATGCAAATGAAGATGGTATATTTTAAGGCTGGTGATTAAAGTGAAAGACGGTGTTGTTGATGATGTGGCTAGGCCACTTAACTACATGCACAACCCCCGTTAAAATGTTGGCATGATTTCCAAGTTCAGTCCTTTTCTCCTTCCTCAAACATCCTGTAAATTGCTAGGATTTGAATGTCGATGTAATGCCTTTCGCGAAGTGATGACATGCAAATGAAGATGGACTATATTTTAAGGCTGGTGATTAAAGTGAAAGATAATGTTTTCAAATAAATGGCATAAGCTTACTCAGTAAGAGAAATTCCGAGTGTTTCCAACTTTGAATTCCGATTAGTGCTTCGAGTACTCCACCCCATGCTGTGCTATAGGAATGGTGTACTGGCTTAAGTCTTAAACTAGGTTTGTGTGACAAACATCCTGCATGCTGCCAGGATTTGAATGTCGATGTGATGCTTTTGCTTGGTAGTGAAATGCAAATGAAGATGGTATATATTAAGCCTGCTGATTAAAGTGAAAGTTGATGTTTTTAAGTAAATGGCACAAGCAAACTCGGTAAAAGAATTTCCTAGTGCTTCCCATCCAACATTGAAGAGTCCAACCTATGACCTTCTGAGTAGCACTTTGGATGCTCTACTACTGAGCTGTAGTAGATTCGTGGTGCCAATGCAACTTAACTTCAACTCTCGTCAAAATGTTGGCATGATTTCCAAATTCAGTCCTTTTCTTCCCCTCAAACATTCTGTAAACTGCTAGGATTAAAATGTCGATGTGATGCGTTTTGCGAAGTGATGGAATGCAAATGAAGATGGTATATTTAAAGGCTGGTGATTAAAGTGAAAGATTGATGTTTTTAAGTAAATGGCACAAGCTTACTCAGTAAAAGAAATTCCGAGTGCTTCCAACATTGACGAGTCCAACTTATGATCTTCCGAATAGCACTTCGGATGCTTTACCACTGAGCTGTAGGAGACTCGTGGTGGCTAGGCCACTTAACTACATGTACAACCTTTGTCAAATAAAGATGGTTTATATTAAGCCTGTTGATTAAAGTAAAATTAAGATTGATGTTTTTAAGTAATTGGCACAAGCATACTCGGTAAAAAAAATTTCCGAGTGCTTCCCATCCAACATTGAATGGTCCAACCTATGACTTTCTGAGTAGCACTTTGGATGCTCTACTACTGAGCCTGGGAGACTCGTGGTGGCTAGGCCACTTAACTACAACCCCCGTCAAAATGTTGGCATGATTTCCAAATTCAGTCCTTTTCTCCTTCCTCAAACATCCTGTAAATTGCTAGGATTTGAATGTCGATGTAATGCTTTTGCGAGGTGATGGGATGGAAATGAAGATGGTATATATTAAGCCTGCGCCAGCAGGCAGTGCCTGCGGCATTAGTATTGTAATATGCGCGCGCATGTTTTCGCGCCACATGTTCTGTATGTGTTATATGTCAGCCATCTTGGTTGCATTAAAAACTGCTGTTGAAGTTCTTTCGTTGTGACGTGCGTTCTTGTCTCTTAAACATTGGCGTGGTGGCAGCGACGATTAATCCACGTCCTCAAGAGCCTGAGTGTCGTCTCGCTGGTCCAAGCAACAACGAGTCTACCTATTCTATGGTCGATTGAACTCTGAACAGCCGTCTCATCGTAAGGAAAGTATAACCTCACTGTTCCTTACTGTTACTGTGTTAAACATGCATTCAAATAGAGCCCCGAAACAGTGGTCCCTAACAAAGAATGAAAGTATCACATCATTTGAAGCCTGGCGCCAGAATCTTCAGTCTTCCCTGTCTTTAGACGCTAATTTCGCCCCGTTTTTAGCAGACAATTTTACATGGCAGAAAAAGTCGTCCACTGCCCCCAATAGAGGGCTCACTACCGATGGGGAAGACGTCCCATCAACTCGCCGACGTACCGCCGCACAGAAGAACGTACACCTTGAACTCATGTTAGGTCAGATAGCAAATTTTTGCCCCGTTATTTCACGCAATACCATTGTGAAGAATACCACTTCAGTCAAGTCCATTTGGCAAGCAATAAGGTCCCACTTTGGCTTTCAGTCCACGGGTGCTCATTTTCTAGATTTCTCTAACATTAAACTCGAAGTTGATGAACGCCCTGAAGACTTGTTTCAACGGTTAATGTCCTTCACTGAAGATAATTTGCTTGTTGCAAATGGCAACATAACCCACCATGGGGAAGTCATTACTGTTGATGAGGAACTGTCACCCACACTTGAGAATTTCGTGGTTTTAACCTGGCTAAGACTCATTCATAACGATCTACCTGCCCTTGTCAAGCAGCGCTACGGAACTGAGTTAAGATCAAGAACACTTGCTTCCTTAAAACCTGAAATCTCGCAGGCGCTAGACTCTCTTCTCGATGAGATTCGCTCCAACGCCGACACCAAAGTTCTCCGAACCACTGCTTCACGGTTCAGGCAGCCACCTCCTCGCCCCTCCGTTAAGTCTTCTGCACAACCATGGCCTCCGAGGCGACCGAGGTCCTGTCCTTTATGTAAACAAGCTGGTCGCAACGACCAGCACTTCTTAAGTGCATGCTCATATTTACCTCCGGAGGACCGTACTTACCTTTCTCGTTCTCGCCTTACCTCTACCCTTGACGACGAGGAACCTGACTACTCAGACTATGTGCCCTCAGCCTTCCCCGACGAGGACGACCCCCCTCCACACACTACAGCTCGTACAGTTTCACGCCGTGTCAGCACTAAACAGTCACCCCACTTTAAGGCTTTTTACAAACAGCATCCACTCCGACTGACCCTAGACACAGGTGCAGAGACTAGTATGATCAAGTCATCCGTGGCCCGTTCAATTGGTGCAACCATTGTAAAGTCTTCCCAGCAAGCTTTACAAGCCGACGGCATGACTCCCTTAGCTGTAGCCGGGGAAACTCACCTCATCTTATCCCGAGCAGACAAACAACTCGGTCTTGACGCCCTCGTTGTTGACGACTTAGACGTAGACGTCCTGGCTGGCACACCCTTCCTTATTGCTAACGACATCACCGTCCGTCCCGCTTTGTGCCAAGTACGTATTCAGGACTCTGAGGTCATACATTATGACCCCGATAGTGATTCAACTGGCTCTCATGCTGTGCGACGTGCACAAAGTTACGTCCTACGCGCTTCCTCCTCCGCAACCGTTGTTTGGCCTGGTGAATACTTGGAACTGGACGTCCCTTCCGACCTAGGTGTCGATTGCGTACTAGCACTTCAACCGCGCACAGACACCCCAATATCGAAACACACCAAACCCACCTGCATTTGGCCTGAACCTCAAGTTGTAGAAGCTGTCGGATCCAAAATCCGCTTAACCAACACTTCCAACGAGCCGAAAGCCATAGGTCGCCACGAGCACCTCAGCGAGATTCTACCCACAGCAGAAACACCGTCACCGACCCCCAACCCAGCATCCACCACTAAGTCAATTCCAGTGAAGCCACACAGTCTACCTCCCTTCTCGTCTTCCGTGTCCTTAGACCCCGACAAATTGCTGCCAGATGAAACCCGTCTCAAGTTTCAACAGCTGCTGCAGTCATACGACAGAGTCTTCAACCCCGACATAGCCGGTTACAATGGTGCTGCTGGTCCCATCCAAGCAACTGTGAATATAGGCCCCGTACAGCCTCCACAACGGAAAGGCCGCGTACCTCAGTACTCTCGCAACCAACTGGTAGAACTCCAAGCTAAGTTTGACGAGCTGGAACAGGCCCAGGTCTTCCGTCGCCCCGAGGATCTGGGCATAACCGTTGAGTATCTTAATCCTTCATTTCTTGTAAAAAAGCCTTCAGGTGGTCACCGACTCGTGACCGCATTTGCCGACGTAGCACGCTACAGTAAACCGCAGCCATCTCTAATGCCAGACGTCGACACAACCCTGCGCACTATCACACCATGGCGCTACATGATCCAAACTGATCTCACCCGAGCATTCTACCAGATACCTCTCTCCCAGTCTTCTCTAAAGTACTGTGGTGTAGCCACCCCCTTCCGTGGAATCCGTGTATACACAAGATCAGCAATGGGGATGCCTGGCTCCGAGACCGCACTCGAGGAAATGATGTGTCGTGTTCTGGGTGACTTAATTCAAGAAGGCTGCGTGGCTAAACTCGCAGACGACCTGTACTGTGGCGGCGATACACCCGAAACCCTCTTGACCAACTGGAGACGGGTACTGGAGGCGCTTGATCGTTGTAACCTCCGTTTGTCCCCTACGAAGACTGTCATCTGTCCAAAGTCTACCACCATCCTTGGCTGGATCTGGTCTCAAGGCCGTCTATCAGCCAGCCCTCATCGTATTGCCGTCTTGCAATCATGCCCTCCTCCCCAAAGTGTGAAAGGCCTACGTTCCTTCATTGGAGCCTATAAAGTCCTCAGTCGCGTACTCCCAAACTGCTCGGACATAGTGGACCCCCTCGAGAGCACCCTCACGGGCCTCCAGTCTAACGACAAGCTGCTTTGGGATGAGAACCTCACCTTCAGGTTCAAGCGTGCCCAGGAGTATCTGTCCAAACACAAATCCATAGTCCTACCACGTCCTTCTGACACTCTTTGGATAGTCACCGATGGCTCAGTCACCAAGAGAGGCCTTGGTGCTACATTGTATGTTACCCGTGAAAGTCATCTTTCCCTTGCTGGCTTCTACAGCGCCAAGTTGCGGAAACACCAAGTCACCTGGCTCCCCTGCGAGGTCGAAGCATTATCTATTGCTGCTGCTGTCAAACACTTCGCTCCATTCATCATTCAGTCGCAACAGCCTACAACTGTATTAACTGACAGCAAACCGTGCGTTCAAGCAATTGAAAAGTTATGTCGCGGTGAATTCTCGGCCAGCCCCCGAGTAACTTCCTTCCTCACGACTGTAAGCCGTTACCAAGTCAGTCTTCAACATTTGGCTGGTAAGGCCAACCTTCCGTCTGACTTCACCAGTCGCAATGCCCCCGACTGCAGTGAGCCTAAATGCCAAATTTGCACCTTCGTCCACGAAATGGAAGACTCAGTCGTGCGTAGCGTTTCGATTCAGGACATTCTCGACAAGAAGTCCAACCTCCCGTTCACCACAAGGTCAGCATGGCTACAGATCCAGAACGACTGCCCCGACCTCCGAAGGGTGCATGCCCACCTCAAACAAGGCACTCGCCCGTCAAAGAAGATCACCAATATTCGCGACGTTAAGCGGTATCTCAGCTGCACCTCCATTGCTCGTGACGGAGTCCTCGTAGTCAAACACTCCAAGCCATTCGTTCCTGTTTCCGAAGCAATTGTTGTGCCCCGTTCTGTACTGGATGGTCTTCTAACTGCCCTCCACATCAAACTAAACCATCCTTCCCGCCATCAGCTCCAAATGGTGTTCCAACGACAGTTCTTTGCCCTCGATATGAGCGACGCCATTTCCTGCGTTACATCTGCCTGCCACACGTGCGCTTCACTCCAGTCGTTTCCGAGCACCTTGGTATCCCAATCCTCTGATGACCCTCCCGAAGTGATAGGAATCTCCTTTGCCGCTGACGTAATCAAGCGCCACCGTCAGTTCATCCTTGTTCTTAGAGAATGCTCCACGTCACTTACTGCATCTTGCTTGATACCTGACGAAAAGCATGACACTCTACGCGATGCCCTCACAAAACTAATCGTCGGTTTACACCCTCTTGATGGTCCTAGAGCTGTTATACGTGTTGATCCTGCTCCCGGTTTTTCATCCCTGAGCAACAACGACTCGCTCGAACATTTAAACGTCTCAATCGATGTCGGCCGTATTAAGAATAAGAACCACAACCCTGTCGCCGAGAAGGCAGTCCGCGAACTTGAAGAAGAGCTCCTCCGACAAGAACCAGGTGGAGGACCAGTAGGCGAAGTTGGCCTCGCTCTGGCTACCGCACGTCTTAACTCCCGCCTTCGTTTCTCGGGTCTTTCTTCTCTCGAGTTGTGGACCCAACGCAACCAATTCACCCATGAGCAGTTGCCGTTGTCTGATTACCAACTCATACTCGATAGGCACAAACATCGCTCTACTAACCACGCCTATAGCGAGAAGTCCAAGAACCCCCGCGGTCTTGTCGCAAACACGCCACCTCTACAAGTTGGAGATATTGTCTACCTCTTCTCTGATAAGGACAAGTCACGCGCTCGTGATCGCTATGTCGTTGTCTCCATCGACACCCCTTGGTGTTTTGTAAAGAAGTTTCGTGGCTCACAACTCAGAGCCACTTCTTACAAAGTCAAGCTGTCCGAGTGCTATTCCGTTCCCTCTTCCATTATTGTGCCCAGCCTCCCAGGTCCTTCAGCCCCTCCAGACATGGACGTCGAGCCTCCAGTAACTCCTGCGGTGTCCCCAGCCCCGGTACATCCTGTGTTACCTCCCCCTGCACCTCCAGAACTCATCACCATTCCGTCTGACGAGGAACAAGTCCCGTCCTTCACCAGCGATGACACACCACTTGATACCATCAGTCGCTCACCTTCCCCAGTCGCTGTTCAAGACGAGTCAAGCACAAGTGTTGCAGTCACAGATCAACCATTGTTGTCTCCTCCCAACTTTCCTGATCACCCAGCTTCAAGACCTCAAAGGCAGCGCAGACCTCCTTCACACTTGCAGGACTATGTTAGATTTTAACCTGCGTGTGGTACCTTTAGATCCACAGTTTAGTTTTAGGTTTACACTTTCACAAGGTACTACTAGAGACTGAGACATTTGGTTAGTCTGTCTTAATTGACATGCAGTTTTCTTCGTTTAAGTTCATATTTTTATTGCCCATGTATTTCACGCCTGTGTACAACTACAGTTTGTCAGTTCGCTACCATTTAAAGGTGAGAAGAGGTTGCGCCAGCAGGCAGTGCCTGCGGCATTAGTATTGTAATATGCGCGCGCATGTTTTCGCGCCACATGTTCTGTATGTGTTATATGTCAGCCATCTTGGTTGCATTAAAAACTGCTGTTGAAGTTCTTTCGTTGTGACGTGCGTTCTTGTCTCTTAAACATTGGCGCTGCTGATTAAAGTGAAAGATGATGTTTTCAAGTAAATGGCACAAGCTTACTCAGTAAAAGAAATTCCGAGTGTTTCCAACTTTGAATTCCGATTAGTACTTCGGGTACTCCACCCAATGCTGAGCTATAGGAGTGGTGTACTGACTTAAATCTTTAACTAGAGTCATGTGCCAAACATACTGTAAACTGCTAGGATTTGAATGTCGATGTGATGCTTGTGCTTGGTAATGAAATGCAAATGAAGATGGTATATATTAAGCCTGCTGATTAAAGTGAAAGATTGATGTTTTTAAGTAGATGGTACAAGCTTACTCGGTAAAAGAAATTCCGAGTGCTTCCAACATTGAAGAGTCCAAGCTATGACCTTCCAGTAGCACTTCGGATGCTTTAACACTGTGCTGTAGGAGACTCGCGGTGGCTAGGCCACTTAACTACATGTACAACCCTCGTCAAAATGTTGACACGATATATAAATTCATCCCTTTTCTCCCCCTCAAACATACTGTAAACTGCTAGGATTTGAATGTCAATGTGATGCTTTTGCAAGGTGATGAGATGGAAATTAAATGAAGATGGTATATATTAAGCCTGCTGATTAAAGTGAAAGATGACGTTTTTAAGAAAATGGCACAAGCTTACTCGAAAAAAGAAATTCCGAGTGTTTTCAACAGGAGTCAAACCTATGACATCCATTAGTACTTCGAATGCTCTACCATATGCTGAGCTCATTGCAGGAGACTCGTGATGGCTAGGCCATTAAACTAAGTTCATGTGACAAACATCATGCATACTGCTAGGATTTAAATGTCGATGTGACGCTTTTGTGCGATGATGGAAATGGAGATGGTATAGTTTAAGGCTGGTGATTAAAGTGAAAGATGATGTTTTTCAGTAAATGACACAAACATTCTCGCGGAAAAGGGAATTCCGAGTGCTCCGAACAGGATTCGAACCTGCGACCTCCCGTTGTTTAAAACTATAGTACCGTATTTTCTCGATTAAACGCCGGACCCCGATTAAACGCCGGCCTCGTATAAACGCCGGGTCAAAATTGCTAGTTTTTAAATAAACGCCGGGGGCGTTTGTTCGAGGTCCCGGCGTTTATTTGAGGTCAAGCTAACAAGTAAATATATTCTGTTTGTCACAAATCTCGATTGCAACATAAACTATCCAATTCGTAATAGTGCACCTTTGGAAAACGATCACCTTTGGATACCCAGGGACACTTTTTCGGGGCAGAACGAAGAGAAAAATCGTCCCGCCTTGACAAACTGCCCCTTGGTCTTGAAGATCGGTAACAATAAATCAATCTGAAAAATTGGCAGAAAATTGCAGTCCGTTAATAAACGCCGGGCCCCGATTAAACGCCGGCTTCAAATAAACGCCGGGTTCACGAAGCCAAGTTTGAAATAAACGCCGGGGGCGTTTATTTGAGAAAATACGGTATATCCAGTAGCATCCGGTTAGCGCTGGTATGAACCTTTTTATTATGTATGTTGCTTCCGTGGAGCGATATCGCTTCAGTTCTAGTGTATATTTAGAAAGCTTAAACTGCACCAGCTTAAGCTTTCAGTACGAAAAACGCCCCCTTTGACTTCTTGATATGATTTTCTGATGTGAATTTTACACTATTTTTGTGATTTTTCAGTTCTAATGAGGCCTGACTAAATGATATCACCATAATTTTAATTCTGGTAACAGTTTCTTTCTTTTTTTGTGGCCCTGAATTTGTCAACATTGACAAAGTAACAATACTGTAATTGTTACACCGGCCTGATTAACCTCGTCGTTTGTAAAGCCTCTAGAATCCTTTCCAATCTTAAACATCTCTGTCTTCTTAGTTTATCGTTTTTAGACTCTATAGCTACCAGTCTAGTCCGATATCTGCAGCTTTAATATTTCTATATTTCAGATAAAAGTCTATATATTGTCTCATCTCTGAATTTCCCTAATGAGCAAAGACTATTTTTTCGTGAAACATCTCAGTCTGATCCTCAAGTAAAGGGCATTTTGCAAGGTTGATTCGAGGACTCGTCAAAACGTCCATGTACAATTACTAGAAGGTTTCCACTAGTCCACATAGCTAGTGGTATCGCATTCACCAGTGCCACTAATAAGTGCCTTTTCCATCGTCTTCGCCAAACAGCCATGAAAGGCATATTTTGATAACGAGTCTCGATCGCAAGAGAGACGCTTGTGAAGAACCACTCAATCACCAGCGGAATTGAAGTGTGGATGGCAAAAGACTGTAGCAACTTTAGAAAAGAATCATTTTGCAAGTAAATAAACTGATACAGGTATAAAAAGCCGTTGACAGACACTATAGCAGTTGATTCAAATAACATACTCATAATGGCGATATCAGCCATTAGTCTCTCACGACGAGGAGTGTGAAAACTGCCCCAAGGAGCTGATTTTCGTTTCCAAACCTGATGACAAATGTGATCGATTACTACCATGGTACTGCGTTCCACAACTTCGGCCAAACCGTGAAGTATTCCAAGAGTAGCAATAGATTCTAAACTGTCAAGTTCGGCTTGTAACACTCTACACAAAACCGCCGAACCGAAATACAGCGGCACCAGTAAGACATATGAATATCCTGGATGAGTAATATTCCATAAACGCTGCACGCAAATCCGCGAGATCGCTTTCGCAATCAATGCAATGAGAGGAGCGAAGACCGCGATTAACAGTTTCCCTTCTTTGTTTTGTTTATTATACTTTGGGTATAATAAAGATATCATAGCAAATGCGACGAAGAACGTCAAACAGGATGGTATAGTCAGTTTACAGACCAGACCTACAACTTTTCGTCTTGATTGCAGTGTAAAGTTTCTCGTGAGATGATAAAACTGAAGACACAGACTGCTCGAAAAGAAGACGTAAAGTGGAACTCTGTATTCAGCAGGTCCCTTGTAAAAGGGTTTTCCCACAACTTGAAGAATTACGCGATACATTGCGTCCAAGCAATACAAAACGAGGCAAATTAAAAATTAAAATCAGTTTACTTTTTAACCCTTGTAATTGATGCTGGCGAAAAAGTAGCAACATAGCAGTAAAGGAGTAAACATAAAAGAAGCCGCAAGCAATCAAATCAGAAATTGTTATAGTCCACTGCACACGTAGTGGAATTAATTTCTTTGGGACATACGCACAGTTTCGGATGGTTTTATAACAAAGATACGAGAACAACATGTATACTGCACCCATGAGGGCAGCGCTAACAAGCGAAATCAAAGCTCCAGTGTACATTGAGCTACAAACGGTCTGTAGAAAGGATGGTCTAAGTCGCTTCCAGGCCATTGCTGTATCTTGTTCTTGCTGATTGTCAAGCGTATCTTCCTGCTCGTCTGTAGAGCACGCGTTCATAACTCTCACATTGAAACCTCTAGCCGCCAGATAGCTCGAGCTTGAGACCTCTGTGTCACCGTATTCCTGGGAAATAAGTTCATCGACTGGGTAATAATACCATTCTCGGCCTGTGCTTTCGACGGGGATGAAGCCAAAAGACTCTGCCGTGAAATCGGGTTCTTCCGGGTTGTAATGCTCGGTCACATTGCGCGTGAAAGAGAACACTTATTGCCCGAAAATCTCTATCAGAGAACTGCCAGCCATGGAGAAAATAATTCCTTAAGACCTTTCGATAACTCGAATTAATCCCTCAAAGGTGTCCAAGTAAACCATTCAACTTGTTTGACGTTCAAGTCCACTTGTTACTTTATTGTTTGAAATAGCAACGTCTATCCAATGTATTATAAAGCCTCGCTCGTTCACGTGATCGTTGGTACGTTAGATCATTTCAGCAAGCTCAATACCTAATAATAGAAATTCAAACTGAGATACTTTCCAAAAATAAAAAAGACAGGTGGAAATGAAAGCTTTAGCGCATCAGCTGTTGGACTTTGAGGACGGAAGTTTATATCAGTTTTAAACCACAGAAACATTGTTTCCCAAAATAAATAACATGCTACTTCCTCATGGAAATGAAAATGGTATCTCGTGAATTAAGTGAAAGATGACGTTTTTCAGTAAGTGACATAAGCATACTCGGAAAAAGAAATTCCTAGTGCTCTCAAGAGAAGTCGAACCTTTGACTTCCGATTAGTGCTTCGGTAGAAAATTCTGAGTGCTGAACAGGAATCGAACCTATGACTTCCGATTAGTACTTTGCACGCTTTACCCCATGCTGAGCTATAGGAGAATCGTGTTGGCTTGGCCAACAGTTCTAAAAAAATGCATCTCTGGGATAGGGTAGGGATTTTCGGTGTATTGTCTAGTATAGGGTTGCAAAATCAGCTAAACATGGTCTGGTATAGGGTAAGGGTTTCAAATTCTCAGCCGCACGCCCCCACCCAAAAATATATAGGGTGCCCCCCCCCGGGTGACAAACACCCTGCGCATGCATACTGCTACGATTTGAATGTCGATTTGATGCTTCCAATCGATATGCTTCTAATCGATGATTGAAATAAAAATGGCATATTTTAAGCGTGGTTATTAAAGTAAAAGATGACGTTTTTGCAGTAAATGACACAAGCATACTCAGAAAACGAAATTCTGAGTGCTGTCAACTGGATACAAACCCGTTTTGACCTTCCGTTGTTCAACACTACATATATTTAGTAGTATCCGGTTAGCGCTGATATGAACTTGTTTACTATGTTCAACTCTGTACGTCGCTTCCGTGGAGCGATATCGCTTCAGTTCTTGTCAATATTTAGATATCTAAATTAAGCTTTCAGTACGAAACTATTCCCTTTGACTTTTTGATATGGTTTTCTGATGTGTATTTTACAGTTTTGTGCGTTTCTTTTTTTAGTTCTACGAAGGGCTAATTGATATCACTATGACTTTAATTATGGTAGCTTGCGAGCAGGCTCACCTTCGGGTCACGCGCGAAAGCAACGCGAGAGCGGCGATGCCGCGACAGCGAGCGGCGTCTCCTCTCCGCCCTATCGCTTCGCTCGCGAGTCGCGCGTGCCCCATTAAATTCGCGCGGTGCCCCAAGGTGAGCCTGCTAACAGTCCTTTTAGTGCTATGGTAACAGTCCTTTTTTTTTTTCGTTTACACCCGCTTTCAGTGTTACGTGCATCATCTTTCGACATCGTCTTTCGACATGCTGTTCGAAACGAGCCAATCAAAACCGATGTATACTGTTGTTCGTTAAATTCATGCAAATGACCCACAAGGTCAGAAGGTCATGCTAGTGGGCTGTGATTGGCGGATTTCGATCCGTGTTGTTTGTTAAGCACGTCGAAAGATGGATGTCGACAAAAAGCCGCTATGCACGTAACACTGAGAGCGGGTGTTAATTCTCGCCCTGTATTTGTCAACGTTGATATCAGTTTAAACTACAATAATGTAACTGTTACACCCGCCTGATTAACTTCGTCGTTTGAAATGCGTCCTCTCAATCATACCTAAACTTCAACATCTTTGTTTTGCTTTAGTTTATTTGTCTTGTTGCCGAAACGTGTCTGTCTTTGTACCTCAACCTGTTGAATTCTTTATACATGCTATGCCATTAAAGATGAATCATTATGTCATCCTATTCTACATGTCATACACTGGACTACACACTACTACTGGAGCGGTTTTAATTGAGTATCGAAAGTAATTTGCGTTTGCTTTAGTTTTTCATTGCAACGCTATGTGATTGGTTTAGGAAAACTCGCGTCATCATCTCAACCAATCAGAAGGAAACCAAAAACAATCGTGACTCGTTTACACCCGCGGTTCGCGCCGGCTACATGCGTTTACTTCAAGTTTTAATAAGTTTCGGCTGGGTTGTTTTTGTCTTTTGAGATTGGCCAGAGTAATCACTTTGGTTTTGGTCTCACGTAATCAAAAATTGCTCTTAAGTCCTTGATTACAACACTGAGAGTAGCTGGCCAATAATATAAAGCTTTTAGTTCAGTTTAATGACTGTTGACGCTGAATCACAGGCAAGTCTCGTAGTTTTTTCCAGGAGCGTAGTAGTTTTTCTCTTCTTGTCGCGGACGTACGCGCCGTACGCTCATCTCTTGGCCACTTTTAATCCCCGCGTAATTGAAGATCTTTCGGAAAATCTCGACGTACGCCTCGCCAAATTTGCGTATTCCTAAGCCATAGATAAGAAAGTTCATGGCAGAGTTCGACAGAGCCAGGGTTCTGATCCACATGTGTGCGGATCCATACAACTTGACCAGCGGTTCGTATGCACTAGCGGCGAAAACGATGAACAGCGGAAACCAAGAGGCAGTGAAAATAATGATCACAATCGCCAGAGTGAAGGTAACTCGCATCTCGAGACGCAAGTTAACAGTAGAAGAGCTTGTACTCATTTGCTTTCTCGTTTTGCTTTTGTTTACTAGATATATCACAATTGCCAAGTATGACACAAAAACAACAACATAGGAAAGCGTAAACACTGTCAGATTGAAGAGTAGTTTCATCGCTTGGGGAACGCGAAGGAATTTTCCCAAAATAAACACTGTTATGGTCAATATCCAGCTCACAGAAAGCATAATCTTCAATCTGAAACTTTCCATAATGCATTTGTGGCTTAGAGGGTATACAACGGCGAGAAGACGATCGATGCTGATTGCTGCCAAGTGCACCACGGACACAGTTGACGAAATACTGGAAATGAAGACAAAGACAAGCTCCAAGCTTGTTGCACAGTCATTTCGGAATATTCGCTTTCCGAGAAGGGTCACAAACACAGGCTCACACACCATGGTGACCATCAAATCAGCGATAGCCAAGCTGAACAGAAGGAATTTTGGTGATAGGCGAAGACGAGGATATTGTAACAACTGCTACACAAACCAGTAAGTTGCCTAATGTTCCAAACACACCCACCAAAGCATTCGTTGTGATTAGAGCAATGCCATGAGCTACTGGAAGAGAACAATCTTCAGCTGAGAGATTAGAAGTTGGATTATTTATGTTCTCCAGTGAGTAATTCATGGCAAAACATAGATGACCAAAAATGCACTAGCAAACAGCAAATCTTCCTCGTGCAATTCACGAACAACCTAAAGGAAACTGTTGCAATGTTTTGGAAACGTGTTGCATCTACATAGCCACACACAATCGGATGTTGTCCAATATACATGGGAACTCTCGCTATATAGGCACACCGACATGATCCACTTGAAAACTATATTCAAAGAGAATCGGGTGTTTTTTTCTGAGTTAACCTTAAAAATCAAACGAAAGCTGAGAAAGGTATCATGTTTTATAAAGTGTTGACAACGGTGTATCAAAGTTTGCAATAAAGCTTTAAATTGTACCTATAACAATTTCTGACTAGTCAGTCTTTAAACTGCCACTAATATATAATTATAAGTCGATAACATTATTCTAAAAATTAATTGTTTGTTTGAGTTTCTTTGCTGTTGAATTTTCAGTCGGAACGTAACAGTTTTTTCTTTAAGTGATTCATATATTATTTTTATCCCATTATGTAAATTCATTTGAATCATACAATATTTGACAGGGCGTGCCAGAAAAGTGGTTTGGCACTGCACCAGACAGTACAATGATGTTCAGTTTCTTGCGGCAAAGAGCCGTCGTATAAAGTGGCATATTTGGATCTATTTTGAGCACTGGGTACGCAGAAGAACAGTCCGTGACGTCATCATTTCCGAGTGATGTCAGTTCTTTCTCGTGTCACTATCCACCCTTTGAACAACTGGGCCCTGACTGCGCCAAGTGTCGATCGCGGCAAGTATGCTCTACTTTGAAACTCCACAAAAATTCAACAAGCTTTGTCGGAGTCCGGCGGAGTAAATTAAACCTGCTGAATTTTTGTTTTGCAATATCGTAAGGTAAAGCAAATTTACATACACAATTTAATTTACCTAGCTAAGTGTGGTTTAACTTTATTGTGCCATTTATCAATGCCAGTGGTAATAAACAAACAGTAAAAAAATACACCGCCGATCAATCAACTGAAAATGTTTCTTCTTTTTCGGTTTTTAAACACGCGCCAATATTTCGGTTATACGGTACAGTAAACACCCGCATATAAGAACAAATGGATTAAGAACACAGGCTGAAATTTGGCCAATAAAGCCCCATTTTTATAAGAACAAGATCAGCCTGAAAAATTCAGCATGTTCTTATAAAGTGGAAAAGGTGTCATAATTACATAAAAAACAAGTGATTTTATATGTCAGTCATGACTCTATCAGCTGTCAAGTGGTCGTATTTTTGTACTGAGTACTGTACTGATGTTTCTACAATGATGCAGTATTGATTGTGATCATTAAGATCAAAGAATGTTTATTAATTTATGCTAATTTTAGATCTTGGGGCGTTTTTGGGTAGTAACACTAATATAGAAATTTAAAAACATTTTAAGAACACTTTGAGGCTGATTTGTCACTAAGCACCAATTTAAATAAGAACCCGATCAGCCTGACCTCCGAAAACATGTTTTCTTATATGCGGGTGTTTACTGTATACAAAACTAAATGACAGACTGCACACAAACGAAAGTAAGTAACGGACCTGCAGCTGTTACTGTGAATATAGGCGCTATTGTTTTTTTTTTTTTAAAAAAATAAAAAAAAAAAAAAAAAAAAAAAAAAAAAAAATAATAAAATATGCGAAAGATTAAGTTCCATGGCGTTAAGTCACAACATACGGTCCAAGCATACGTCTCAAAAACAATATCCTTCTCTCGGCTAGCATTTCGGATGCTGTCTTTGTTTGAACTAGGGCGATGATTTTGTGCTCTCATTTTGAGTCAACGCCGGCATGCAGAGAGGTGGTCAGAAACAACAGTTGGTTTGTCGAGGGGTCCTATTTTTGTTTAGGGTGTTTCTAAATTGTACGGCTGTGTTTGCATAGACTAATACATCAGTATTGCTATAACCATATAGTTAAAATGTGGATGATCTGTTACATGCAAGTAGACATCTGACGTGTCGAGTGTTACCCTTCCACGGAGCACGTCGTCAGTTAGTCAAGCCTTGCGATGCACGACAGCCAGTTAGCGTTTTAGCTACTTCTGATCCTCGCAAGCCTGAGAATCTTTCGGAAAATCTCAACGTACGTCTCACTAAAATTACGGATTCTTGAACCATAGATCAAGAAGTTCATGGCAGAGTTTGACAAAGCCACGGTCCTGATCCACATGTGCGCAGTTCCTTGCAGCTTGACCAGCGGTTTGCCGGCTGCCGAGAAGACGACAAACAGCGGAAACCAACAAGCGGTGAAAACGACAATCACAATCGCCAGGGTAAAGGCAACGCGGATTTCACGGCGTGAATTGACATCAGGAGAGGAAGCATTCATCTGGCCAATCCTTTTCCTTTGCTTGATCAGAGATATTACAATCAGTGCGTATGACCCGAAAACAATGCCATAACATAAGACGAACACTGCTAGATTGATAAAAGCTTTTATTGAAATAGGCGCCTGAAGGAACCTGTCCACAATAAAGAAACTAACCGGTAATGTCCAACACACAACAAGCATAGCTTTCCATCCAGTGTTCGCCATGATGCTTTTGTGGCGTAGAGGGCACACAACAGCGAGAAGACGATCGATACTGATGGCTGACAAATGCGCAACAGAGGAAGATGCTGAGAAATTGGAGATGTAGTAATAGACACGCTCCACGCTTCGAGCACAAGCGTTTTGGAAAGTCCTCTTAGCAAGGATTGTGACAACAAGAGGTTCACACACCATGGTTATCATAAGATCAGCGATCGCCAAGCTGAACAGAAGGTAATTTGGGAATCGGCGAAGACGAGGATTTGTAACAACTGCCACGCAAACCAGTAAGTTGCCAAGTGTTCCTAAAACACCCACGAGAGCATTCGTTGTGATCAGAGCAATACCATGAGCTACGGGAAGAGAACAATCTTTTGTTGACAGGTTAGAAGAAGGGCTACTTAACGTGAAATTCATGGCACAAAAGTAACTCTCCAAAACAACTAACTTGATCCCTGTATCAATCTAACGTTCACCAACCTCTGTTCAGTTTGTCAAGACTCCTTTTAAACTATACTATCACTCCCCTTATATTAATGTAAATACTTTAGTAGTCTATCTTTAGACGGGCATTGCAAACAATTTAAAGGTATTGGATATGCCGGAAAGTAACCCGTATTAAAGACATCATGAGTCACGGAAGCCTACAGTTTTCTTTACAGTAAGAATATTGGGCTTTAACAAGGAAGTTCGTAGCAGCCACATCTGAACAAATAAGGACATTTAGTCGTCACATCAGAGGAAATCAAGGAAGTCAGCCGTATCATAATTCCTGCGGATACTGTGTTTAAATCAGAGGCTAATTTTAATCGAACAAGTTTATGTCCAAAACTGCCGTTAATCTAATTTTAGCCTTGCCAGTCTGGCTTTATAGTTCTAAATATTATTTTGCTTACATATATAGTGCGGTTTACATTCCAAATGTCAGACTCGAGAATTTTTTTGGTACAACATCACAATATACCTTATGCTAGTTGTCTGCTTCATAATAAACATCTATGTGACAGTAGGAAATATATGTTTTAAGGGATTCTCATTTTAACCAGGCGCGAGAAATCGCATGAAACATTGAAGTCAAGAGTGGTTTCTAAATCATCGTTTTATATTTTTATAATTAAATACCAATCGTGTTATTGATATATACACTTAATTTTAATTATAGATTGCAGATTTTAAAAATAACTCATTCGCGAGTAATGATAGCTTAGATCAGGCGGAGTGACGTCATAAAGCATGCGGTATTTATAGACCCATATATGGCCAATACTTCAAAACAATATCCGCGCCCTGTCCTTTGCCGGATAAGTTTATTATTTTTGCTTTATTTTCCTCGGCTTACCATGCTTAACAATCAGAAGATATTGTTAGAAAGATTAGATAATTATTAAGCACTCTTAATATTTTTAAAGGGTTTAAACAGATTAGAGATGTAAACTCTTTTTTATATATAAGAACGTCTAATTTTTTGGCTGAGGCCGAACGTTTTTAATTTTTTTCGAAGATTTGAGCCTGAAATGTTCTTAGAATGTTCTTATTTTTAAAACAATTAAAAAAGTGGTATTGCAGTAAATTCATTCCTAACCGATATCTACATTCTACATGTTCACGTCACCAATAAGTGATGACATGCAATATTGGTTACAAGACAGGATATGAATAAAGATTTATTCGTTTAGTACATAATTATATTTGTCTCTCGCAACAAACAGGAAAAAAAAAATTCGTACTTAACCAAATTTCAGCCTTGGGCACGTTCTTACGATGATCTTAAAATTTGGCTCCTTTTTTCAGCCTCGACGTTCTTGTAAAAAAGGTTCTTATATAAAAAGAGTTTAACTCTCTTTATTTATCAAGCAGTAGCTTGTGATAGCGCTCACTTCAGACACGAAATCTCGGTTTAAATGCAAGAAATGAAACGTAATTCGTCGATAATACAAGCTGCAAAGAAAGATTCTTCCTTGCTAAAACTAAGATGGTGGATCTCAGAGGTGAAAAACGTGCCTATCACAACATCTTCAGTGCATCGCCTCAAGGCATTAAGCAAAAAAGCAATTCTCCTTGATGCAAGCTGCAAAGAATGATTCTTCCTCCCTAAAACTAAGATGGCGGATCTCAGAGGGAAAAAATTGTGCCAATTTAGTTCCCAGTGCTCTTCGCTGGATTCAAGGGGATAACTAAGTGTGCAATCGATCGCATGATCGATCGAAACATCACTGCTCCATCGCCTCAAGGCATTAAGCGATGCCCATGACGTCATCGCTTAAAACGACAGCTGTTTTGGCTAAATAACTTTTCTGCTTATTTTAATAATCAGTGTTGCTAAATATGGACAACACGATCAACTGCTAACGAAGACGAAAATATATCATCTTTCAGGTAAAACTAAATAATTTTGTTTCCTTTCTTTCAACTACCGGTATTTAGTCATCATCGGCAGGCACTCACAAAACTACGCCTGGAAAAGCGAAAGAACCTTTGCGTAATCTTCATTTGAACTTTCTGTCTAAAGGCTTTATGTTAAAATGTTGCTACGTAAATGTAGGCAGGATAAGTGCAATGGCCTGGTGGAAAAAATGATCGTAGAAATCGTAGATAGGTTCGTTTGCTGAGCTGGAATCGTGAGAGCCAGAGAAATATTCTGTATTTGAAATTAAATTCAGTGAATAGCTTGACCTGCTGAGTAAATTGCTTGTGAACTAGTGTAAATAAAAATATCTAAAGCTCTGATCTTTTCATTTCAACTAACATTATTCAAATAAGCCTCACAAGGCTGACACCTTTTACCTTTAACAGTAATCCAAATGTTACTACAGAATCAACTTCACAGATCACGAAAAAAAAAAGTAAATGACAACCATGCCGGAAAAATTTGGACTTAACATTATGATAGTTTCCTGCATCGGGAGTACTGGAGTACTGTTCATGTATTTTCTATACAATACCGCATGATACTATTTAACCGTGTGCATAAATAGAGCCTCGTGCATGCTTCTCACTATCATTACGAATTAGCAAGAAAATTTGGTATTTATCGAAGTAGTGAAACGAAGAATAGTCTTTACCAGGATTTGCTCTTTGTTTCTTACACACACCCCTTTTTAAATGTTTTCTGTGAACAACTTATCACGTTTCGAGCTTCAGCTCTGCGATGGAACAAATTAAGAAGTTTGAGTTTAGGATTTGGACCAGGATTTACCTTTGGAAACTAGACAGACTAACAGTAGGGTTTGACTTAGTCAGTTTTTTAACGAATCATTTGTGTAGGTTAAATTGGCATAAGTTACTATGATTTTTATCTTTTATCTTTTTTATCTTATAATATATCATGTTTTATATTTTCATATTGTTATTTTTCTTTACACATGACCCCTTTGATAGCAGTACCCACGTACTGAAGAGTCATCGTGTATTGAATAGTTATTTTGAATTGAACTTTAACCGCTACACCACATGTCGTATCCGTAATAGAAATTCATTTACAGTTGTCATGCTCCTTTTCTAAGTTTATTGAAAAACGACAGCCTAAAAATGTATTTTTAAATACGTTTAAAAACGTTCTCTGGCTAAAAATTATTGCCCCCGCAGGGTTCCGGCCCAGAGGCCGGAACCCGAGGAGGCACCTTAGAAGTCCCCGCGTAGGTAGGTAAAATGTGTGCATTTAGTGAACGGTACTGGAAAAAATCTCGATTTTGGTCAAAGCGGCTCGCAAAGGATTGCCGGAACGCTTGCAAAGGAACAACGGAAGTCAGTGCCGCAAAGGATAAAAATAGCCGTCGCACTGTGATCACAAGAAACAACAGTTGCTTGAAAAAATAGCTGACAATGTGTACCTGAAATTGAAATGATACCGAAAATGACATGGAAGGCATAACAGGCGTATCATCCGGGGACAAAGAGTTTGTTATTTTAGTCAGCGACTGAACGTCGTGAAAACAAGTGGAACCGTATACATCTTACGACGAGTAATAAACAAAAGCGTGAACTTTGCCATGGCACGGTAATTCGTTTCGGTAACAAACTGTCAGTTTTTTTGATCCAAAGAGTGGTTGAATAAGGATCAAAAATTGTTTTTTCGAATCGTTGAATGTGCCATATTTTGTTACTCGTGGAATTGTTGGGCTTTTTTGCCTGAAAATTATTGCGGTAAGTTCGTTTTGAATAAGCTTGCGTGTTGTCACCACGAATAATGTGTTACCATGTGTTATTTCCGCTAGGTAATATATTCGACTTAATCTTGTGAATATATTAATTAGGACGCAACGGTGTCACACAACAAGAAATTCCGCAGCAAACAATAACGTGACGTAGATGGCACAGAAAAAAAAGAAGCCTAATTTATTGTGCAGTCCATCGGCATCAATAAATAAAGGCGACAAAAAGACTCCACAAATCTTATATTAGATTATTGCTGTAAAACAAATTATAAAAAGGCGGGGGCAGCTAGTGAGAACTATTACTAGTTATAAAAGAACTCGAGCTTTCGGCTGTACACGTCGGGCTAGTTGATGAATAAAATGGAATAAAAATGAATCTAAAATATATATAAAATGAGGTGAGACATCACAACAGAAACAATAAATGTAAAAAAAGTGTTAATTAAAGAAACTAATTAAGTTGACTATTTTTTTCAAAAAAAAAGAATAGCGCACTGATTAGGGAGCAGCTTAGAATCATTGTCCGCATGCTGGAAAGCAGAAATTTCCCATAATTCTAATTCAAATTGACAGCTGTTTGGTGCTTAATGTAGATGTTTCGCATAAGGCCACTCCATAATGCTAATGATCCACTATTTTGTGGATTTAGCAGAAATAATAAGACTAAATAGCTTTGTTTTCTCAGTTTCTTTAGCCGGTAACTACCGGTATTAAGTCATCATCGGCATTTGCAAAACTTCGCTTGGGAGAGCGAAAAGAACCTTGGCATAGTCTTCTTTTCAACATTCTGTTTAAGGTGTTTGTTAAAATGTTGCTACACTGTAGGCAGGATGAGTGAAGTGGTGAAAAAAATGAACGTACGACATTGATCTCTATAAAAAAGGGTAAAAAGGTTCGATTGCCAAACTGGAATCGTGAGATCTTATTTAACAACACATTCATGATTCAGTTAGCTTAGCTTGGCCTACTAAATAAATTGCTTGTGAACTAGTGTAACGAAAAATATCTAAAGCTCTTTGCATTTCAACTTACATTATTCAAATAAGCCTCACAAGGTTGACACCTTTTACCTTTAAAAGTGATCAACACCTATTTCCTCCAAATTTTAATGCAAAATCAACTTCACAGATCATGAAATAATGTGAATGACTGCCATGAGAATACTAACTTCACATTATAACCGGTTTCCTGCATTGGAAACCCATTTGGCAAATATTTACATCAGTTTATTGAGAATTTTTGATGTATTTTCTACACAATTAATACCGCATTATGTTATTTAACCGTGTGTATAGATAAAGCCTCGAGATTTAGAAATAGCGTGCTTCTGTCTTATCATTAAGATTAAGCAAGAGTATGTTTGAAAGAATCCGCATCAAAGGTCATCAAAGTAGTAAACTGAAACATGGTTTTCCCTTAAACAACGAACGAAAATAATAACGAAAATAGAGATTTTCAAATTGAACAGCTTGTTGCAAAATTGGATTTTTGACGCAAAAAGTGGGCGGAAGTTTGCTCGTATGTATGCTTACAGAGTCAAATTAGCTGTTATTAGTTTTTGCTTAAGTTGCAACTGCCAACAAACAGTAGATGTTGATATTGCTTAGGTTCGAGAAAACGGAAAATTTTAGGAGGAGTTAACAAATCTACAAACAAATAAATTAAGGGCAACAACTTTTCAAGTACTAAATGCTTATATCATATTTACAACAGGCTCGCAGGTAGCAGTGGCTTATCAAGGCGGACCAATCTTTCGTTAGATTTTGTAAAAAAAGAAAAAGGAAATAACTACTAATAATTGTAATACAGAAGAAGAAAATTTTAAGAGAAAAGTAAAAAACCAGAAAAAAGGAGTTCGTTAGTTGCAGTTAGTAATTTTAAATTTACTACGAGTTGGTTTGACTAATTATTTCAATTATCAATGGCGTTTCAATACAGTTTTTTTCGTTTAAAGTCAGACTTTTAACATAATAAACATATCCTAGGCTTTACGTGATATTCATTGACAAGCAAAGTAATTATATCATGTATATACTGCGAAAGCACATGCTAATTATGCAGACTCATAGCTTACAGTGGGGGGTGAATAAATATAAGCAAGCCCGCCGATCCACTCTATTCTTTTGGCAAAATGTAACAACAAATTCATTTTCCTGAAATGAAATCGAGTGATCAACATATAGCGGTTCCTATATCAATATCAATATATTTTAAAGCAAATTAAACAGGTGACGAGAATAAGGAAAATGATTACTACACAAAGGAGACAATGTCTTGATGAAGAACTTAATTCTCAGGGCTAATACTCAGCTGAAAAATGAATGCTTATCCATCAAACATTTAAGATATTTCAAACTTGGACCAAAAATAATATTTTTTTTTAAGTTAGTATGTAAAGAAACGAGATTCTTTATTCAAAAGCCAAGTTAAAGCTGCATTCTTTTAGACTTCCTCAGAAAGAAATATATATTCTTTTTACTGATTCAGTTTCGGTAAAACAAGCCGGTTTATTTTAGGTCGTTAATGAAAAATCTTTCTACATACATCTAACTTTACTGTCAAGTTAAGTAAACACCACATGTCACATACGTGATAGGAATTCATTTGGTTTTCGTGCTCCTTCTCTAAGTTTATTAGAACGCGACAGCTGTTTGGGGCTCAATAACTTTTCGGCGTTAATTCAGTACTAGTGTTGCCAGTTGGAAAACGCGATTAACTGCTTACGAAGACAAAAAGTTGTCATCTTTCAGGTAAAACTAGTTAGTTTTGTTTTCTTCCTTTTAACTACACGTATTTAGTTGTCATCGGTATTCACAAAACTACGCTTGGGAAAGCGTAAAGAGCTGTAGGCAGGGTGAGTGCAATGGTGAATTAAAATGAACGTAGAAACATTAATCTCTGAAAAAAGTTTAGAAAGGTTCGATGGCCGAACTGGAATCCTGAGAGGACGAGAAAGCTTCTGTTTTTGAAATGTGATATTATTTAACACTAACACAAACACAAAATACAAATACAGTACAAAAAATAAAGGACATTTATGGTTCAGTGAATAAACTGGCCCGCTGAATAAATTGCTCGTGAACTACAATAAATGAAATTCTCTAATGCTGTTTACATTTCAAGTTATATATTGTCTCATTTTAGCCTCACAAGGTTGACACCTTTCAACTTTAACATTTTTTTTTGCTCCTCCAAATATAACACTACGAAAAAAACTGCACAGATCTCAAGAATAGCGTAATTGATGACTATTGTCTTCATATAATAAAGAAATTCTTCCAACTGGTTCACTAAAGATGTGCAGAGACCTGTAAGGAGAAACTGTATTTTGAAAGCATGGTGTAAAAAGTATCGAACATTGAGACGGAAAAACCTTCCTGCGATTTATATTGACAAAGAATATAAAGATATCTTGTTGTCGCTTTCTAAGTATTCAAACAAAGACTAGGTGAACATTCAAATAGTAAGCTGTTTTATGACCTTCGCGACGGAGACCGCACTACTTTGAATCTTTCTTTGGTATAGTTTTCACAGCAATGCGCTGTATCAGTTTTCATTTTTTGACGCCGATTTTCGAGACGTTTCCAATCTTTGCTTGCTTCTACGAAAATTCAAATGTAACAAGGTCGACGGTTGTTCGAAATTACCTCCGAAAATCAAAAAACAGACGAAAGGTTACAAAACGCCGGCATACCGACATCTGTGATCCGAACTTCAAGGTATGCAGAGTCTAAAATCTGGGCAAAAGTTCTCAGTTAAGTGATCCTCAATCTAGCTTCAAAGGATACTTCCAAAAGTCGGAATAGATCTTTGGTTTTGAACTGGTCCGGGACGGATCCAAAAGGATCCAAAACTTGACCTGCTGTTTTGCAGGTCCACTTTTAAAGAGACACTGTCACGGGGATTTTAATGCTTTTTGGTAAAAAGTACTAAAATCGGCGAATAGGTCTTCCCGTACATGAAATGCATCTAGTACATCAAGATGGAGATATAAAGTAAACTGAAGAAGGGGGCCATAATAATTTCAGGTGTTTCCAGTCCACAAGGACAAAACTTGAAAAAATCAGGCCGGCGAACGGCAAAGAGAGGGAACCACGGAGCCGCGGAGCAAGCAAGCACTCGCACTCGACTCCCGCCAGCTACGCAGGCTATGTTTATCGCTTCAGTAGACTTGCATGGGGATTTTTAACAAAATTGGACCACTATTCGTAGCTTCCATATGTCTTTAGGCTCTTCAGTTTTTGAAGAGAAACTGGTGACAGTGTCCCTTTAATTTGGATCCGTACCGGAATGGTTACTTCCAAAAAAAAAAAAACAGTTAAGTACCAGGTGTTTACAAGGAACAGTTTACAAGGTTCAATTAACGAGACCTTATCTCCCGTAGTCTGCACAGAGCAGGCGTTTACCAGGCATTTAAATGTATTTTTTTATAATGTCCGGCGACCAATTCAAAACGACGTGACTAATTAAGGTACACAGAGCAGGAGTTTCTTGGTCACTTTAATTAATTTCGCAGTTAATAGAGCAGTTTTCAATTGAGTGTCGTAAAACCAAAACCAAACTAATCACTCTAGCCAATCACAAAGAACACAGTCAGTGCAGTCAACCAATCAAAACTCGAATCAAATACATGTAGCCGGCACGAAGCGCGGGAAAACGTGCGCGAGCGAGTCACGATTGGTTTTGGTTTTAGTTCTGATTGGCTGAAAAAGTGGCGCGAGAGTTTTAAACCAATCACTAAGCGTAGTAATGCAAAACCAAAGCAAACGCGAATTACTTTCGACACTCAAGCGAAAACCGCTATAATTGCGACTGAGAAACTACTGGCAGAATCCTTCTTGTTATATTGTAGCCTGCGTTGCAGACGAACGGGCTTTTAGCTCATCTGCATCGCTGGCTAGTTATATCCTTTTGAGAGGTGTTTCGTGCAGCCGTAATCTGAATCATGAACTAAATCGCTTGCCACGGGTGGCTGGATTTATCACACCAATGAAAATTGTTCCAACGGTTGCCGAAACAAAATAATTTTACCGCATTCAAACTTGAACACTAATTAATTATCTGCTCTGACCGAGAGACGTCGTAGTCTTGTTGGAAAATGAGAACTTAAAGCTGTCTGTGTACTCGCAGTAAACTTCATCAGTTTTCAAAATAAATAAGCGAGCGTCTTTGAAAAAGTTCCTTTCAAGATCGTCAAAAACGACAGCCGGTAAGCTTTCGTTTCTTTTCGTTTTGAATGTTTTATTCTTCTACCCTTTGCAAAACTCTTTAATCAGTATTTTTTTTATTCAGAATTCGGCTTCACTGCTAGTATTTGTAGACTTTTTAGCAGAGTGAAAATTATCAAGTTCCTAACTTGAGCAGTGATCGCAGGGTTGCTCTACATATGCTAGAAATTATGATTCAACAATTATACATTATAATGCAGAAATGATTGGAAATCGTTCAACTGGACGTACTTTAGTAAGACTAAATTGTGTAACCTAATTGTTTAGTAAAACAATTAGGTTGTTCGCTCTCAATTTCTATGAGGTGTTAATTAATGAGGTCGTCAATCTCTATAAGGTGATTTGCGGCCTCTTCTGACTATCACCTCGTATAAATTAAGAGCGAATAGTTTAATTGTTAATTAGTAATTTAAAACGTTACATGGCCTTCCCAATAAAATGTTTCGTTTCCCATCTTCTCGTCTCTTGTGATGGTGGGTCGGTCGGTCGGGAAAAAAAGAAATAAAACTTTAAGGGGTCTGGGTTCATTTAAGAAGCAAGAAGATGCAGAAACGAAAGATTTTGTTTCAGTCGATCTCGCTGAGAATGTTGGAACAATCGTTAATGCCCTTGGCACGAAACAGCCTTTGAAAAACTTAGTATCGATGTTAATTAAAGTTAAGGACATCACATCATACCAAGTGTTGTTAATAAAACAAGATCGTGTGCTTGCAAAGTAAAGTACTTGCCCCTTTGACTAGTGAATCTGGAATTGTTTTTTACATAACGAAAAAAATGGGTCGGTCGGGCGATGGGAAACGAAACATTTTATTGGGATGGGCCATGCTTGATTTTGGTGCGTTTATATGATGATGATGTTTGCTGCGAAAGCGGCAATTTTTTTTCTTTAAATTGGGGGTATGTAAGCCATTTTTATGGCACTATTCTGATCTCCCAGAGGAGAGCTAGGATAAAGAAGATGAAACCATTTTTATTTTTTTTCCTACATAATATTATTACGAGCATATTAGTTTGTTTTCTGGGTTACGCTATGGAACGTAATACTAACACAGATGACGTTTTTTCCCGATTTTTCAGTAGAAATTTGGGTCGCATCGGCATGGTTTATGCTTTTCATGGGTGAACGATTCTTCAATCAGTTGTATACAAAACACGTAAAAGTGAAATACAAGAATTAAAGCGCAATTAGTTTGATTTCTAAGATACATTTTTAAACTAGTAGAAGTAAAACACTTTTAAATTAAAAATATTCAAAAGCAGCCAAACAGGAAACTATAGCGAATAAGGCTCAAATTGTTTTTAAAGCAATTAAAAATATAACAGTTTGTTTTTTTCTCAAGCCTCTATTCAGCGGTCCTGAAGCCTAAAGCCTTGAATTTGATTGGCTAATTGCACGCGCTCCAGCGGTTCGGATTTTCCCATCTGTACCCGGCATACAGACCGCTCACCGTGCGAAATCATTTTGTTGAAGGAATCCCTTAACGTTTTGCTCATAAAAATCGAAATAGTTGCTCGCTAACCCTAACCCTTGTAAGTGTGAAAGGACACTGAAAAAAGTAGTGCAGGGGTTAAAGGCCTTGAAGTTCTCCAAAAGGCGAGTATTCATTCCTGTTTATCGACAAAATTAAGTTGTAATTTACTGTACGTAGTTTCTCGTTGTTTGTGCATTTTGGAATGGTAGACCTAATGGTTTTCACGCCATTTTGGTGAACTGCAGGTCGCCGGTTTTCAGATTCAGATTTGAGTTAAAATGCCACGCTTCAGTCTACCATTTTTTACCAAAACCAAACGCTATTTGCAATCATTCAACAAATGAGATTTTTTGATTAAAAACAGTCAAATGTTTAGACGTACGTTAACTCCGACACAACTAAAGTTACACAATTCATTAGCTTTACTTTCTCAAACTGTTTGTCAAAATAATTTTTATTTCTTCTGGGAATCAACATAGAGATCTTTAGTTCGTTGCATCCAAGTGTGTGTAGCTAGAGAAACTGGTTTTAAGTTAGAGAATGCTTTTCATTCGATAAAAAGGCTTAAAAGAGAAGCCTTCTCGGGATTATTTGAGCTCGCAAGCCGAAACAGCTGTCGAAATCGATTTAAAATTGTTTTGACTGATTTTAATGCTTGTTCCGTTGCTACATTTATTACTCAAGTTGCCTTTCTTGAAGTCTTCTTTGAATAGATTTAGTATGACGAACCTTTACAGTACAGTTTATTCGGCGAAGCCATTTTATTCAGATTTATATAGCCACAAGGCATTCTTCAATAATTATTGCCGAAGTTCACCCGCCGATCAAAATCCCGATGGGCTCAACATTGAATGCGCGCTTATACAAAAAATTTCAATTTTGCAACACAATCTTTCTACACTTCTTTACCTAACAAGTCAAAGTAGAAAAAATAAAAGGCGTTGTCTGTGCCTAAGCGTGTCCGAGGGCAAAGTTTATCCGGCCTATACGGACCTCCCAGCCGGCAAAAAACATTTATGGCGAGTTATGATTGCTACGAGTACGGCTATACACAAGAATGCAATAATCTCATTTTCACAAGCCTAACTGAGTGACAGTTTTATTCGTAAAGTAAAGCTACGCTGAAAACAGATAAACATAAAAGTGCGTGAACAACAGACAACAGACATAATAAAGTACACATTTAAATCTTAAAGTGCCGACAAATCCCGAAAAATCCGGGTTTAGCAGTAAGGGTTAACGCTACTAATCGATTAAATTTAATTTTGCATTTTAATTTACTGTCGCTCTCTTGATATTCAAAGGGTAAGAAGGGAATCATACTGAATTGCTCTACAATATCTCGGTAAAAACACGCAGTACTTGCAGATGCATGCTTTTACGGGTCAGTCCCAGGGTTTTACAACTTGTCGATTGGAGATTAACTTCGGTAGACGATTCGATGTCATGCAATAATTTAGACACGATTTAACTACCTAAAGGATTTCGGTTTATTCCATTCAGTTTTGATCTCCGAAACGGTGCAAAACTAATGTCCATTTGTACTTCTAGCTACCTAAAGTCATATGTTTATAAACTAGATATTACAGTAAACACCCGCATTTAAGAACCTGCATTTCTCCAAGTTTTCCTAACAGGTTCTTATATAGATTGAGTTTACTTGGATTTTAGGGGATTAAAGTTCTTAAATAAGGGTTTTTATTTTAAAAGCCATGAATTAAAACAGCCTGTTATATAAAGGGGGTATAAATAAAAAATTTAGTCTAACAGGTTCTTAAATTTTAGGCTCTTAAATGCGGCTTTAATGTATTTGTTTTGTATGTTTGTCAGGTCAAGAAACGACATCTTCAATCATGTCAGAGTCAGCTGACGTTGCCGTGACAACAATACTCACCACGCTCATCATTGCGGACATCATTGGTAACTGCCTAGTTATCATTGTCATAAAGAGAAGTCGAGATATGAGGTATGCTGAGTATGTTAAACGTTAAGAATAAAAAGCTCTTAAAAGTAAGGCACAATCACAACGTTCTTTAACATAATCGCCGGAAGTCGTAAACAGTTTTCAAAATAAACAGTCACAAAGTTTTTAATTCGAAAAGGTCACGTGCGACTTTACCGTGCGGTCACCCCTCGTAACATGGACGCAACATGTCGGTGAAACTAGAGGATTTAAAAATAGCTGTGTTATCCCTGGTAACCCTATATACAAAAGGGGAATGACTTCGAAAGATGGGGGAAGGCACTTTAGTGTCATTGTATTGGTAGACTTGATCATGATTGCTACTGACATAAAGTTAAAATTAATTTTACAGGACTCCAATCGATTATCTACTTGTAAACCTAGCCATATCAGACATCACGTTTGCGGTGTTTGTAACACCGAATCACATTTTCAATAAAACCTTCACCCACCCAGAAGGTGCCATTGGTTCAAAGCTATGCACATTGGTGACGGCTGGAAACGTTGCATGGCTGGGAGCGGCTTCCTCGTCTGTCACTCTGGTTGCTATCGCCGTTGAACGATACTTTACAGTCATGTGCCCCCTTGGTAGTAAGGGGAAACTTACCAAGCGAAAAGTAAAGGTAAGTGGGCGAGAAGGTATCAGCAAGAACGTTGCTTGCATTTATGTTAACTTCAAGTAATGAAGTGATGCAGTTTGCTATATCATAAAAATAATTGGACCTTCAAAACTCCTACCTCCTACTTCCACTTCTACTAGCCGTTTACTTCTCAACTGCCACTCCCGTTCCTATTTCCAGTATCCTTTTTTCTGCTTCTTATATTGCATTAGTCACTGCTTGTCCTTCTGCCCATCAATGCTGCGGCTCTAGGTCCTCCTTCCTACTTCCTTGCTACTTCTAGTCCCGGTCCATCTCAGCTAGTGCCCTGGCCCTTCTTTGCTGCTACCACAACCACCACTACCACTGCCATTATCACTATGTCTGCGACCGGTACTAGTAGTGCTACTCCTCTTCGTGCTGCTGCTGTTGCTGCTGCTGCTGTTGCTGCTGCTGCTGCTGCTGTTACAACTTCAACTAGTACAAATAGCTAGTAATAAATAGCTAGTTTTTTAAAACTCTTATATTCTTAGTATTTTTATTATTTTATTTTATTTTTTTCTATATATTTGTAAGGCGCATTTGGTCACATTTACATGTTAATTTGCGCCATAGAAATCTAAATATTATTATTATTATTATTATTATTATTATTATTATTATTATTATTATTATTGTTATTATTAACTGCTACTGTTACTGCTGCCGCTTCTCGAGAAAAAGTTGTTATGTTTATTTTTAGATTTTCGACACAATAAATTGACGTCAAATTATATTCTAACACAAAATACACCCATTTTAGGTAATTCTTTCTTGCTGTTGGATCTTTTCAGTGGCTTTAAACATGCCACTGTTCCTGGTTTCAACATTTGATGAATCAATTGGCGACTGCAAATGGGACTGGCCTGAAAGTTGGATGGGCGGAGCGTACGACACTGCTTGGCTTGTACTGTTGGCTATTATTCCTTTGATAGTGATGACTGGCTTATACTCCAGAGTCGTGTATATGTTGTGGTTTAAGCGTAATGACGGCCATGAACTGGCCTTTCCACAAAAGGTAGGATAAACTAAGAATGTGGTAGGTAATAACGTCTTAGGCTTGATGGTTGTACTGCTTGCGAGACAGTGAGGTCGGCAAGTTTATAGTTCTTACTGGCTAGTTTGGAGGGGCTATGTGACGCAATTTTAGACAATTTCGGCACAAACCAACTGTTAATAAAACTAACTGAAATAGCCTAACCATTTTAAACAGTAGAAGAACTTAAAAGAAACACAGAAAAGCCAAAAAGGGGTATGGATGGGCAAGATTCGAGGAGATTAAAACGGATTGCGTTCGGGTAAGCTTGAAAAACGTCGGCCCGACATTATTCAAGTTTATTTCAATTTGCATAAAGGCCATTTGCAATGCTCTAAAATCATCCTTGTTTGTTATGTGGCTGTGATTTTGCCAACAAAAGACTTTTGCTCTGCCAATTTAAAGTTAAGAACTCTTAATTTAACGAAAATAAAAAGAATTATCTAAAATACCGTGACCCGTATTCCCTTTACGTTTTATTCACTGGTGTACACAAATTGCACAAATTGGTAACGTCCGAGATTGAAGTTCTCATGGAAACTATTCCCCTCACGTGTTTTGCGCCAAGCGTGTCTCAGTGTACGGCTCTAATAGGCTATGAAGGCGATGTTTTTCCGTGGACATGAAAAATGTGATCCTAGATTTTCTTCATGGATAAATGTCTGTCTTCATTTAAAGGCTGGATCTTAGTACGTATACTCGTTCGATCAAGTGGGTATATCCAAATACCTTAACTGACCAATCCTGAACTTACTCTTTGTTCCTTATATTTTCAGGGAGTTGTAAAAGTGCGGAAACGAGTCACATTGAGTGTTATCACTGTCAGTGCCATATTTGGAGTCTGTTGGATTGTTGGCTTATTAACCTACATCTTAAGCTACCATGACATCTACATGTTTGGGTCCGCCTCGTACGCTATTTCCGACACCCTGTTTATGTTTAATTCCGCTGTAAATCCTTTTGTATATTGTCTGATGAACGAACGGTTCCGAGAGAAGATCAAGAGAATGTTATGTAACTCGTGTGCATCCAGAGTTGATCCCTCATGCGAACCTTACAACATCGAGCTACCCAACAACACGTCTCACGTGAC
Source organism: Oculina patagonica (assembly GCF_052425735.1). Classification (NCBI taxonomy): domain Eukaryota; kingdom Metazoa; phylum Cnidaria; class Anthozoa; order Scleractinia; family Oculinidae; genus Oculina; species Oculina patagonica. Next base: position 32,302,991 of record NC_135763.1, read on the forward strand.
CCACACTGCAGGAGCTTCTATGGAGTAGTACCTTTTACACTGACACCGAAAACTTTTTGAAAATCGCGAAAATTACAGCAAGGCGCCCAAAAGTGTGACCACTTTTAATTTATTCACATTCTTTCGTGCAGATTTAAGCCAATCAAAAGCCGTGGATAGCTTGCAGTTGACTTCTGATTGGATTAAATCTGCACGAAAGAATGTGAATAAATTAAAAGTGGTCACACTTTTGGGCGCCTTGCTGTAAGACCCGCAAAAATAAGTAACAATGAGGTAGTAACGAACGATTCAGTCGAGGCGTAGGTTCCGTTTCGAGCAAATAATCGGAATATTTACTATCTAAACAAAAAATAATGCAAGCACTCGAAAGTCCTCATGGCACAAATAGTTGCTTACTCATTCAATAGCAAAATCGCCACGAACACTGTGGATTTAGTCGGATCCGAGACATCGGAACTGGGTCATCAACAGGTAGCTGGTTTCTCGATTGGATAAGAGAATTTTACACTGTCGTTCGAAACATTCAGGCCAGGGGTGTTGAAACCCTTAAGTACATGGCTGGATCGTTAATTTAGATGTGTTTGCGGGAAGCATGGGTGAGTTTGTTAGGAACGTTAACGTGTACTGCCTGTTGGTTTCGGTTGCCGCCAGGATTGTAACCAGAATGCCGATGGTCAAGTTACGAGGAGATGCAACTGCGTACATGTGGATGAGGACCCTGGCTCTGTCAAACTCCTCCATGAACTTCCTTATCTATGGCTCAAGGATAAAGAACTTTCGTGAGGCGTTTGCTGTGCTGGCGGAGAGATTCTTGATGTTTTGACTCCGAAATGTTCGCGGACCTGTGTTTATAGGGACCCTGCGAAAAACACGTTGAACATTTCAAGGTTTTTAGCAAGCACCCTTTACAAATTTGAAAATATTAAAAGCAAAATGAAATAACAGTTATGGTAGCTAGAGGATAGAAATCTATACTCTTCCTTTCGGAAACAATTTCAACGTTTTAAAAATGTAAATGTACTTCATGTTGAATTTTTTTTTTGTTTTTCAATTTTTTCGGGTGTAACCCTCTACTCGAATTTTTTTGACATTTTTTAGACAGATAGTCTTTATTGTTATTATAACACCCCCTATGTGCAGATTAAAACTACATGGCCCACCCTCTTTCTACTCCAGCCTACCCCCGCCCCGGCCTCCCTACTTATTGACCAGTCTCTTCAAGGCCATTTTTGATAAAATCAAATACCATGTACTGTTATTTTATACCATGTTTTACAGATTATTTTCTTTACCCTATACGCTTGTCAACAGTAATTTAGGCGTGTATCTTACAAATGTTGGTGTTAAAATTATTAATAGCCAGAAGGCAAGACTTGAAAGTAAATTTTCTATAGCCTTCGGCCGTATGAGGAGAAAAAGTTTTGCTTCAAAGGCTAGTCTGTAAGGCGGTCTCGTCGTATGCTCCTCCAGAAAATTTAGAAATTTCCCGGCTCGGAAATGCTAGTTTTAGCATTCTCCCTGATATATTTCGTTAGAAAAGCTGTTCTCAACAAGTGTAAAATGACAGGTGTTTATTGTGCTTAAATTTCTTCTGCATGATTTTTTTTTTGCCTTCCATTTTGCACGATTATTTTTTACTTGGCATTTTCCTTTGCACGATTTTTTCCCACCCTCCCCATCAATCTTCTAATGGGCCGTCCCTTACTAGACAAAAAAGACTCAGCACATATCTAAACTATGATAAGTTTAAAATTTGAACACACAAAATATTAGCATTTTAGAAATTGCTCGTGAGAACATTGTTTTATTTGGGTTGAACAGGCTTGACAGTTATCGGTTTAGTATAATTTTAAAAAAAATACTTATAACCATCTGACGTTTGCATTTAAATAAAGTTCTTACCTTATCTATCTTTTCTTATTTATAACAATACAGCGAGGAAATAAAGAGAAGCGTCAGGTTCTTGCACAAGCTGTAAAACACCTGAAGTTTATTCACTGGTCCTTCAACTGCATTTAAGGGCATAAACAACAGTTTTAACGGAGAGGATCTACATATACAACTCTACTAGTTAAAAAGGATCACTCTTGCAATTGTTTATGTCGGTGGTCTTTGTTTTTAGGTCAAGTTTTAACAAGGAAAATGGTGTCATTAATTATTGATCAGGTGGTTCGGTGTTATTATTCAAATCTTCGGTCTTCAGAAAAAAAGTCGCTTTTTTCGACTTCGCATTTTGAGACTGAAGTGTTCTATTCCAAGAAACTATAACATAACAGGTAAATTGGGCTAAAATTACTAAAGATTCAGCTTTTACCGTCAGAAGAGCACTGTGGATTTTCAAATATATAGTAAGTCTAAGCTATAGTCCTCCGTTTTGTAATGTTTTCCACAACGGGAGTCCTAGTTCGCGCATAAGAAACAAAAACTCTGGCACTTACCAAAAGGATCAATAGGTCAACTTTTAATATTTTCATAGTTTTTATTTGTTATCTTTTGTTTTGTTTTTTTATATTCATTATTATGTATTGAAATAATCACAATTAATTGACGTTTGCATAACAATATAATACAACGGGTAAATAAAGAGAAACGTCAGGTTCTTGCACCAAGGTGTAAAACACCTGAAGTGTATTCATTGGTCCTTCAACTGCATGTAAGCAAATAAACAACAGTTTTAAAACGGAGAATATACAACTCTATTTAGTTAAACAAACACTTTTGCCGTTGTTAATGTTGGTGGTCTTTGTTTTTAGGTCAAGTTTTAAAAAGGAAAATGATGTCATTAATTATTTAATTGATCAGGCGGTAAGGTGTTGTTATTCAAATCTTTCACGGTCTTCCAAGAAATAAAGGGACGTTTTTTTTTTCGACAGTTCATTTTGAGACTGAAGTGTTCTATTCCAAGAATTCATATCAAAACTGGTAAATTGACCTTAAATTACTGAAGATTTAGCTTTTTACTGTCAAAAGTACAACGTAGATTTATTTAAATATATAGTAAGTCTAAGCTATAGTCCTTTGTTTTGTAATATTTTCCACAGAAGAAAGTCCCAGTTCACGCTTAAGAAAAAAAACTCTGGCTCTTACCAAAAAGATCAATAGGTCAACTTTTACTATTTTTCATTTTTTTTTTTTGCTATCTTTTCTGTCTTTTATTATTATTTTATATTTAAATACTTATAATTAACTGACGTTTGCATAACAATACAATACAGCGAGAAAATAAAGAGAAACGTCAGGTTCTTGCACAAGCTGTAAAACACCTGAATTTTATTTACTAATCCTTTAAATGCATGTAAGCAAAGAAACAACAGTTTTAAAACGGAAAGGAGCAACATAGACAACGATATTATTTAAACAAGTACTGTTGATGTTGTTAATGTCGATGGTCTTTGTTGTAGGGTAAGGTTTTAAAAAACGAAAACGATGTCATTAATTATTCACAAGAGAGGGTGAATTTGTTATAGATCATGCGGCTAGGTGTAATTATTCTAATCTTTGGTCTTCTGAGAAAGGGACGTGTTTTTTGCAGCGCGAGTTCTCATTTTGAGACTCAAGTGTTCTATTCCAAAAAAATGTAGCATAACAGGTAAATTGCCCTTAAATTACTGAAGATTCATCTTCTTATCATCAGAAGTACAAAGTGGATTTTCAAATATATAGTTAGCCCCTGTCCCCACTAACCCGGGTAAATATGAAACGCATCTTTTTTTGAAACGGCGTTTTTGCTCACCGAAAGCGGTACTTTTCAAAAACGCTTTCCAAGGTGGGGTACATTTAAAAACGCCGGCGAAAACGGGACTTTTTGTGGCACAGTTATTTGATCAGTTCTTTTTCACAAAAGGTTTAACTAAGCTTAACAAAAGCTTTGTGCATGCGTTGTGACTCTGCGAGCGATTAAGCGTATCATTTTCAAAATTTACCCGGGTTAATGTGAACGGAAAACATCTTTAATGGCGTTTTAAATTTTCTTCGTTTTCAAATTTACTGGGTTATTGTGGACAGGGCCTAAGTCTTAGCTAGTCCTTCGTTTTGTAGTTTTTTTTTTTCCCACAAGAGGAAGTCCCAGTTCGCGCAGTACTGAGAAACAAAAACTCTGGCACTCACAAAAAGATCAATGGGTCACCTTTTACTTTTTCTTTTTTTTTTCAGGATTTCCTATCTCGTTTATTTTTTATTATTTTCGATTCAGAGTTGACGTTCCAACTGTAGTGTTTGCAATTCTTGTTTAGTCTTTATATGATAAATTTTCTTCGTTAGAAGCACGGCTGCAAAAGGTTACTTTAAAGTTGTTCAATCTTAATTCAGTATATGTAAAATCGTTTTTTATTCAGCTTTAGTTTATTGAATATACTGATGAACTTGTTTAAATAATCATCGAAGTTTCTTCTTCAGATAACAAATTTGCCATATATAAGATAATTTTTCTTTAAGAAAGCTTAAAAGAGGGGCCGTAAGGGGGTTTCTCGTGAAACGTGATTGCGTGTTTTTATTCTCCGTGATCTGTGATTACGAAATATTAAAATCCGTGAACTGTGAATAACATGCTTGTCGTGACACGTGAAAGCAAAAAATTATTTTTCGATAACCGTGAAACTTGACTAAAATTCTTCACTTTTTCCGTGAAAACCGACCTACCGTGCAAAGATGACCCCTTATGATGTTGCAAATTGAAACTCTGACCGACTCAGACGCGCGATTTGCGTGATGGCTAAATACTTGACCACTTGACAGATTGAGAAGATTGTAAAACAAACAGGCAGAAGCCGAATCAAGGACATCAAGGGGTCAGATAACCCCAGAAGACAACGATGTCTTTCTTTTTCGATGTCGCGTACATGTTAAATCACGCAATCATTCTAACTCATTTTGGCCAAGCTCACGCTAAAATTCAGTGTCAAAAAGTCATGGAGGTCGTGGGCGTCAAACAAATTTCTGTTATAGAAGGCGCCGTTTTCTACGTGGATCCCAAATCTGCAGGATCACTGGGTTTCCTCGGAGGGAAAGAACGAGTCAGGATACCACTGACCGAGGCGCATTTCTCTTTGGAAGCGCTTAAAAAACATATAGTCGACTATGCGGGCCTGAAGACCGAGGCCGAGAAACGTGGTGTCGGTTCTTCAATAGAAGTTAAACTTTTTCGGCTGGCAAAGACCCCTGAAGGAACCAAAGCCTTTTCTATAAACACGCAGGCACAGTGGGACGTAGAAAGACCGCTATTCGGAGAATCGTCAGTTTTACAAGGTGGGTATTGTTGCTAACATTTGTAACTATATCTGGCTGTCCCCACATGCTTGATTGATGCAGCTGGGTATATCCTATTACAACTGACCTTACTCACATGGTCTTTAATGTAATTTAGTTTAAAGAGAGTGATAAAACTTATTACATGTATCTTAACTTTCGTAGCGCATTAGTCTTCACACAACACCCCCCTTTAATGTGTATGTAATAAACAGGCTTTCGTACGGCTTTTACAAGAGATACAGACTTTTTTTTCTCGCAATGCCTCCGCAAAATGTTTTCGTTTAAATGTTCACGGCATTTAATGACATACAGAAACTGGGAATCTGGAAAAAGTTCAACTGATTTCCATAGTCAACCAAAACAAACAAATAAAACAAGACAAGACAAGGCAAAAGATTACAAGAGTTTATTTGTGAGTTTAGCTAGGTTTTTAAATAGCAGATAAGTGAAGTATATTATGAAGGACATCACACTTCATAGTATTTCCTTCCTTTTTCGTGCCATGCATGTGGCTAATGTTATGTTTTGTGACTTTCCTTTTAGTCAATGTTCTCAAAAGGGAAGTAGTTTTTGCGAAGGATTCCCCAGTAATTAAGATAACCCTCGCGGCCGACAGTGGTGCCAGTTCAAGTCAGACTTCAGAACAACAACAGAGAAAACGACAACAGGGAGGTGGAAGAAAAAGATCAGCAACAAAATTAGAAGATGACAAGCTTGTGAAACGTTTGAAGTTGGGCGAAACTGTGGCTCGGAATGAAAGGCAGTTGAAAATGTTGGAAGACCTGAATTTAGGTATGTGCGTTTTAAGTAATAATAGTAATAATAATAATATAATAATAATAATAATAATAATAATAATAATAATAATAATAATAATAATAATAATAATAATATAAAAAAATATTGATTCCTTGCTTACTGGCGCAATTCAATGCATTTTTTTGTAGCACTTGAGAGTATGTCCAACAGCAAAGCAATCAACGAATTTACCATCAGATGTGGACGTTGTGACAAGTTAAAAATTGTCCCCACGGACAGGACGCCACAAGCAAAAGCACAGTATTTCAAGAAAAGTGAGTGACTAATGTAGTACAACAGGTCATAACACCTGATACTAAAGTAAGAAAACATATTTAAAATACCTTGCTGACAGGAAATAAACTGACTTCACAACAGCAGCAAAAGCTTATACAACACGTTTAAATAATGTTAAATCTTCTATATTGAAGCATTAAATCAAACGTTCTTCTAATGAACAGACAATGAACATTAAACGTGCTTATTTTTGGTTACTAAATTGTAAATTTATAATACGTTATGTCTTGTCGCCCAACAGAACACTATGACAGTGCATGCCAAAACCGCCAAATTCAGGACACAAATGCAAAGAAGAACAGTGCAACAACAGCTGGAATGCAAAAAAACATGGATGCTTTCCTTAAAAAGTGCAGCAAAAACCTGATAAAGACGATAAAGTGGAGAAGCAATCTGAAGGAAGCACTGCATCGTCCGCCAATGTACCCAAAGAAATGTCTACGGAGACTAAGGATGGCAGCGATGACAGTGATAGAGACCAAGATATAGACGCGTAAGAATTATTTAAAGACCTTCCCAGGTTTTGAATGCTAGCTCACGCGGAGCAAATGACTATATTTACTTCTGAGGCGAGTTTTATTGAAACGTTTTTGTGCACAAGCATGTTTTCACTTCGTTAGCGAATAACATCGTGTCTTTTTTGGAGGAATGTATATTTTGTTATGTTTTGATAATTGTAATGTTTTTTAATACATGTATATGGTGTACAAGGCCCTTCATGCGAAAGCTCCTCCTTACATCTCTGGCCTTTTGAAGGCCAAGCCTGTTGGTCGGTACAACCTGCGTTCCGATGGCCATGATATGCTAGTTGTCCCTAAGACAATGCTGAAAACTTTTGGGGATAGAGCCTTTGCCAAGGCAGGCCCCTCCCTGTGGAATGAGCTTCCTGTTGACATTCGCAAAGCGTCATCAGTGGAGACTTTTAAAAGTCAATTGAAGACTTTCCTTTTTAAGAAAGCATTTCGCGTTTAAGCGTTTTAACTTTTCAATCACACTGTTTCTAGTTTGATTTGTATGTAGGTTCATTCTAATTTTTATATTTTTATATTATTTTTACATATAGTAAACAGCGCTTTAGAATATTTATAGTTTTTAGCGCTATATAAATGTATAAATTATTATATAACGTTATTTGTCTTATTTGTAATTACGTTTGGCTTAATTATGTAAAGAATACACAAAAGGCACATGATTACAACCATTAAAGATACATAGCCTTTCGAATTGCTATGATCGTGTAGTGATTTTAGCCGCATTGTAATCTACAGGTTTCAAGACAAAATAGCTGAAGCTTCTGAAATTGACTTTGGAGATGTGCAGTTTGATAGTGATAGGGAAATTGCATCAGAGAACGAGCCTGAAAGAGGAAGCGACTGCCCTACCGCTTCAGAGCAAAGCTACAGCACCGATTCCGACCATAATGAACAGCTCACGGATAGTGACATCGACCCAGAGTACGCTATATTCCCAATCTCGTTTGCGAAAGCGGACGAGGTATGCGTCAGACTGAACGATTTAATACAAAGTGGTAGAATACCTAAAGACAAAATACTTTACAAGTATCTGGATTCAGTGACACACGCTATGATTGATCCAAACCATGAATTTGATGAAGAAGTAGTACAATTTTTTAATTCCATCAAATTTCTTGGAGGCGAAAGAACTGTTAACTTTGTCCGGGGACCAATGTGGTACGGATGTGGTAAAGGAGGTGAACTAAGTCCAGAATGCGCCAAACCAAATCTTGGTGGGCCATCAAGGACAACGAGAAGTAAGCGCTCTTCTGGCTATACAACCAAGTCTGGCGTAGTAAAACCTTGGCTTGAGTCATTTCTCCAGCTGTCAGAAGACGCACTTGATGTGAAGCCGTTGATTGCATCAACAATCCTAAAAGTGTATGGCGTTGCTATGGAGAATGATGGTACTGCTTTGAAACCGGCCATACAGTATGACGAGAAGCAGCAGATCAATGTTGGTCTAAAAGATAGAGCTGACATTCGATTTGTCAACTCAAATCCAATGCCCAAACCCGAGTTTCTGAAGGCAAACATTGTATCAGAAGCAAATATTTCTTATCTTTCCACTACCGATAACAATGTGGCGATGCCCGTCAGTGTACGTTATAAGCCCAAGGCAGGAAAGAGTGGAGAAGAAGGTAAAGATCCCAAGTGAAGAGGTTACTGTTATTGCTGGAACAGGAAGCGAAGAAAATTCCAACGGTAAAGCCGAGAGTGCCTGCTTTTCTCAGCCTATGGGCATTTGTGTTGAGTGCGACAAAAACATTTTTGTAACTGACGCGCAAGCTGGCACTGTCAAATTAATCACAACAATAGAAGGAACTGTAGAGTTCTTAAGACATTTGGGACTTCTCTACAAAGCGTTTTCTATCCATTTAAAGCACCAAAAGGCACAAAAGCTCTCTTTAGATGAGGCTATTTCGAAACTCGAAACGTCAGACAAATTCTTAAAGGAAACAGTTGGAAATGTGATGGGGATCCTTGAGAAAACATGCAAAGAGGGGCGGTAAGAGAAACGGTGTAAAACTTATGTCCATTTGTGCTTCTAGCTTTTAAAAGTCATTTGTTTATTAACTATATATTATTTGTTTTGTTTATTAGTTGGGTCATGTGACTTACACTGACAGCCTTCAGTCATGTCAGAGTCAGCTGACGTTGCCGTGACAACAATACTCACCACCCTCATAATTGCGGACATTATTGGTAACTGCCTCGTTATCATCGTCATAAGGAGAAATCGAGATATGAGGTATGCTGAGTATGTTGTACTGTTAAGACAGCTTTTTAAATGGTGAAACGAACAACAAGATATTTTAAACGAGATCCAACCCTGTGATTACCACTATGACCATCATAAAATTTCTCCCAAAGAAACTTAGTAAAAGAAAATCAAAAGTTAATTTCAATCAAAAAGTTTGTTAACATTGTTGTCAAAAAACACTCACATAGTCCTTTATTCCAAAAGCGGACGCAAGGCTTCACAGTATAGTCATTCCTCATATATAGTGGGGTTTTGAATGAAAATTCAACGTGTTCATGTGATCAGCTTTTGGCTCTCCCACAACTGGATCAAAGGTTGTTTCTGGAGACTCACTATATGCTGATGTATTTTCAATTGGCGCTTGTCCACCATCCATATTTCTTGGTGCTCGCGACTTGACTTGAACACAGGATTTCTTCTTTGTTCCACGCTCGTGTTACATTTCATATTTTCTCAGAGTAGTAACAGTTTTGACTCCTCTACAGCTGCTCTTATCAGCACTAATAAAAGCGTCAGTATATTGGTAGACTTGATCATATTACTATTGACATAATCTTAACATTAATTTCACAGGACTTCAATCGATTATCTACTTGTGAACCTAGCCATATCAGACATCACGTTTGCGGTGTTTGTAACACCGAATCACATTTTCAATAAAACCTTCACCCACCCAGAAGGTGCCACTGGTTCAGAATTAAGCACATTTGTGACAGCCGGAAACGTTGCATGGCTGGGGGCGGCTTCCTCGTCTGTCACTCTGGTTGCTATCGCCGTTGAACGATACTACACGGTCATGTGCCCTCTTGGTAGCAAAGGAAAACTTACCAAGCGAAAAGTCAAGGTTAGTGAGCGGGAAGGGAACAGCAATGAGGACGCTTTCAAGATCCTTTATTTAAAGTAATACATGACGCCATGTATTTTGTTTTATCGCACAAATAATTGGACCTTCTACTTCTCAACTGCCGCTACTACTCCTAATTCTATAGTGTCTGTCCATCTGCTCCGTGAATTGCTTTGATTACAGCTTTTATGCTACTGCTCCACGACTGCTGGTACTCGAGCTCCTTCTCCTACAACTGTTTCTCCTGCTCCATCTACTATACTACCACTACCACTACCACTACCACTACCACTACCACTACCACTACCACTACCACTACCACTACCACTACCACTACCACTGCCACTGTCACTGTCACTGTCACTTCCACTTCCACTTCCACTACTCCTACCACTACCACTACCACTGCCACTGTCACTTCCGCTGCCACTGTCACTTCCCCTCCCTGCCGCTGCCGCTGCCGCTGCCGCTGCCGCTGCCGCGCCCGCCCCCTGCCGCTGCCGCTGCCGCTGCCGCTGCCGCTGCCGCTGCCGCTACTACTGCTGCGACTGCTGCTTTCACTTGACAAAAGAGAATCCGTTACGTTACATTGTCTACCCCAAAAACCATTTTTTAAAAACTTCTAGCGCAATATAAATTGACGTCAAACTTAATTCTGACACAAAATACACCCATTTCAGATAATTCTTCCTTGCTGTTGGATCTTTTCAGTGGCTTTAAACATGCCACTGTTCCTGGTTTCAACATTCCACAAATCAATTGGCGATTGCAAATGGGACTGGCCTGAGAGTTGGATGGGCGGAGCATACGACACAGCTTGGCTTGTACTGTTGGCTATTATTCCTCTGATTGTGATGACTGGCTTATACTCCAGAGTGGTACACATGTTGTGGTTTAAGCGTAACGATGGCCATGAACTCGCCTTACGACAAAAGGTAGGACAAATAAGAATGTTAAAGGTAATAACGTCTTGATAGTAGGATATTAGCGAGAGTGTGAGATCAGCATGTTTAGAGTTTTTATATAGTTAGTTTAAGTTTTCGTTGAGAAGACACTTACAACATTGTCTCTATTCACCAGTGTGCACAAATTGGTAACGTCCGTGATCCTATTTACTTAATGGGAACCATTCCCCCCTCTCCCCCGCCGGTGTTTTGAGCAAACTGTGTTGGGCGCTAATGGCAAATCCTGAACTTACTCTTTGTTCCTTGTATTTTCAGGGAGTTTTAAAAGTACGGAAACGGGTCACATTGAGTGTGATCACTGTCAGTGCCATATTTGGAGTCTGTTGGATTGGTGGCTTATTAACCTACATCTTAAGCTACTATGACATCGACATGTTTGGGTCCGCCTCATACGCCATTTCCGACACCCTGTTTATGTTTAATTCCGCTGTAAACCCTTTTGTTTATTGTATGATAAATGAACGGTACAGGGAGAAGATCAAAGGAATGTTATGCTGCTTCCGTGCATCCAGAGTGCATTCATCAGGCGAAATATGCAGCGTCGAGCTACCCTGCAACACCTCTCACGTGACCCGCACTGCAGGAGGGTGCATGGGATAGTGTCTTTTACCCTGATACCAAACACTTTCATAGAAATATTATGACGCATTAGTAGCTGTATGAAAAAAAAGCATTTTACATAACTGTAGTACAAACACTTCCGGTTTTTTGTCTTTGTAATATAAAAAATAAAAAGGAATTAATGCATAATAGCTACGAAAGATCCAGTCGGGAAGCGCAGGTTCCGTATTAGTCAAATCGGATTTATTATCTAAACAAAAATTCTGAGTCTGACTCGATAAGCCACTCATTCATCCATTGTCGATGGGCAAAAAAAATTTTCTCTTAAGTATTTAGTAGTTTAATAAGGAAAATGACACCTCCTACTTACTTAACACAATTGAATTACTCTTTGGGAAATTATCAAATGAACCTGACTCCGTTTTATCCCAGATGATGTTAAAAAAGCTTAACTATGTCCTTCTATTTGCTAAATATTATATTTATAACAATAAGCTTAGTAATAAAGTATTTCTTTTTTTCGTTTGTCTCACGACGTAGTCACGTGTGATGGAAATCGCGACGTTTCGACTGCACACTGCTAGTCTTCATCAGGCGATAAGGTCGACTGGTTGTGCGTGAACTTATAAAGCACGCTGCCTCGCTGTGATTTGTTTAAAATAAAGTGTTTTACAAAAAAAATCTAAACAAAAAATAATGCAAGCCGGCTGAAAAGTACTACTAAAAAAAGTTGTCAAGTCATCACGGCACGATTTGGTTAGCAAATTGAGACGAACACTGCGGGTTCAGTCAAATCCAAGACACCGGAATGCATCTTCGGCAGATACTTGCTTTCCCGACTGGCTAAGAAAAGACAGGATACGCTGTGTCGTGTGGGACATTCAGGCCCGGGGGGGGGGGGGGTACTCAAAAATATTTTATACGGGGAGGCTCCGCCCCGAGTTCTAACCCCTTACCCTTTTATATACCATTTTGACAGAAATTGTACCCCTTTCGTATACCTTTAACTGAAAAAAGGTATCCCTTTCATATACCTAAAAGACGTGGCGTGGACTTAAAACAGGACTTTAATTTTTCTTGTCATTTTCATGTAGCGCTTAATTATTTAAAATAATACAGGCATAAATTGCGTCTGTTCGAAATATTTTAATAAAAGGCCCTTTTAAAAACCTAAATGACAGATTTCCATACCCTTTCATATACCTAAACTCGTGAAATCCCTACCCTTTTGTATACCTGAAGCCTGAAAAAGGTACCCCTTTCGGGCGGAGCCTCCCCGTATAGGCCATTATAGGGAGTACCCCCCCCCCCCGGGCATTCAGGTCACGATATGTTGAAACTCGTTAGTACACGGATGGATCATTCTTTAGATGTGTAAGCAAGAAGCGACGCAATAATATATCGGGAATTGTATATTGTAAAAGGGAAGAGAGCTTAGGCTTCTCGAGAACGTATATCAAAACTAAGCATGTCACCAGATTTGCGGTTTTGAGAAACAATATTTAGCAGACCCCTGATTTAATTATATAGAATATAGATTTTAAAAACAACTTTTTTATGAAGACAGCGCTCTGTGGGTCTTTGAACGTCAATTAAAGAAAAGAAAAAAAAACGGAAAAAGTAGCCAAACGACAAAAAAGGAAATTGAGAGCTCTGGAGATGAAAAGAATAGGCTGAGCACTCGTAACGTCAGCAGCATGAAGGTCAAAACACGGGATGTCCATTTGCAAAACGCAAATGCACATTACAAGATGAATACCATTTCTTGAAGTTTTGCCAGCGATACATTACTTTAACTCGGTAGATATTGATTGATTTTTTCCTTAAATTTACATGATCAGTTTATAGAATAATCTTTATTCGAAGCAGACATAAAAACATCATGTCCACCAGGGACGTAACCAGACTTTTTCCACAGACGAGGGGAGTTCTGCCGGCATGCTCTTCAGAAAATTTTGAAATCTAGAAGCCCTTTTTAAAATTGTCTTCTTAACATTTTATAAGAGATTTCTTGAGAAAAAATAAATATTGTTTAACTTTGGATTATTTTCCCAACAAAACATATTTTGATTTAAATTTTGGATTAAATTCTAGACGATGCAAGTGCCTCGTCTTGCCTCTTGCTAGTTACGGCCTTGACCCTTTTTGTAATTTTTTTTTTTTAAATAGCATTTTGTAAATACGTATTCATTTGTAGTACCTTTTGTAATTAGTATTGTGTATTATAAAGTTGCATCAACGGAATAATAAGTGTAGAACATACACTTCCGGCTGTTTTTCTAAATAACAAAATAATAATTGATGCATAATATATACCTTTTGTTACATATTTTTGCGTTATCTTAACTCGAGAAAATGGGACGGGCATATTTCGCGAAAATATATTTGGTGAAAATAAAGTCATGCGAAAATAAGTAGCAATCAGGTAGCTACGAAAAATTCAGTCGGGGGCGCAGGTTCCGCTTTAGGCAAATCAGAATATCAATTTTAACATCTTATCAAAAAATATTGCACGTCATGATCATGGCACGATTATTTCTTTAACAAAATCGAGACGATCACTGGTATGGGGATTCAGTAGGATCCAGGACTCCGGAATGCGTCATCAAGACGTACTTGCTTTCCCAAATGAATAAGAAAATTTGACACGCTGTGTCGTACATGTGAGACATTAGGTCAGGAGCCGTTTGCAACCCATATGTGTCAGCGGGAAGCGACAAGATATATCGGATACCCTCTGTAATATATTTAACAATTAGATTATTCGCTCTCGATTTCTATCGTGTGATAGTTGATGAGCGCGAAGCCCGAATCAACTATCACACATAGAAATCGAGAGCGAATAATCTAATTGTTTTAGTATAAATCTACTAGACGTTCAAAACTTAACAACAAGACAGGCTCTCGTTTTTATTGAATAATGATGTAAATAAGTCACACAACACGCGGATAATTGACAACTGCACCACATTGCATTGGCTTCTGTGTGCGCGTTTGCATTTCATTCACGATTTATTGAAACCGTTATATCCCCGAAACTGAAGGAAAAGCCAAGTTTTTTATTGTAAAATTACGATTGAAAGATGTACTGACGTACAAGGGCCCTTAGAAGTCAAGTTTTTTTAAAATTCGAAAACGTAAAAGATTAAAAAAAAGTTAAGCGAGTTTTTCGCAAAGAAGAAACCACATTGCACTGTTTAGCTTCTGTGTGCGCCTTTGCATTTCATTCACGATTTATTTAATCCGTCGTTTGCTCGAAATTGAACTAAAAGCCGAATTTTATTGTAAAATGACAATTTAAAGATAGACTGACTTACAAAGACCCTTTGGAAGTCAATGAGTTTTAAATGTAGGAAACGTGAACGATAAGTTGAACGAGTCGCCCGCAACCTTGAATTCGCTTTCAATTTTGTTGTTTTATTTAAGTCTTATTGATGCATAAAAAAACTTGCAGGTCGAATCTGTTTAGCCTTTCTTTTGCTGCTCCTCGATGGGACGATGAAACTGTGTTTCCACAAAATGTCTCGGTGAAACGCATCTCTGGATGTTATAAAATTATAGATTCGCCTGCTTTTAAAAGCGTAAATGAATATTAATTGCTTTTCTTACCGTGTAAAATCTTCACTACATATTTCGGTACAGTCTTTATCTTCTCCAACATCGCCTGGAATAGTTAATAATCCAAGTCCTTCTTTACGGTCAATTTAAAAGCGAAAAAGCGGCGACCATTCTGTTGACTGATGACAACCGCACGCTGTTTCGCTACTCACCTTCTACAACAGAATAGAAAGTGAGTAGCGTAGCCAATCAGAGAACAGCATTCGTGATAGAACGCTAGTAGATTTATACTAAAAAGGAAGAGCGCCCGACTTTTCAATATACACCGTATATTAATACCAAGCATGTCACCAGATATGCTATCTCTGTAATGAATTATAGATTACAGATTTTGAAAATAGCTTTTTTATCATTTATATATACGGAAGGCAGCGCTCTATTGGTCTTTGAATACCAATAATAGAACAAACGCAAAAATAGCCAAGCAGACAATATAAAGAAATATAGGACAAAGAGTGTGCTGGAGCAATCGCAGCGTCATCAGTATAAAGATAAAAACAAGAAATATACCCACTCAAAGCAGACATTTAACTAGAATGTCTACAATCCTGAAGATATTAGTTGCGCATAATGATAAGAACAGATATTGGTTACAGTATTAAGCTTAAATCTCGCTCACTAGGGGAGAGCTTAAAATAGCCGATTCCAATGCGACTGTTGTTACGTAACTGTGTAAAACTTCGTGCGCCTGCCTTGTTTATCTCCTCGTGCCATGAATTACTCACTGGAAAACACGACCAGCAGCACAAGTAACTCGAACTCCTACCTTACAGCGGACTGTTCTCGTCCAGTAGCTCATGGCGTTGCTCAGATCATAACGAATGCTTTGGTGGCCGTGCTAGGAACTTTTGGCAACGTACTGATTTGCGTGGCAGTTGTTACAAATCTTCGTCTTCGCCGACCATCGAACTACCTTCTGTTCAGCTTGGCTATCGCTGATTTGATTGTCACCGTAGTGTGTGAGCCACTCTTTTTAGTAATCCTCTGCAAAAGAACGTTTTTTAATGACTGTGCAACAGACTTGGTGCTCCCATACTTAATTTTAACCACGTATTCGTCTATTACCTCAGTAACACACTTGGTGGCCATCAGTGTTGATCGTTTTATCGCTGTTGTGTATCCTTTACACCACAAACGCCTTATGGAGAACCGTGTATTAAAGGCAATGCTGGTAACATCTTGGGCATTACCGACTGTAGTTCCCATTTTCAGATTTGTTATTTCATCGAGTTTATCCAAGGGTTTGTTTGCATTTTTCGTCGTCAGCTATTCTATTATTTTCCTCTCCTACTTACTTATTGTGATTTCTCTGCTTAAACATCGCAGACAAACAAAACATCTCAGAAGTCACTCTTCTGGTAATGATTGTCAGCTACACGTTGAACTTCGCGTTGCTCTCACACTTGCGATTGTTATTGTTGTTTTCACTGCCTGTTGGGTTCCACTAGTTGCCACCATGTTTGTAACCGGGATGCCGATGGTAATGGTACGAGTAGATGCAATCCCGTACATGTGGATGAGGACCCTGGCTCTGTCGAATTCCGCCATGAACTTTCTTATCTACGGCTCCAGGATGAAGAACTTTCGTGAGGCGTTCGCTGTGATTGGCCGAAAGATTCTTGTTGTTTTGTCTCCAAAATGTTCGCGGGCTCGTGTTTATAACTTGACCACGGAGAAGTAATCAGTATCAAAAACGAGTGCTATTGTTTTATCCGCAGCTCCAAACACCAAGAAACTAATAAGAACACCGCCCGCTTTGGACGAGTGCCGAATATCGATTAGCAATACGAAGCACGGCGTTTTTAAAGCTGACACAAGAAAATTAAAAACTGAAAACACTAAAAGACACTACTATAAGTAAGACGGCTTTCAATAGGCGGGTGCTGTAAAATATGCTACTTAGAGAACGACAAATAAAGAAATTACCGTTACCAAAACGGGAATATCACATCATAGTAGTTAGGCAATCATAGATGTGTCAGGTTTTTCCTTTTATTTTTGGCAGCATCTATACCGTATCTTTTGTTTCAAAGTGTCACGGTGAATAACGCTATGCGGATGATTCTAAACTTTAGATAGCTTTGAGTAAAGACTAGGCCGTGATCATAAAAGGTAGTTCAAATTAACGCAAAGATAAGACTTTTCGGAACTACCTGCGAAGAGGGTTTTTGCGTTCGCCATGCTGTAGGAGGGCTGTTAATTTTATGGACAGAATTTCAATAAAATTATGTTAGTTGACTTAAAAGGGATACTGGATAAAATTCTGGGCATGAAGTCCCCACATAGGCGACTGTAGGTATGGAATTTATCATCAGCCTATCAGCCTATTAAATAAGCGCAAAGGGAGCAAAGTAGTATTGCAAATTCTCACAGTAAGTAGTATTGCAAATTCTCACAGGCCTTAAAAAATCCTTACCTTAAGGTACCGCAAGAACATTATGCTGTTTTGGTGGAAAATATATGATTTGTAAAATCACTACATGTCTCTGGAGTTAGATTTGTTAACTTTCCCCAAAAATGCATTGCGAAGACACAGAGCTGGAAAACCTAATAAGGACTTACAGATGAATAAATTAAGGAGACAATCAATTTTTTTCATGTTGAACATAAAAAAATTTTCCGTTGCTCATCAATACCATTTTTCAGTTTACAACTTTGCTCATACCAGCTATTGTAACCTATCTGCTTGAAAATGTATTAAAACTGATGATAAGATAATGAAAATGAAAATGTTTAATATTTTTTTACACACGTTTTAACCAGGAGGTCCAGGAATCCTCTATAATATTGTCATTGCTAAAGAAGCCCTGTCTTTCCTATTACAAACGTCTATTAATACCAACCGTGCAACCGATATGTCAATTTGAGGAACTAAAATAAATAAATAAATAAATAAAAACCAAACTTAATATTTACAGTATAGCAGATTATAAAAATAACTAATTGACGACTCGTTCAGGCAGTGAGACCTCGATAATAATATTGTACCTAGTCAAAAGACCCTCGTTATCTTATCACAATCGTCTATTTATACCAACAATGTAACTGATATGTCATTTCGAGGAGCAACACTTTTCTTAATTTTTGTATAGTGCACTATAAAAATAACTTGTTAGCGACTCGCTCAGGAAATGAGAACTCAATAAAGTAAAACAACAGCTCAATCCAAGCAAAAGCGTACTTATACCGTACTTTGTAATCGAGTTTTAAACTAAATTTCTTAATGCATTTTAACCAGGCGGTCTAGGAAACCTCTGAAATATTGTGCATCGTTAAAAGAGCCGAGTAATCTTAACGCAATCGTCCATTTTTACCAACCGTGTGACTTTATTTGAGGAACAGCACTTAATTTTAATTATGACAGATTATAAAAATAACTCGTTTACGACTTGGTCAGGCAGTGAGACCTTAATAAAGAAAACAACCGCAGCTCATGTCCAAGCTTACAAGGCTCGTTATTTCTGTACTTAGCTAGCTTCTTAATATTACATTTATCATTTAACATTAACATTCTATAAACGAATTTTAAATTTAATTTCTCATCGCATTTTAACAACGCGGTTCAGGAAATCTCTGCAGCAATATTACACCTTGTTAAAAGAGTCTCGTTATCTTATCATAATCGTTTATTTATAACAACCGTGACTGATATGTCATTTTGAGGAGCAACACTTTTTTTTATTTTTGTATAGTAGATTATAAAAATAACTTGTTTACGACTCGCTCAGAAAATGAGACCTCAGAAACGAAAAACAGCAGCTTCTGTCAAAGCTTACAAGCGTCATTCAGTTTCTATAGTCAGCTAAATCCTCTATAATGCATTGACATTCTTTAAACGAGTTTTAATTTAAATTTCTCGATACATTTTAGTCATTTTAGACAGGCGATCCAGGAATTCTCTGTAATATTGAACCTCGTTAAAAGACCCTCGTTATCATATCACAAACGTCTATTAATACCAACCGTGTAACTGATATGTCAATTCACGGTGGGCACAAAGTGACCCAAAAACGCTCACCTTCATTCATCTTTTTCGTTTTTGATACTGGTTACCTGAAATTTTGTATAAATATGGAACTCGTCATTCTGAAAAATCGTATGTTTTTTGTTTTTCGAATTTCGAATTTTTTGGCGGGAAAATGACGTCACAAAGTTGGCGCCAAATTTTTTTTTAATTAGTATGGAACATTTTTTGACAGTTTCTGAAAGAACTTGTCGCAAAGATCTTGAAACTGAAAAAAAATTCTGAGATATGTCAATCTAATCAAAAGTTATCGCTAATTGAAGTTTGAATTTCCCGCCATTTTGTTACTAAAAATAGCTCAAAATAGCGGAAAACTCAAACTTCAATGCACCATAACTTTGGTTTGGATTGACGTATTTCAGAATTTTTTTCAATTTTAGGATCTTTGTGACAAGTTCGAATTCTTTCAGAAACTGTCATAAAATGTTCCACATGAATTAAAAAAAAAATTGGCGTCAACTTTGTGACGTCATTTTCCCGCCAAAAAATTCGAAATTCGAAAAACAAAAAACATACGATTTTTCAGAATGACGAGTTCTATATTTATGCAAAATTTCAGGTAGCCAGTATCAAAAACGAAAAAGATGAATGAAGGTGAGCGTTTTAGGGTCACTTTGTGCCCACCGTAATTTGAAAAAAATAACACTTAATTTTTAATTATAATAAATTATAAAAATAACTTGTTTATGACCCGCTCAGGCAATAAGACCTTAATAAAGGAAAACAGCAGCTTCTGTCCAAGCTTAAAACCTCAAAAGTTATTTCCATCGTCTTCTAGCTCCTTATTAAACAATGCATTGACATTCTATAAACTACGAGTTTAAAATTGTTAAAAACAACTTTAATCTGTGCATGATGTTTGGTTTTGCACGCGGATTGCTTGATCACTTATTGAGATGTGCGGCGACACGATATCGAAACGTCTGTAAAATTTTCAAAGCAAGGGAGCTACGGCTTTACAATCCTGTCACAAACGTACTATTATCAATACTTAATCTCTTATACAAGCCTGAACATGTAAGTAGAATTATTTTACGCTTATAACATAAGATTGGTATTGACTGTCAATGCTGTTTTCCGGGGGTGACTCTTAAGCCCTTGGGGAGGGGGAGCCTTCGTCGGGAATTTTGAAATAAAAACCTAATAGGCTCTAGAACCTCGCGTTGTGGGCGTGGCTCAATTCATTTTCACCCCTAGGAGTTACTAATTGTAAAAGGGGAAATTTACTGACACTGACATTTATTTTATGGCTTAAAAGGGTCGGGTAGCAGCTCTTGCAAGGTATGACACGAAGAGTCACGTCCAGAAATGCATGCAACGCGGAAAATGGCAACCTCGTTCCCAGGGATTTTTCGAAATTTCTCCAAAGACCGACATGAATTTGATTTTGAGGAAAAAATCATATTCTCCAAATTCGAGGCATCAGATCACATTCGCCAATTTCGAGGCCGACATGTATGTACTTTAGCTTACCTTCTCTAATTTGTTTTTATTCTGACTCATGTCTAAAGAACGAGCAAAAAATGAATTATCCTTCTTTATGTTGGAGAGGAAAATCAATCAACTGATTTGAATTTCAGCAAAAATTAAAATTAAACATTGCACGGAGATTGAGTCTCTGCTTTCATATAATTTATGGAAGTCATTGTTTTAAATTTTCAAGATATGTATGGTAGAATGCAAACCGCGGTCTAATGATGAGAAATATGCGAGTGAATGGAGTATGATGTAAGTTCTGTTACAAACATATCTGTATTAGTTTTCCATTCAGGCCACAGAAAGCTTCCTTCACACACAGCTGAAAATAACAGTCAGCCAAGTCAAACCCTTACAGAGAATATTCGGGACATACGCTTTCAGTCTGGTAAATTTTATAAAATATTGCCAAATTCATCATATTAGTTAAATTCGTCAAATCTGTCAACATGGCAGGCCTGTATGAGCTGATGTAATTTACATAATTTTGGCGGTTTGACAAATTTGACGAAATTTTGCCACATTTGTCCCATCCCTCAAAATTGTCAAATCTGTCAACTTAGCTGGCATCTAAATTAATCGAGCTAATTTTCATAGGAGTGGCAGTTCAAAGTTGACGAAATTTCGCCATACTCGTCACATTTGTCAAATCCGTCTACGTGGCAAGCCCGCATAAATTGAGGTAATTGACATCAACATTTTGGATGCAGGGGACCACGCAATAAATTTTGCTCTAATGCCATTGTACGAGCCTTGCAATCAATCTGACGCCACATTCGTCAATTTGTCAACGAAGCAGGTTATGCACTGGGTGAGCTTATTTCATAAGTGTGGCAGTTAGACAAATTTGATGAAATTTGGCCAAATTCGTCAAATCCGTCAAATCCGTCAGCATGGCAGGCATGTATAAGAGATGAGCTTATTTTTATAAGTTAAACGAATTTTTAAAACGAAATTCAGTAGCCAAATTTGTCAAAACTGTCAAATGTGCGAATTTGACGATATTTTGCCAACATTGTCAAAACTGTCAAATATGTCCACATGGTGGGCTTACATGAGCTCTCGCCAAAACCCAAGGCAAAATTTTGTCAAATCCGCAATTTTCGATGTTTTGTGCATTTCTGGACATAAGTGCACATGAACGGCTTGCTATCCTTCGAGAGAACAACAACAACAACAAAAAAAACAAACAGCAGGAACGTTACCATGCCCCGAGTCCCGTGCAACAACAAAAGCGACTGCTACACCAAAGGGCCAGTTGAATTACAAACTTTACCAAAGCTGCTACACTACTGCCTAGAAGGTACCACAATAATTGTAACGGTGGTCATAAAAGGTTTTAGCACGCTAAACGGAACAAAACCGATAAATTGCAACACCGTAATTTTCATAGGAATGCTCCCCCCTTGCTGTTTTAAGTTGCCCTTTCCATTCATAGCCTGCTTTTTTTACTTAGTTGGTTCTCTTCATTTTCTCGTATTACATACAGGGAGTAATTTTTCATGTAGTGTGTTAAGTTCAAATTCGTTAACTAGTAAAAATGAGTATATGAATCGAAGAGAAATTAAATTGTACAGTCTAAACTTTTGATGGCGAATAGGAAAATGTTCAGCCTCATACAATGACACAGAAGAGAAAAAAACAAAGCGTTAATTTATTTGCAAGCATCACAGTACAAGCAAAATATCACTTTCTGATCTTCCGCCAAGATTTTTATGACATGAAGGGCCACTTCCTACTGCTAATGTCAGTTTAAATATTGTTTCATCCCTATAATGGCTTTACGAATTTAAACGATCGGTTGGAAAGAAACGTATTCCAAGCTTAGAGAAGGCAAGACTACAACTTGTACACTGCAATTTATTAATTGTTCTTTTTTCCAGTTCATTTTATAGTTAATCATGATAATAGATTTTATAATTACATGCCGATGTTCAAAAAAATTGTTATCAGCACTGTCTTTTGTCAAGATATTAGTTGGACTGCAAAATGATGGGAGCAGATATTAGTTAAAAGTTGTAAACTTTTATCGTTAACAGTTTCACTGTGTAGGGGGTTAGCACGCAATGATGCACTCCTGCTTCGGTGAAATTATTTACGGTACTTTGACCAGCTTCGTGTTTTGCTTCTTGATACCCGTACAGACATTGTAACTGAGCACAATTTACTGGATTTTTTGCAGTACCTTGTTGCTTATCCGTCCTTTATCATGAATTACTCACTGGGAAACACGAGTAATGAAACATCTAACATCTCAGGAAAAGATTGTTCGCTTCCCGTAGCTCACGGCGTTGTTCTGATCACGGCAAATGCTCTCGTGGGTGTGTTAGGAACACTTGGCAACTTACTGGTTTGTGTGGCAGTTGTAACAAATCCTCGTCTTCGCCGATCATCAAACTACCTTTTGTTCAGCTTGGCTATCGCTGATTTGATCGTCACCATGGCGTGTGAGCCCCTTGTTGTAGCAATCTTGGGCATGAGAACTTTCTTCAGCGATTGTGCAATTAACTTGGAACTCGCATACATAATTTTATCAATGCTTTCGTGTTCTGCCTCAGTCACGCACATGGCGGCCATCAGTGTTGATCGTTTCATCGCAGTTGTCTTTCCACTACACCACAGATACATCATGGAGAACCGTGGATTAAAGGCCTTGCTTATAACGTCTTGGGGATATCCGATTGCGGTTCCCATTTTGAGTGCCGTTGTTCCAGCGAGCTTCCCAAAATATTATTTTGCAATGGCGATGTTTGCCCTCAGCTTTGGTACTGTGTTCCTGTCTTACTCATTGATAGTGATATCTCTGGTCAGACATCGAAAGCAAAGAAACCAGCTCAGAGCTCGCTCTTCTAGCGATGCCAGTCAATCCGGCATTGAAATCCGTGTTACCTTCACACTGGCGATTGTGATTATTGTTTTCATTGCTTGTTGGCTTCCACTAGTGCTCATGCTTTATGGACCCGGAAAAACACTAATCAAGAAACATGGAGTTGCCTACATGTGGATGAGGACCCTGGCTCTGTCCAACTCCGCCATGAACTTCCTCATCTATGGTTCAAGGATGAAGAACTTCCGCGAGGCATTTGTTGGTGTTGGCCGCAAATGTCTGCCTATATCGACTCCGAAGTGTTCACGGACCCGTGTTTATGACTTGACGACGCAGAAAACGAGTACGAGTGTTTTATCCGCTTTTCCAAACAATGAAATGAAGCACGAAAATAGATTAATCGGATTAACAAGATTTAATGAATGAAAACAATTAGCGGAATTTGTTTATAGCTAGTTTTTTTTTTCTTCTGGTTTATGTGTTTCAGTGGTTTATGTAGAACTTCCACCTTGCGTTTCAGATCAATTTGCATGCCCAAGCCTTGTTGGGTGTGTTTATCAAATACATTAAAAAAGAAACGTCAATGTGAGAGAGCTTAGTTGTTGACGCTATACGTTCCTAGTGCCAATTATTATTAACATATCAAGTACTGAATAGCAATTTGGAAAGTTTATTTATTTAATTATTTATTTATTTTTGTATGTTAACTGGATGCTGGTGTCTCACAGCTATCTAAACAAATTTTGCCCAAATCCCATTTCCCAGCCTTATTGTTTTCCCTTAATTTCCACCAAACTCAGTCGCAGTTCTAATGATTTTTGTTTGTGATTCCCAGTCCCAGTGATCCAAATCTCATTTTCTCAATGAAAATTTGCCCAAATCCTAATTCTCATTTTACCCCATTTTACTCCCTTCAGGCCCCTCTAAACAGGGAACAACTTTCACTGACCTATTGAGGTATGACCAGAGATGACTAATTCAACCAAGTAGTAGTAATTGACCGATCATTGACAGTTATCAAACAGCTCTAAAGCAAAATCGACAATGCCAAAGTGTAAAGAAGAAAGAAAGTGTAGTGAAAGATTCAACATTGTCACTCCCTTGGGACAGAATTCTCGCAAACGACAGTGGAGGAAATTGCTTCATCTGGCAGCATCGAGAAGGAATCGTGGGTGCATGACACATATGCATGATACCGACTGAAATTCTTTGGCGGTTCGCATTGGTGACTGCAACTGCGTCTGTGGTCTCTGTGAGTAAGACGGAATTTATGCCTCCTTGGAGTCTTAGAGGAGTTGTCAGAGGAACTGATGGCTGTCTGAGATCGAGAAAATGTTACAGTCAGCGGTCATATATGCTTCATGGAAAAAAAAAAAATAGGAGTTTCAGTGGTGTGCAGGAATACCGGACTGCACCAATTCATTTACAACTACCATGCATGATCCCCTGTAGGCGCGTCTTACAGGAGAACTGGCCATTGTTTATACTCCCAGCTTATCAAAAAGCCTTCGTCTTCTAGAATTTAGCTTCCACTGACATTTACAATAATTAATTCCAATACTGTATTGTTAAACGAGCTATCGTTTAGGGGAGGGAAGTAAGGCATTTAATTTACTTCAGTCTTTTTTACTTATCAATTTTGAGGTGAGCCAACAGAAAACATACACCTCCGGCACATTTTCCTCACGGAGTAAAGGCTAAAAGGAAGTGAAAGTGAATAGAAAACACCAGAACTTTTATGAAGGCTTAAATATATTACACAACTAAAAATGAACTTTTGTACCACTAATTATAATGTCATGTTTGATGGACAGTTATGGAAAGAGCATCTTGAATGAAAACTGCAGGTTGTAACGGACATAAAACGGTATTGCTCCTGAGAAGTCACGCGAAGTATCGCCGGCAAGCTTGGGAAAATGTTTATACAAACCTGATTAACAAGTAAAGGATCTTTATGTTTTCCATTTGTAATGTGAAATACGTTACTGTTTCATTCTTAACTTGCCTTAAACTCGAGATGCCAGTTAGCTGCCTTAAATTTACGATTTGAATCTTCTTGTTTTTCGCCCACTGAGTATTATCTTTTTACTACAAATGGAATGGTTGAATTCTTAACAGAAGCCGGACTGCGATGAACAAATAAAATAGATGCTCGCAAGATGAATATCATGTTAAGATATTTTGCCACGGGTTTAATGACATTAGAAGCCACTTCCTTTCCGTGCAGTGCTTCATGTTAATACATATTGAGTCATTCTTTATGAATTTACAGGATCAGGTGAAATAAATTACTGCAAACTAGGAGAAAGACAAAAAAAATCAGAAACTCGTTTCTTTAAATCGTGTCAGTTGTCGTTCCAAAGGCAAAAAAAAGACCATTTAAACCCCCTTTCTTAGTTTGTGTTTAAAGAGTTGAACATTATCAGAAATTTCCTCATTGTATGATATTTGTTGCACTGCATAGTGATTACAACAGATATTTGTTACAGTTTTAAAACTTAGCTGTTTAAAACAATATCTCACTGTTTAGAGTAATACGCAACGACGACCTTTTACCTTTAACAGCTTTGGTAAAGTTAATAGTATTGACTGGTTTCGTGCTTTCCTCGTTCGCTTGGTTTTCGTCAACACGAGCAAAGTGTACCTGAAGGGCTGTTTCACAGTGCCATGAATAGCTCACTAGAGGACACAAGTAATTTGACACGTAACCTCTCAGTAGCAGATTGTTCTCTTCCATCAGCTAACGGCGTTGCTCTGATCACAACAAATGCTATTGTGGGTGTTTTAGGAACAATTGGCAACTCAATGGTTTGTGTGGCTGTTGTTACAAATCCTCGTCTTCGCCGATCATCAAATTACCTTCTGTTCAGCTTAGCAATTGCTGATTTACTCGTCACCATGGTGTGTGAGCCTCTTGTTGTAGCAATCCTCAGCATGAGAACTTTCTTTAGCGATTGTGCAACAGATTTGGAACTTGCGTTCAGGATTGTATCAATGCTTTCGTGTTCTGCTTCTGTGGTACACATGGCGGCCATCAGCGTTGATCGTTTTATCGCTGTTGTGTACCCTCTTCACCACAGAAGTATCATGGGGAACTGTGGATTAAAGGCAATGCTAATAACTTCTTGGGCCTATCCGATCGGGGTTCCCATTTTAAGCGCGGTTCTTCCAGCAAGCTTTCCACAAGGTTATATCGCATTAGGGATGTTTGCTGTTAGCTACGCTACTATTTTCTTTTGTTACTTTTTTATAGTTGCGTCTCTGGTCAAACACCGGAAACGAAGAAACCAACTCAGAGCTCGCTCTTCTAGCGATGTCAGTCAATCTCGTGTTGAAATCCGCGTTGCCTTCACGCTTGCGATTGTGATCATTGTTTTCATTGCTTGTTGGTTTCCTTTAATTTCCATCATTTTTGTAACTAGTAAACCGCTGGTGAAGAGACACGGAGTTGCCTACATGTGGATGAGAACGTTAGCCCTTTCAAACTCCGCCATGAACTTTGTTATATATGGTTCAAGACTGCAGAACTTCCGTGAGGCGTTCGCTGGGATCAGTCGAAAGATTCTTGGTGTTGTGACACCGAAGTGTTCGCGGACTCGTCTTTATAACTTTACCACGCAGAATTAATCAGTTTAATCAAATTAATAAGGAAACGCGTACGAGGCTGCCTTCGAACGAGCGCCGAATATCAGTAACACTGAGCACGGGCGTTATTGATAACGCCGACGCAAGGAAATTAACAACCGAAAACAGTATAAAAGACACCTCTATATATGACTAAGACAATTTGGACTGACTTCTCCAATTGTACTTTCTACTCTAAAGTCAATAGGGCGTCAACAACCAACCAATACAACCAAAAACGGATTACCCATTGTCTGTTTGCCGGTCGTGAATAATGAATACGTTTGGAAAACATGATTATAATAATAAAAAGTTTAACTTTTGCTCCCAAATTTAATCGAAAGGGATATTGATAGTGATGGCATCGTTAAAAAATACTTTTCCCTGTCTCTATTTCCATTCAGTTCTAATGTTTATGGGCAACATTTTCAACATGTTGTTCGGCTATCGCACATCGACAGGAACTGAAAATCATTTTTTTAACTAAACTGATAAAATTTACCTGAAATTTTAAGTGAGGCTAATATTTTTTACATAAATAAGCATTGTGTGAGTGTTGACATCTTATTGGACAATCGTGTGGATGACCACTTGATAGCTTGTAGACTGACAGGCTTCGAGTCGAGAGATGAAATGGTCACGAGAAGTATGACCGAGGATTGTGATGTTGGTTTAAAGCTTCTAAGAATCCACTTACACCCTTTTACTTTGTTCGTATACTGACTATACAAACTTTCCATTTACTTTATAGATGGAAAGCTAAAATACTAAACAAGAATTTATTAAATGAGCAATTAAAACTGTTACATGATGAATATCATTTCACAGGGATATTTTAACAAGAGGTTAATGACATTAGAAGCCATTTCCTCTGCTATATTTATCTTCAGTTGATATATCACGCTCGGAATGTGTTAAGTTATCCCTTACGACAATTTACATGATCGGGTAAAACAAAATAGTTTTAGGCAAGGGCACAGACAAGACAACAAACACGTCATTGGTGTCGTAGATTCACTTATTTATTTCTGTCGAAAAGACGATAAAAACTTTTAGTTAATGTTCATATAATTGTTTTTTTTTTTTTTTTTTTTTTTTTTGCAATTTCCTTCTGAAGATATTAATTGCACTATATAATGACCAATACAGATATTACTTACAGTTTAGAAACTTCATGTTTGAAACAATATCGCACGGAACGCAATGACGAGCTTACTCACGACTTATCTGGTGAAGTCTGTATTTACTTAGCGTCGCGTTTCGCTTCGGACGACTATCTTTAACTGAGAAAACATTACTGCGGTTTTCCAGCGTTTTGACTGTTGCTCATCTCAGCGCTTGTGCCATGAATTACTCACTGGAGAATACAAGTAATCCCGAGCCTATCGTACCAGTAGAGCCAGATTGTTCTCTTCCAGTAGCTCACGGCGTTGCTCTGATCTCAACGAATGCAATCGTGGGCGTTTTAGGAACAATTGGCAACTTTCTAGTTTGTGTGGCAGTTGTTACAAGTCCTCGTCTTCGCCGATCATCAAACTACCTTCTATTCAGCTTGGCGATCGCTGATTTGATCGTCACCATGGTGTGTGAGCCTCTCGTTGTAGCAGTCCTCGTAAAAATGACATTTTTCAATGACTGTGCTGCAAACCTGGAACGACCCTATCAAATACTATCTAGGCTTTCGTGTTCTTCTTCAGTCGTGCATATGGCGGCCATCAGTGTTGATCGTTTCATCGCTGTTGTGTACCCTCTTCACTACAAAAGCATCGTAGAGACTTATGGATTAAAAGCAATGTTGATAACGTCTTGGGCATTGC
The DNA here is from genome assembly GCF_052425735.1 of Oculina patagonica. Lineage (NCBI taxonomy): Eukaryota > Metazoa > Cnidaria > Anthozoa > Scleractinia > Oculinidae > Oculina > Oculina patagonica. Next base: position 32,331,867 of record NC_135763.1, read on the forward strand.
CAATTGCAGTTCCAATTTTGGCTGCCATTATTCCAGCGGACTTCCCCAAAGGTTTCCTTGGCGTATCGATGTTCGCCTTAGGCTATGCTACGGTGTTGTTGTCTTACTTGCTGATAGTGATATCTTTAGCCAAACATCGGAAGGAAAGAAACCAACTCAGAGCTCACTCGTCTAGTGATATCACTCAGTCGAGTGTTGAAATCCGCGTTGCCTTCACGCTGGCCATTGTGATCATCGTTTTCACAGCTTCTTGGTTTCCGTTAGTTACCGTCTTTTTTGCGACCGGGAAACTTCTGGTCAAGAGGCATGGAATTGCGTTCATGTGGATCAGGACTTTGGCACTGTCGAACTCTGCCATGAACTTTGTTATCTATGGTTCAAGAATGAGGAACTTTCGTGAGGCGTATGCTGTGTTTGGCCGAAAGGTTCTTGGTACTGTGAGACCGACATGTTCGAGGACTCGTGTCTACAACGTATCAGATAGCTAGATTAGCTACGCGACTTTCTCATTTGATCGGTTGCTTGCTCATATTATACTCCTCGAACTCTTTTCATCTCACTTTCAGTAATACAATAACAACGAGCTCCACCACATTTTTAAAATCTCCTATTATTTGGTCATTGTATCATTGATAGGGTTTATTGTTACGTTATTGTAGAGAAGTATTTTTGAAAGCTTAATAAACAATTTAATATCCTATACTTATAATCGCCATGTACTAATTTTAAGCCAACCCCCCCCCCCCCCCCAACCCCGTGAGCTAAGATAAAATTCCTTTAAAACCGATAAGTCTGAACAACCTCCCAGCGGAGGCTTTAATAAAACATTTTCTGTACTTGCACAAAGAACACAGATTTTTACGTGGTAATAAATCTCCTCTTGCGTGATTCAACATAAAATTACGCATAATGCTTTGATCGACTTTGAATAGAAACCAAACCAAACAAATTAATACACAAACAGTATTAAATGTCGTAAAGAAAATATAATAACAAGGGGCTATAAGCTGCATGCACAGTTTCCCTGGCACCCATATTGCTTATTAGTGAATGCAGTCTGTATTCATCATTCCCTTCTATGATTGCATTGTAACTAATTTAGGGGGATTGCCATTTTCGTCAGTTTATGTTACCTCAATTTGTCGTTGTTCATAAGTGATATTCCTTTTAACTCCGCGAATAGATCACCAGTGGCCTTTTCCTTGCAATATCTATGAAACACTACACAGTATACATTGTCAAGGAGATCGATACATAACAAAAAATAAAGAAATTCGTCAACAAGGGAAGATTTTAGTGACGTCACCACCTAACTAGCAGAGCGCTAGGGGACATTAAAATATACCTAAATATGGAAATAAGGACAGAACCTCAAAGTTAAACTCAGGTCTGTGGTTAAAAGACGTTTTATTACAGAGAGTAACGAAGGGTGAAAAAAAAAAACCAGGCAAAAAAACAAACCATTGACGACAACGATTAATAAAACGGTATATTTGATACGTGACGAGAATACAGAATCTTTAATTCTGTGAGTTGTTTATTGAGTTAATCATATTAGCACTAAACTAGTTAAGCCTGTTCAAGGTTCTTTCTCACTTTCCACCACAATGTAATAATAATAAGAATCAGGTGATACAAAGATGTGTAGCATCATTTTGCTACAAATGATGATTTCTGCTAAGGTCTATGAAACGCAGACTTAAATGTCACGAACCAAACAGTTTTCACAAGAATCCTCACCTTACCTCAATACAGTTGTCATGGTAACTATATAGTATTTGGTATCTTCTATTAAGTCTGTGTTTTCAAACAATTCAAATAAAAACCATGGAACGGTGTTTATAAGTTTGTGGTGTTTGTTTTCAAAAATATGTATACATAGATTAAGGGTTCATGTCCAGCCAGATTCTGTTTTGTTGTCATTTCCTTTATTATTTTTGCCTGTGTGCTCTTGACTACATCGGATATTCTAGGAAAAAATAAATTGCTGATCATTCAACGACTAGACTTGAGTTTACCAACTAGGTGCCGATTAGAAGCGAGTTTCAGAGTCCATTCTGACGTCGCCATCATATGCATTGATGCAGTTAATCGACATTTTAGATTTGTTATTTTAAAAGTTCCTTCCTGCTCAGTCAAGGAGGCTATGAAAGGCTGAAATTCCTCACCGGTAGTCGAACTAGGTCGAACAAGTGAGAAATTCAGTTGTCGATCATCTAACTCTAACGCATCAACTTTGTTGTCCTAGTGGCTGATGAGGGATTATACGGGACTGACATGTTACACGTTCTGGCGGGCAGTTTCCTCCATTGCCTACGCTGTTAATGGTTTTAATTTTAAACTATCATTCTTTTTGGGTCGCTTCTTTGTTTTTTTTGCTTTGGAGCAAGTTCGACCTTTGCAACCCTGGCAACAGTCTGTGTTCCTAGATGTTGAAGTGGAAGGCTTTGGTGCACTATTTGAACCCTCCTTCCTTGATTCTTCCTCCAAATCCGGTTTCTCATAGGGTGGTTTTCCTTTCGTGCATCCCTTCTTCGGACAGTCTACAGTCGGTTGCTTCCTGGTCCGAACCGGGATAACAGGAAGAAATGTCAATTCTTTGTTAGTGGCTCCGAGACCTGAGTGTATCGCCAGCGAACACCGCAATTTGGAGATCCTAGCGCGCATACCAGTCAAGTCGGGAATGATCGGTGAGCTAGCCCCGGAATAGCCGGAAAGAGACGGAGTCCATCGCGTCGAAGCGCGTGTTCTTGGCGTCGAAACACTGCCACTCTCTGAGTAATAATCAAAACAAATGTTATTGACTCTGCATGGCGAATAAGTTGTTCTAGATGAGGAAGAAAGCCTCTCAGCCTTTTGATAATGTTTGTCAATAACACCTTGATACTCTTGGTATATTGGATGTCGAGAGTTGCCTGTATAAGCTTTGATCACTGGTCTTCCTTTACGATCTACGCCATGTACTAATGTAAGAAGCTGTCGATTGTCTTCTGCCAATTGCCCGTGTCGCCACATCTCGAAAACAAAGCAAATGGCACCACAATACGCGGCTGAAGATTTGATAAACCGAGTCCCGTTGAAATACAAGAAGATTTTACGATCGTTATCTTAATATTTCGGCGCGAGATCGTGAGGCTCACTTTAGTTTGATGCTGTCACTAACACACGCTCATCCTCCATTTTAACGGTAAACTATGCAGACTTACAGCTGCATTTAAACGTTCATGACAGGCTTCTGAAAGCTTACTTCTTAACCGTTGAAAGCTAAGACAACTTCTAATCCCTTCAAAAAATACAATGCCTCTTAAGCTGCCTTGTTTTGACGCTACGTCCTGCCTAATCTGCTTGAAACGCGAATTCCTTTGCGCTTAAAGTTCCTTAAATTTAAAGAAGCCGATACAAACAACAGTCACATAACACGTCCTCAGGAAGACAAAACAAAAGAAACGAGGCAATCATGAGTGAAAAGAGTTATTACTCAACGATGAATGTAATTACGCTCGTCATGCATTATTTCTAAGGGCGGGCGGAACTTTTCATCTTGAAAAGCTCTCTTTTGTCCTCTTAGCCCAAGTAATTATTTGCCCTTTGTAGCAGATAATTAAGAGCTGGAACTTCAATAAAACGGAATGGTAAAGCCTGACATTATTGGTTTTGTTGGACTTTATAAGCTTTAATTATTTAACATGAATTAAGGTGCAAGACAAAACATCGTATAAATAGGCAGACTAAAAACAAAGAAGCGTAAAGCCTATTAAAAGTTCGGATTTGGAACGTGACATCGTTTTAGATTGATTGCACGGTACAACTTGGAAGAAATAATGCATGGTATCGGGTAAACAGCGGATTTTATAGTCCAGATGAAAAACCCTATAATAATTTTAAAAAAGTTTTGTTAAAATACGCGTTCATAGTGGAACCGATCAACGTACTATAAATGACATATCAAGGAAAATTGTTTTGTTTTTGTTCCTAGAATGTTCCAGAATTTAATTTAATGATCACCTTATCGAAATAAGCTGGGAGCTACTCACTTATAAAAAAAAATAAAAATAGCTTTCTTCTAGAACTTTCTATTTATAAATAGCATCAGAGGATTGTGTACTATTTTAAGGATAAATCAAATGCAAGGCTGATCGGACAGCTAAAAAAGCGAAATAAATATCATTGTCCCAATATTTCGGCTAGACAAAACCTTCTCCAGGGGCTGAAAAAGCTAAGCTTTTTCATATTGCTGATCCTACACTCCGCTGCTATTTGTATGTACAAGTCCTTGCATTATTTCGGTGCCTTATCTATTTTAAGACTGACTGTACACGTGGCCATGTGCCAAATTTAGTAAAGTGGCTGTACGTGTTCTGTGTGCGGTAGCTGGTCATGTATGTGACACGAGATACTGTATATTGTAAATTCTAGTTCGATTGGAGAATATATCTGCTTTTTGCTGCTACCACTGGACGATCCCAAGTTCTGTCTTAAAACTACCTGCTCCTCCACTGACCACGTTACATATGCATTCGACTGCAGGGGCTGAAAGTTGATTGGTTTGCCAAATTTACATTTGGCACGAAGTTATGTAAACAATAATCCCGTCTGGAAATTGACATATATCGGCCTGCGGCAGCGATCATCTAAAAAAAATATCTTCGCGTATTCACAGGCGGCCCAAGTTCACTACGTGACTTAATTATTCGTAAAGTGAAAGCGAACGTGACTCTTGGCTTCGAGCGCTGTTGTGTTACAAAGATGCGATTTATAAGGGTTGGTATAGGAACTCAACGATAAGGTTCGACAAGTATAAAATTAAATACTCTGAATAAAATCGACTTACCTTCTTGCCATATTGTATTCTTTGTTGTTTGCTTGCGCTTGCAATGCAGGCGTATTTTAGCGAACGCATTCGAACGCTTACAGTGAAACGAACTCAACCGGGGCCACCCAACGTTTTTTAGCCAATCACAAGACGTGTTCAAAACAAAAGAATTGGAGTTCCTTGGTCAGGGGACCAATCACAGTGAAGGGCAATTTTAACTCTTCGCTTGACTGAATACGATGCGAAGGCACGCTAAAGTGTTGTTTTTACGGCAAAAATATAATTTTGTTCATTTCGTTTAAGGTTAAGGCGAAAGTCTGCCAGTAATTTGGAACACTGGACGGAATCAGCGTAAATACGTTTACCGAATTACGGCCGCGAATATTTTTGAAGACTGAAAGGATTCAGCGTATCACCGAATTACGGCGAGCAATTTTGAAGACTTCGAAACACTGAACGAAGTGATGAACGTAGCGAAATAAGGCCATCCCCTTTTTTTTTTTCGTTTATCGTCGTATGTGTTTTCTGATTTTGGGTCGGTCGGTCGGAATTAAAAAAAAAAAATCAAAAAAAAAAGTTGATAAGGAGTCTGGAACTAGGAGGCCCGGTACCTCAGCATAATGTCCGTGGAGCCTGGAAACAAGAAGACATGGTTACAATGTCAACATGGCGGCAATGGAGGAAGGAAAAATCGACGTCGTGGTTAAACTCAAACAAGAACAGCGTAAAAAGGATGAAACATTATTTAAAATAATGTGTCATTGCCTTCTATACCTTCTGTATAAATTTTTTTTTTTTTTTTTGAAAACGCGAAAATCTGGGTCGGTCGGACGACGCTAAACAGAGAAAAAAAAGGGGACGGCCTAAATTTACCGGCCGATTCACGGCCAGCTCAATATTTTCCGAAAGACGGCTTGGAATGTCGAAGACGAAAGCTTGGATAATTTATCGAATATTACGGCCGGGAGTTTTGAAGACTGAACGGACGCAACGTAAAGATAAAATTTACCGAAGCATGATCGGCTATAAAACTAACAATATGCCACACATTTTCCAAAACACGGCCGGGAATGTCGAAGACGAAAGCTTATGTCAGTTTTCCTCGAATTTGCGGCCGACATTTTTGAACACGAAACGGGCTCAACATAAAAATAAATTTACCAAATTACAGCCGCTAACAAGTATGCGTGAACCTGTCACGTTTCTGCACGTTTTGTTGAATTTTATCCGGCGATGAATATATTTATGGTTTGAAATGTTCGCCGTTGTAATTTGTTCATTAGGTACAATGTTCTTTTTATCACTGTATCACTGTATAGATATCACTGATGTAATACACTGAGTTTATCTCTTAGTGGACCGGTGTTGATTCGCTTCGGCAAATATGAGGAAAAGCCGTTTCGTCTTCACAGTTTCAGCCGGTGTCAATTCGGTAAATAAATTTGTGTCGAGTCCGTTTTGTCTTCATTCCAGGCGCAGGCCGTGCTATTTTCGTTGAGTCCGTTCAGTCTTCAAAATTCCGGACCGTCATTCGGTAAACTTATTTACGTTGATTCCGTCCAGTGTTCTAACTTACCGGCAGACTTTCGCCTTAACCGTAAACGAAATGAACAAAATTATATTTTTGCCGTAAAAACAACACTTTAGCGTGCCTTCGCATCGTATTCAGTCAAGCGAAGAGTTAAAATTGCCCTTCACTGTGATTGGTCCCCTGACCAAGGAACTCCAATTTTTTTGTTTTGAACACGTCCTGTGATTGGCTAAAAAACGTTGGGTGGCCCCGGTTGAGTTCGTTTCACTGTAATATCATCGGAAGAGCGCCATCTTGGATTCGTACTTGGGAGAGGATTGGGGATAGGAGAAAAGTAAGACTAAAATTGCAAGGGACCGCAAACGATAATGCTGCTATTCGTAGGATCTACTGAGAGATCTGATCAGCAATTGCTTGCAGTTGATAGGAGAAAACGCGTCCTGGGGAGTAGCAGTGAGGCTGAAAAGACAGTGAGGAGGGAGGGGCCTAGATTTCTCGTCAAACCAGACACTAATGTAATGATAATTTTTTTTCTTTAAATGATAGTGCGGACCAGTTAAGAGAATTTGTATGTTAAAAGGTTTAACTACTCTTTAGCTGATGCAATTATCGACGATCCTTAGTTCAACAGCCAAATTCTTCTTACTAACCTTCAAATAAATATTCCTAAGTTATGAACTAGCCTACCGTTAAATTGATTTTTTTTGGCGCTATGATGCTAAATTTCTCTAACCTTTGCCAGGAATGCACTTTCTAACATTGCAGGGAGATTTTGATGAAGTTGTTGAAATGTACAATATTTTTCGATTTTCTAACCGTTCCATTTTTTTTTTTTTTTTTTTTTTTTTTTTTTTTTTTTTTTTTTTACGTCCTTTTTTCTGGCCCGCAAAAAGTTTTGATCTTTATCAATGGAAAAGCCTGGAAAGGAGATCGTGATCAAGTACGGGTATAATGGCCTGTTTTACCACCAATTTAACGCCAAAAACTGATCCCGTTTTTTTCTATTAGCTGTGTCAGAATGCAATCAATATTCAAAATAGATAATCCTGTGGAAAGATCTATCCAACCTCTATTAGTTGCATATCACAAGAATCTGCTGATGTGTAAATTGGTGACTTCACAGGTCGTTGAATGACCATTCCTTCAAATCCCGGAAAAATCTAGGCTTAGCATAACAAGAGCGACCAAAATCAAACTTCTCTTTACAATTAAAATACCAAAATTGCTTCGACTTTTAACAAGTTCTCCGAACAAAGCTGTAAGAAAATGCATGAGGATCAGTCGGGAGAATTTGTATGTAGATATTGGGGCTTAAAGGGTTAAACAAGAGGAAGGTGATTTGATGTAACACCAATTTCTTATGCATAACACGGCTGAATAGTCGCGCGTGGTAATTAGCAAATGAAACACTAGGAGGTTAAAGGGTTAAAACCTCTGGGGACTAAGTCAAAGCGTCAAGATCCATTAAATTGATGTTGTTAACAACTTATTTTGTTCAAGAAATTTAAAATTCACTTAGCACCAGGATGTATTACATATAAGTAATTTACTTTCTTCGGATATTTTGACCTGCTAGTAAATTTAATTTGAAACTCTGCGGGAAATGAGGTATACATAAGCAGGGCGCCTTCAAAAACAATCGATAAAACCTTCACCTGCACGAACAAAAGGACAAGTTACTTTAGGAAATGCGATTAAAATCTATTTACAAAAAAGGCATAAAGAATTCAAAGAAAATTCCATTAACAATTGAATGATATAATAATGTATTATTCTATTGAATCCTGCAGTAAAATGGCTCGCAAAATTTGCTAATTAATATCAAATGATAAAGCCAAGCCGTTTTATTTCAAGTTACTTTTTTAATTTTAAATCGAACATTTTAATGTAAGTGCACACATTTTCTAAAACAGTTCACATAATTGCTTTTTAAAGATAGTTTCATGTCTCATCAAGAACTTTCAAAAGAAGCCTCGTTTGCACTGTAAAATCTGCTTAAATCTTTTCCTAAACTGTCTACTCATCACTCCATAAATAACAGGATTGCAGGCAGAGTTCAACATGGCAAGCCACGTGGTAATAGCAAAGAATTCATCAGGCCATGAGCATTGCTTAAAAAGAAAACAAAATATTCCTATAAAATGAGGTGTCCAACACAAAACGAACGTTCCCACAACTATCAGTAAAGTTTTCGCAGCTTTGGTTTCCCGACGCATTTTCGCTCGGTTTTGAACATCCTTCTTTTTCCGAAGTCTCATAAGCGCAAGTGACGATTTACTAAACGCTCTAAACGAGTTAGGACCCGAAAAATTGGCAAGGCTTGCAAAGGAAGCGGTCGAAAACTTTTTTCTACGTGTTGCGGAAGCTGTTCTCTCGCGTGTTTGTGATTGAGATACACCGCTTGGCGGAACTTCTTTCGTTGAATAAGCAAACGAAGATTGAGAGGAATATTGAGAAACAACCACCGGGATATGTATCGATTTATTATCACCAGATTCATTCACTGCATGCTCTCCTCGTACTTGTGCAATCCCTTCAGTTCGAAGGTAATTTGATTGGTTAAGCCTGCTATCATCCAAGGTATCTTCATTTTCGGCGGCAGTTTCAATAGCAAAAGAAGGATGTTCGTCAACATTCTTTGCGTCATCCTGCTTTGTCGATTCGTTTACATTTAGGTTGTTATTGTTTAAAGTTCTTAATGCCGCACGAGGTTGATTTAAATCAAAACGTTGCATAATAGAATCTATTTCCTCTTTTCCTTTCACAGTTTGAAGAGGCGGTAAATAAACGGCTCCTGTCTTCCTGATCGGTGCGATGTTATTTGATTTAGCAAACGGCGTGTTCACGTACGATATGTCCAGTTGAGTGGATGTGTATTTGTTGTCAAGCGGTTCTTTTGGATCGAATACTGAGTCTTGTAAGCTTCCACAACTGCTATTAAAAACACTCTCTCCATCTACGCTTTCGTAAGCGCTTGATGTTCTTCTTGATTCCTTACTAGTTGGTAATTCATTTGGTTTTAAATAACGTGACGAGCCCCTAACATTTATATCCTCGCAACCAGAGTCTTTAGAAGGTTGGTCACTAGTGTTTACATTTTTAGTTGATAATGCTCTTATTTCGTTTCGTTCATCAAAAACTGTGAACGATGTTTGGCGACCACGAAACGTTCTATCGCCAAACACGTCGCTATTTAGAGAAACTTCACTTTTGCTCATGTCAAGTTCTTTAGTCGATAAAACCGATCGTGCGAGTAATGCATCAGAGTTCAAGCGAGCTTGGCTGTCGTCACGGTAGCACGAAATCTCGCTTGTACTCGGTTCTTCCTTTCCTGCAATTTCACCAGTGACTGGCACAATTTTTCTAGACTGTTGTCTCGCTGTACGAAAAATTCTTAAATAAGTCACCATCATCACACCGAGCGGTAAGAAAAAACAAACGGAAAAAAGAAATATGGTGAAAGAAATGCCGAATTCCCATTGCACTGTGCAGATGGATTCAGAACGTATAAAGGTGTATCGCGACCAACTCGTCAGGGGTAGGCAAGCCATGAGTAGGGCATGACACCAGATGTAAAAGATCATGCCAGCAGCAACTCTGTTCGTTATCCAGGTCGCGTACTTGAAAGGGTGGATGATAGCACAGTAGCGATCGATTGACACAGCGGCGAGAGTTAGTATCGAAGCAATACAAAACAAAGAGTTTGCCATGCCATTCACCTTACACCATGTGTCTCCAAAAATCCAGTCATACGTGATAGAGGAGGCTAAGGTGAACGGCATTCCGATGATCGACAAAAGTAGGTCCGCGCAGGCAAGATTGATTATGAACGCGTTCGTAATTGTTTGCAGAGTCTTGTCAATGTAAATGGCGGCCAGAATTAGTAGATTGCCTCCCAACGCAACAAGCATTATCACGACCATCGAAGCAGCTTGTAGTATAACTGCAGCATTTGAACGAGGGTCCAATGTCGTGGAAACATCAGTGACAGTGTCTGGAAGTGTCCCATTTAACGAATCGGCCACCATGTTGTACCCTTCTTGGGTATAAACATACTTCAATGTGTTTCAAACTAAGTACTTACTTGCACTGATCGTTCACGCTTGAACGGAAATCACATCTAGCACAAAGAATGCAGCTAAGTACAATACATAAACATGAGCAAGCAGCTAGCTTTTGTGGCGTTAATTAAACTTGGCCAAGTATGATGTGAGCGAAATAGCGTCAACTTTGTTAGCATAGAAGACACGCTTGTTGATTTCCGATCACGTAACTTCAAATGGTAGAATCTAGCAAATGCCTTTTGTAAAGACATGGGCATAGTTTAAATATGGAAAACATTAAGGTCACTGCATGCCCCCCATGTCAGTTACGGGACAAAAGGCCCTACTTAATTATGGATTCAGAAAATGTTTTCAATAGAATTCAGAGAAAATGTTTTTGTCTCATTAAGGTAAACAGAACTTTACGAAACGAACGCGCCACGGGTCTCAGGTCTACAGCTGGTGGTTATCTGTGTTGTGACGAAATTGACACTTTTACCGGCTTTTGGGTAAGCAAGCTAAACTCCCGTAAGCTAAATAGGCATAAATTAGATTCGTGCAGTCGTAAAATACGTGTTAATTAACGGTTTTAGTTCCAATCTCGAAATATAAATCTTCGCACTGATTGACATAGGTTCTTGTGTTTACCGTCAGGATTTAGTTGAACATCAATAAAAAAATCACTTCTTTAAATGACGATAGTGTCTATGTCATAGATTGATCACTCAAATGGACTAAAATCGAGTAAAACAGTTTTTATTAGCTTCATACTCTATTATATGATAATTTTTAACGTAAGTGAGTGAAAATAAATGATATATTGGATTTATAGCCTTGTCTTAAACGTAAGGTGGCAGATCATAACTGCTGTCCATGGGTTTTTGTAATCAATTATTTCGTGTTTTGTGTTAATTCCGTAATCCGCCAAACTGCGTCAATTTGTTTAGAGATTTAAATAAATTGTTTGCTGTCAAATTTGACAGCCGCGGAAAGTGGCAGTCGGAGACTATTGTAATTCAGTGTTCTTACTAGAACGTTCTTTGAAGAAAATAAACTTGAAAATTGCAACACGTTTGGTCATAAATTTGATTCATAAAAAAATAGTTCTTAGAGTGAACGTGGTTTAGACTTAACTAACACACAATTGGAAAACGGATTTATCGCTGAGAAATAAAGTCGGAGAATATAAGAATGGAAATATATTCTATGGGAAAAATTAAAGACCTTCCGTAACACTGTATTTAGTTACCAATATAACAAAAAAGAATATTTCAAAAGACCACCGCTTACCCCGTAGAGTTTTGTTTTGCTTTTTAAAGTTTTAAACAATCTAGATATACTATTTATAACCCAAACAAACGTTCTTGTTTTCATGCTGTTGGACCGATAAAACTGACTCCCGTTAGGGTGCAAACTGCAAAAGTGCATTAGTTATCTAAAATCGCACTGGGGTCCCTCAATTTTATAACATTAATATTCTTCTTTATTTATAACCCTGATCATTGATGAGTTCCCTCGTCATTGTCAAGCATGACTGACAAGACTGAATAAGTTCAAACTTCACCTGGGGTTGTCTTGATCAGTTTCATTAAATTCTCAGAACTAACATTTAAAGAATCGATGGGGGAATTGATATTTTAACTGAACTTAAGAATGACGTAATTAAACCCAGCAATACCACATGAAACTCTTGGCTACGTCAGTCAATTTGACAAAAAAAAAAAACTGAAACACAAATAGTCCATTCATTGTTCGGATAATTTTATAAAAATTTACTTTTAAAATTATTTTTTCAGCTAGGCCGGTATGAAAAAAAGTAACTTTTTACTGAAACCTACATTTAAAGACTTCAAACAAAGAAGCCAAAATAAAGAAAACTTGTTTTTAGTTTCGTGTTATGATCTTAAAAAGGTCAGTAACCTCAGATACTTTATGATGCCTAAAGTAACGTCCTAAACCAGTCAGCATGTGGAGAGAATGTTACAAACAGCTCTTTATTGACAACTACAGCCGGATCTTAGGAACTACAAGTTAAATTTTCCATATTAAAAAGAAGCGGTTATGCCAAAGCGAAACATCTTTGAAGTAAAAGAGGAAAATAAGTTGACTAATATTTGTACACTACGTTTGTCACCAGCCTATTTAATTTTATTTAGGTCTATTTACTATCACAAATAAATAAATAAATAAAAACAATCATAGTAATATTGCCAGTTTCGTACATTTATAAGCGACATGATGTAACAGCCATAGTAATGAAATTCTTGGAAACAATTGCGTCAGTAAATGATGACGAACCTAGACAGAAATGCTGACCTTTGAGAGGAATAAAATTTGAGACAAGGGCGTAGCTAGCCTACAGAGCCGTAGGCCAGGCCTACAACTCTTTAAAAAGCTGGCTACGCCCCTGTGAGCCCAGCAAATGGTAAAACCGAACAAGAAGAAATACTTAACTGACGTATGTTTGGGCCTAAAATAACTGGTGTTTCAATCCAAATAGTAATATGAAACTAAAACAACCAACAACCAACCAAAACCGGTTTAGGTTAAACTTAAACGGGTTAATCACAATAACTGGAACACGAGTTTTTTTATTTCAGGGGAAAAGCGTTTCATTTTCTGGGTACCGTAGTGCAACAATTCGCCATTATGTAGAATGTTTAAGACGAAATCTAGGCCGTGTTCCATCTCGCCGCCGTTAATGGGACCGTTACAATATGAGCCCAGTGCCTGTTTTGCGAGCTACTAAGCCATAGGCAACCCAAGATGACGACACGTGACGACATTTTGCCATTCCCGTCGTAGCCCAACCCTTGATAGTACGGAAGCTCAAGTAAAGAATAGAAAACTCCCGCCCCCCCCCCCCCAAAAAAAAAAAAATGAAATAAAAAAAGTGATAATCAAGAGAGGATATCCTCTCTTGTGATAATAGAATACAGACAGGGTGAGTATATTTTTTTTTTTCTTTATTCTATCGCTGGAGAGAAAAACAATATCAATTGAGCGTTTAATTCATCTGCTTTGTTAAAACAATGGCTTAAGCCCTCGATTTCTCAGCAGGCGGAAAAACAACTTACCGGTACTGACTGCATATATTTTTTAGAGAGAGCTACGTCCAACTTGCAACTAGAACTTGGGTGTCCTAATGAATGAGGTCGAGTAAAACAAGTCCCTTTTCTGAAATATCAGTAATTAAAGCATTTAAACCCTTGCTTTTGGTTTGTGGTAAAACAACGTAACCTCACTGTTTCTTGCTTCCATTTGTGTTAGAAAATCCAGACGTTTTCGTAGCAACGCCTTTATCAACGTTTGTTGACACTAAAGTCAATGGTATATGTAAATTGCAAAATTTGTTTATAAATTTGTTAATTACAGTTATATTTTCTGGCAGTCGAGCCACCCCTTAACCACCTCTTAGTACATATTGAGACTTTTTCAGAAAACGAATTCGTCCGTCACACTCCTCGGAGATGAACTGGTTTAAACAAGTTACTTAGAGTGTTTAGTAAAAAGAAGTCAACCCAGTTTGCGAAATAACAAACAGAAAGTAATTACATTTCTCAATATTTGCACGTCATCACCTTAAACGAAGAAAAGTACGCTAATGAGAAAAAAATTAATAAGGGCTCATTACAAAAGATCAGTTGCCCACATAGATGCTATTGTTCGCCCATTCCCAATAAAGCCATTAATAAACAAAATAATTAACTTGAGCGGCATAAATCAATTAGACTAAACTCCCTGTGGATTTTTCCCAAGTATACTATTGGCTTGTGTTTTATATCAACAGAGTCTTATTGAAATTTTCTCATATTAGTGGCTTTCCCACTGATATTGTAGTTTTGATCTCGACCGTCCTGATGAAAGCTTTCAGATCAAATTTACCGACTGAAAAACCTAAACTTCGCTTAGTACAAATATGACACAGGTAGTGTCAGGATTCGAACAAAATCCGTTTAGCACCTTAAAGACAAAAGGTCTTCCAAGAGTTTTACCAATCCCTTGTTACTCTAAAGGTTCTGAGTTACAGCCAGCATTAGCCTCACAGGATCACAGCAAAGCCGAAGTTGTATTACTTCAAGAAAAGAAACACGATGTTCACTTGTTGAGTAAACTGTCGCCTCATTTCAGAAGCTGTGTTTCGCAAGAGCTCCTGAAGGCAAATTGGTCTAGGAACGAAAAACTGCCGTCTCTTTGCTACTCCTGCAATCGAACGCTGGATCGCCGTCATGAACAGACGATTTCTTTTAATAGAATAAAGCTTAAAAGAAGAACTATTCCTGACATCAAAGACGAGTACAAAGTCGACGACATGCATGAGCACTTCATAACAAGCAGCCCGTGGAAACATAACTACAGAGAGCAGCAATTTACGTCCCAAAATGCTACGAGTTGTACACCATTTCAACGCTTCGAGAAAGCGCAATCTTGTGCGGAATTCAACAAACAATGTTTTACCCGTTCGCCGCCACTTATTCTCCCGGAAGTGATAAAAATTACTCCGCAGAGAAAGACAACTACTCGGCAGAAAACCGACAGAGTCTATGACGTTGGGCTAGTTCCACCTCCGACACCAACTATTAGGTATTTACGGGATTTATCGCCCGAGCTGAGAAGTCTTTTTGTGATAAGAATGGCCTCAGGTCCGCCGCCACTATTCTAAATAAATATCGGTGCTGGAGCCTAACGCATACCCAGAATGAACGTTTTGTGATTTGTCCACAAACACTGCAACAAACACTGTTGGTCACATATTTGCAGCATATGTCAAGGAAAATACAAGAATAAGACATACGTATACACTCTTTACGTCAAAGGAGCTTACAGACGGAACATGGTCCGCATCAGTGAATAATTTGGCCATAGTTTTCGTAATCCGTCTAAATCCTCCTTAGTTCTATTCCTCCTTCAGTTTTGTTTGGTATCATGTCAGTCTTAGGTGTTTTTCTGCACAAGAAAACTATTGATTTGAGGTTTCTTTCAGTTTCAAAGTAATTTCGGTCATAAGAAATTAAAAAGATTTGTAATCATCCTTGTTTATTTCATTTTAGTATTACTTTAGTATTTGGTGTTTATCTATCCAAGAAAAGATTTGAGGTTTCCTTCAGTTAACGTTTGAAAATAATTTTCATCAGAAATTAAAATGGTTTGAATATCGCGGTATAGCTCCTTTAACAAACCGACTGTAAAAGCGGTGATCAAAAATATTTTAAAGTATAGTCATTAAACCGTGCACGATCTTAGAAAGGAAGCTAAAGGAACTTATTGTCTGATCATTTCTTTAAGGCCCAGCCAAGCTGAACGCAAAATGTAATCCCGATCACAAATATTCAAGGCTGATTGAGTTAAGTTTCTATATTTTAATATTCTTACTACTGAAGATAGAACTTGACTAAGATCAAAACGAACTTGCAATTGACTGCCAATTATTGCGATCATTAGAAACCAGTCTCTCGCCAACATGTTACAACAGCGAATGAGAAAATGGTGTCAGCTGTCTCTGCAGTTGATCAACTTTTTAACTATTTGTTTCTCTACGGTGATCAACAACTCCTGGAAATATTTCGAAAAATTGCACCGAACGTCCATATCGTCATTGAAAACACTAACAAACAAAAATAAAAAAAAAACCATTCATTTCACTTCAAACATTTAATTGTACAGAAATTTACAAGGTATGCTCATTTTAGAACTGAAGCGTCAACTGAAACCACTGACCCTATCCGGCAGCGTCGGGGAAAGGGAGGGGGGGGGGGGTTGCTCACGAAATTTTATTACGAGGAGGTCCCGCCCCGAAGTTCAATTCCTTACCCTTTATGTATAACTTTTGATAGAAAATGTACCCTTTTACATACATAGAAATTGGTAACCCAAGTATTTGTTACAATAGTGCGTCCTATTTTAGAATAAGCCGCCCCTGTCTGGCAGAACATTCCTGACTTTTTAGATAATAATATTGAGAGAGTCCAGAAGAGAGCCATGTTTATTATTTGTCCTTCCCTCGACTATAAGGAGGCATTACGGCTGCTCGGCCTCACTTCATTGAGAGAACGGCGCCAACATCTTTGCCGGCAGTATGTCTGTAAACTTCAGGATGTAAATAGCCCTCTTCATTTTCTTTTGCCTCAACGTGAGGAGATTGTACATAACTACGATTTAAGATCCGGCACAAGTCGTAGCACCATCAAGTCTTGCAGAACGAAGCGTTCTCAGGACTTAGTCACTTCTCGCTATTAATCTTGAACTAGCTTGTTTATGAACCCTTATATTGTGTATATATTGTAATTAATAGTTTATATTTTTACCTTGTATTTTACTTTGTAATTCAGTTATTACTGCAATGAGTTTCATTAAACATTATTATTATTATTATTATTATTATTATTATTATTTTTATTATTATTATTATACATACGTGCCAGTAGAAATACTGTATCCTTATTCTAAGCTTTTTACTTGTCTAAGTAAACCTTTTAAAAATACTCAGATGAATCAACCATTTGGTGCGTCTTTTCGAGATTGTTTCAGTGAAAGCACTTCTAATACCTACAAAACGATCCCCGTACTTCAACTTGTGAAATCCCTACCCTTTTAGATCTTTTACATACCTTCAGACTGAAAAAAGTACCCCTTTCGGACGGAGCCTCCTCGCATAGTCCACTATAAGCATTACCAGACTAGAGCCTTTCGACTCCCAAAGTCTATCACGAGACGCAAAAAATAACGTTAAAAATTGTCTGGTGAGCACATCTTAAGTATTGAGAAGGAACATAAGTAAGTAAGTAAAAAAAAAAAAAATAAGTAAAATCTTTTTTAACGTGTCAGTGGGTTCAGTCTTTAACAGACATCTTGATGAAAAGACTCAATATTTTTATTATGTTTCTATATACTCATCCAAACGCTCCGGGATTATTGTTTTCAAGGAACGAAAGATAAAAGTGCAGTTTTAGCGTTTTGCGATAAATCAAATAGGGCAATTATTTGAAAATAAAAAAAATTCGAAACAGGACATCAGGACGATTAATTAAATATCTCAACAACTCAACACCCCACGGTGGGCTAAACTTAATTTGCCAACATGAATAGTCTTTGTTGGAAAAGCTGAAGGAAAGTGAGAAGACACTTTTTTAATTCTTTTTTATTTTTAATTAAGACTCGCTTGAACCTGAAAACAATAAAAAAGTATTAAAAAAAAGGCCAACAATTTGGCTTTCTGTCGGATAAGGGTCGACTATTCTCTCTTTTTGCGGAAAATCTCAGTGATTGAAATTTACTAACCAGATTCTAGTAAACCACACGTTCTATTTTACACATTAGAATTCGCGATTTTCGCGAAAAGAAAGTTTTAACGTGAGAAAAGTGTTGAATTCAACAATAGACCATCTACGTAATTTCTTTTGTTTTTGCCAGTCGTCTAGCCGACAGGCAACTTTTACGAAATATTTCTTTTTATATACAGAGCGTTACTTCATCATGTGATCTAGAGTTTAATTACACAGACGCATCTTCATGGCCGAGAGTGTGTTTCGTTTTCGTGTTCGGGTAAGTCAGGTGAGATGATTGCAAAAGCACAATCAACTAAATCGAAGCAATTTGTAAAAAGAAACAAAGAAGGCCGTCCGCCATTCTTATGTTAAACGGCAGGTGACGCGCTTTGCCGGTTAACAAAAGCCGGCGTTTTGAGGAACGGTCAACTAATTGTTGTGCCATGTTATGAGTTTTATTCAACAGTAGAACTACGTGAGTCCGGTACTTAAAACCTTTATGCGCGGGATTACATAAAATTCGGCAAGGATCTCAAGACGTTTGGTTGCTTCTGATAAGGAGCACTGACTATAGCAAGCATGGAAGGACCTGCTGGAGCTACAGAAACAAGCTGCGAAAGCGACAAACATGTTAAATGTCCGATGTGCTGCAATACTGGAGGAAAACATCTTCCACAACCGACTATCAACGAAAAACACAAGCAAAAGAATCAGGAGATACTGGAAAGGAAGCAAAAACTCTCTAACGCAGGGAGAAGAATGTCTCGGAAAATAAGCGAACCGGAGTCACACCATCTCGCTGCGAAATTTGCTTTGGAACGGCAACAACAGAAGAAAGTTGAAGTGTTTGATTCGCACGCTATTGACTTCACCGCGCAGTACAGAGAATACGATGACCAGTCTGATATTTTTCTTCCGCGGCATCTAAAAAAGAGACAAAGTAGCCAGTCGCTAAATTTAAGCAAAGGCAAAGTGGAAGGCCACGCCGACAAAAGACAAACGTCATATACCGCGGCAGACATTGGCGAGAAAGAGTCAGAAAGTGACGAAGACGGCGAAGATGTGTTGGATGCACTTCGCGATGTGGAAGATTTGAGAAAGGCTTCACTCGCTTACGGAATTTTAGAACCGCAACGAAATTCACCACAACACGACACACTTAGAGCGTATTTCAAGTATCGAAAAGACAACATGGCTAAAGAGAACCGCCTGAAAAAAGTGCAGTCGAAGGCCCGGTTAAAAGAAGAGCAAGAAGCGGAAAATTCGCCCAGTATACTCCGGAAACCAATTGGTACCCGCACCGTCCTTCCTCCACTTCGAAAACTTAAGAGCGAATCCAAGTTAGGAACTAGGACAAATGTCATGGAATTAAACGATGTTCACAACAAGGAAAGAACGAATAGAGAACGCCACGGAAAATTACCGAAAATTTCGCGCAGGAAAAGTAAAGGACGAGAAGAAAACAAAGGAAGAGATCCGAGATTCCAGAAACTCATTTCTTGTTTGGTTCCTTTATCGGACAAATCCGGAATGTCGCCTCCTTTTACCAGGAAACGACATTATACAATGTAATATTGACTGTCTGTAGAATCGAATCTTCGGGAAAGAAATGTTATTTCTTTGTATTTATAAAATAAGTTGCGTTAAATCAGATGTTCGTTACGCTGAACTAAATAAAGGAATTCGAATATGGTCACTTAAATGCAAGCATTATTAAACAACATACTTTCGCAATGTTAATGATTTACAAGAGAGCGGGTTGAACAACGTCCAATTAAGGTAATTGTAACTGCGAAGAAGTCCAAACAATTACCCAAAAGATTGTTTAGTTTAGGAAAAATAAACAAAATAATTTAGAATACCCATATCTGCCGTATACACGGATATTACATTGAAGTGTTTGAGTGTGTTCACGCGTAGTGTTTTTAAGCAAACGCTGATGAAAAAATAACTAACATTAAAGAGTTACGAAAACAATAGATTGTGATTACATTCAGTACGCGGCGTTGTAATACAAAATCCTATTGAACGGTTATTGTGTTGTGATAATTGACTATGAATGGGAACTTGCAAATAATCTTCTTAACCTGTAATTTTTGTTAGCACTTAACCCGCAGCTGTATACGAGTTATTTCCGTCTTTCCAAACTGTTTACATCTTTGCGGTGAGTAAATATGTGCCACTTTTTAAAATTTGAATGGTTTAGGCCCGAAATGAAGCCCTCTGCATGGACTTACGAAGAAACAGAACCATTTTAAAAGCAATAATAGATCGCACCATACTAAACAAAGACAATTTGTCTTTTCAAACGGCCTCTTAATGATGGTTGGAAATAACACATGCATTCAGCTGATAGTTAACCAACTGGAAGGTGTAACGTCTTATTTTTATACAACAAAAGTAGCCAGTTTTAAGGGTTCACGGTCGAAATACAATATTTCTAACAACCTTTGTTAGGTGCCACAAAGTCTGTCAGAGTAGGTTGGTCTTTTGATTTCATTGTGAACTTTCAATACCGTCATGGACATAATCTCTTTAAACCTGTAATTTTGTTTAACACCCGATCAAGGATTTTAGAAGTTGTTTATTTGCTCGTCTCTGGTCAAACCTGTATTCTCTTTCTAACGGTAAATGGTTGAACAGACTGGAAACGAAACACGGTTCCATGAAAACTCGGTACGTGTGTTTTGGTCATATAACGTAAGAGAATGGGTCTTGTTGAAACTTCAATAGATCACAAAGCATTAAACAAAAGGCACAAGAATTCAAATGGCTCAAAGTGCGTTGGTTGTGACGCATACTTAGAGATATATGTCATTATGAAATGTAAGTTTTGAAGACGCCTTCTCAAACTCATTAATAATTCCTCAAGTTAAAACAAAGAAAATTATAACCGTGACGGTGGTTTGGAAACCCGATCTTAATTGGCATAGATTTTTACGATTTTATTTCTCCGTTTACTCCGTAGTTTTTGTTTCGATTGAGAAGATATATCA
Source organism: Oculina patagonica (assembly GCF_052425735.1). NCBI lineage: Eukaryota > Metazoa > Cnidaria > Anthozoa > Scleractinia > Oculinidae > Oculina > Oculina patagonica. Next base: position 32,352,515 of record NC_135763.1, read on the forward strand.
AACACTCGAGACTGTGTTTCATCGGCTATCCAAACACCTCGAATTTCGTCAAAAATACTCCGCTGCGCGTCGTATTTTCAACTCTCTTCTCGGTGTTTGGATATCCCGATGAAACACTGCCTCTCGTGTTTGATATATTACACGAAGTCTGGTTGACCTGGTTTACTCATAGTCGAATTGCTTTTTAAGGACGTTCGCGCAAAAATTTTCTACTCGATAGATTTTTTAAAATTTTTACTGCGGCCTGATAATAAGTAACTTGTTTCAAGAATGTAAAAAAAAGTTGAGGTCACCGAATTTGTTTCAGAGATAAAACGTGTGGAAAACTACCCTGATTTTGAAAAAATGGCGCGCGAAATTCAGCAGTGTTTACAAGGCTTGTAGTTAATAATATCGAAAATAAGTGAACGGAGGCAAACGATTTTAGTCACATTTTGTAGAAGGGCGTCCGTTATGTAAATAATTTCGTGTTGACATCCTTTTGTAAGACTTAACCCTGAAAAAAGGCATTAAAAACTGTCGTTCGACAAAACGAAAAGCTCAAAAATCGTAATTCAAACGTCAGTCGGACAATAAAAACAAACGGCTTCCACTCGATAGATTTTTTTCATTTTCTCGCAAAACGTAGATATTAATCTACAAAAGCAATCCGTTAAGAAAAAAGTAGGGGTCACCGACCATTTAAGAGAGCAAACTCCAAGCGAAGTGAGAAGAACGGCCACCTTCCCTATATGTGCTTAGAAAGTTTTCTCAGCGCGCGCGCTCAATGTATGACGTGGCATGGCGTTGCGACATGAATTGCGTGCACAGTAAGGATGCGCATAAGCGAACGTCCTTAATTCGTACGACCGCATTGCTACATAACATTTGGAAAATTATTTTATGATTCGGCGAAGCAAGATGAAAACGACACCAGCTGTTTGTGCTCTATGTTGATACTCATTCGGTGGTATATGGTAAGTAGCAAGATTAAGACAATAAGACCGGAAAGTTTCATTTAGTTCAGACGCTAAGGCACGGGCCAAACGTCGAATTTCCCATAAAACGAACTAAACGGAGCAAATTAAGTTCATGATAAGTTCGCCGTTTGACTCAGTTGAGTTCGTCCGACTGAATTTAGATCGACCAACACGTAGCAGATGGTTAGAACGTGTGAAGATCAACTTGTTTCGACTTGGGACGTCGATTTGTTTCCTCTGTTTCAGTGGCATGCCTGCAAACAAGCTATCTCGAAGCTAAGTGCATGACCACTATAAAAAAATATTTACATTTACATTACACATTTACATTTTTTACATCTTTCCATGAAACGAAATAAATTTAAAAAAAAAAATTGGTATGTATATGTATTTTAAGCCTCGAAATAATCATTTTGCTGCTCTGAATTTCAGGGTTCGACGAATTATGTTTGACGTTTGACGTCGAGCTTTTCCAGTTAGGGTCGACCAAAACTGCAATTTGGTTCGTCTCATGTGAAGTTCGACGTTTGGCCTGGGCCTTGCACTCTTTTTATTTTATAAGAATCTTGAAATTTGCGAATTTTTAAGAATATTTTAAGAATAAACCCGAGGCTGAGATTTTGAAAAGAATATAGTTTTTAGTTGAAACAAAATCAGGTATTTTCATTTCCGTCACTTAATCTCTGCGAGGAATGCTTTGTTTTAAAGCCAAAACGGCCAGGTTGCAACGAAAAGCAATGGTACATGTGCACAACGTAACATGAAACATGATAATGACTGATAATGTTTCAGATTGAAATATTTCATTCCGCTGAAAGAGCTGTCAACAAGACCATCTCAGGGGAGTTCCACAGCAGGACGCAAGGAACATTCAGGGCACGACTTTGGCTGGCGGGATTCGCGACCAAGTGCAAGTGCTTTGTTTATAGACAACCATAAACGAACGCCAGAGAGACGGAACCACGCAGGCTAGACTTTTTTTAGACACATTTTGCTTATATATAGATTTTTTTCGCTCTATATTTGTAGATTCTAGTTTTTCTAAGTGTGTAAAGTATTTTTGTAACGTATTTTGGTGTATTTTATTGTAATTCTCGAATATATTAGCTGCTAAGATAATATTAATAATATTATAACCTACTCTAAAATTTGAGAGAAACTGAAGTCTATGTAGGTATGTAACTGCTTGTTTTAAAAAGCAGTTGAGGCAGTTAAAAATCTAGAGCGTGAAAATATCCGTCTCTTAAAGGTTTTTGGTTCTCCTGACCAGGCATTTTGCATGCACCAAGAAACTTCATATTCTCTTGCACTTATCTTTAAGAATTGTATAAGTTGAGCTTTCTTCCAGCTTGCAGACCAGTAGAGGAGGCATCCGTTGCTAGTTAAGTCAGTAGCCATTTCCTGTCTTTGGAAATGATATTTTTTCCAAGCATTTTTTGTTAAGCGCCCGAAAGTCATACATTAATAGTAGTTCTTGCATGGGTATGTTATAAAGATAAACAAAACAAGTGAGTAAGAACAAACCTGCATTTTCCAGAGTTAGCCTAAACAGGTCTTACTTCTTATTTCCCTGGCTTTTTAAGAAAATAAGAACCTGTTTCCAAATTTTAGGCTAACAGTTTCTTAAAAATTATGCTCTTACTCGCAGTTTTTACAGTGTGCCTGCATACTTCTAAAATAGTGCCAAAAGTTATGAGACTATCTTAGTGTTTCGTGTTCATGAGAGAGTTCTTACTCGCCATTAAGACCCTTTTCGCCTACTTGAAAGCGTATTTTAAAAGTGCGCAACTGTACACTGTGTTTTTATATATTTATAAAATTTATTAGTACAGTATTTGTATTTATATTTACTGTGGAATTTACAACCTCTCTGCCGCTTCGCCACAAAGGGTAAGATGTTCTGCTTCAAGAAAGAAGTTTAAACAGAACTCACGCACACGATAGTTTTCACACGTGAACCAGGATCGGTTCCAGTCTCTTCTCCTATGTCGTCTTGGTTCACAGTGACAGAGATTTCATCTATCGCATCATTAAGCACCCAAGATTCGGACACTTCCTCCCTTGTTTCCTTCGTTTTAGTAAAGAGCAACAGAAAAGGAATACACGCGCCTGCGATTACCACAGCACCAGACATGTAAAAAGCATGCGTGTAAGAGCCCAAGGTGTCAGCCATAAGGCCTGTAAAGAAAGATTCACCTATTACTCCATCCGGAATGCATATCCTACATCCCTTTCATTTTCCCTCATTTCATTTATTTATTCCTATCCAAAATTACAAAGATAAATATAAAGCAAAACAAGTAGAAGAAGAGAAATGGAAAAGGGCAAAATATAGCAAGCTAATTTGATACCCTCGATTTAATAACAACAATGATTTAGGATAAAAAAGTTAAGTCAGGTTAACACAGAAGAGGAAGAGGTATGAATTAATTAATACTGAGCAAAATAATACTGGTAAGGTGCGTTTTTAAAACGTTTTCTAGTTATTCAGAAAGTTTTCTAGTTATTCAGTTTGCTATAGTTGGCTTTGTCTATCTTGTTCGACAGTTACTTTAATCTTTGGTGTGCACAGTGATTGCCTTTTTGTAGATATGACAAAACCTTCAAAACTGTTAAAAAAAAAAACATTATCTAAACCAACCTACCTGCTACTGGCGGACCGCTGGCCGCAAAGAACGAGCTGATTTGCATCTCCCAGCCAATAGCAACGGCGACTTTTGGCGGGCTAACACACGTGATAAGGAGGACATTAAGTGTTGTAATAAACACACCGTCACAGAACCCGTATATCACAATGAACACGACCATGCTGCCATAAGATGTAGCCATGGTAACAACTAAAATTGACGTTCCCAGGACTAGCTCGGCCACTTGATAGACATATAACGTGTTCACTTTTTGGAAGTCACACAGCCGACCAGACACCAGTCTCCCGACACAAGAAGCGAGTCCATAATAGATGAAGAGTCGGGATGCTGCGTCAGCAAGAATTCCGATGTCTTCACAATATCGCACCTGAGAATCAACGTACTAACATTAAAGTTCTCATTGACCAAAAGAAAGAAAAACATGCTAAGTTAAACTGCTATAGTTTTATCCACAGTCATGGTAGACAAAAAGTCCCCACACTGAAAATTTAATTCTGAAAACGCTTGGATAAGATGTACATCTTTCCGAAAGCTAAGCAGAACCAGATTAGACTAGACAAGAATGGACTGACTGCATTAGACTAGATGTGTCTAGACCAGGCAGACTAATCTGTCCTACAAAATACTACACTAGACTGGACTGGACAACGCTATACTATACTGGGTAGCCAAGAATTGACTGGGTTATACTGAACTCACCCGGGACTAGACTACATGTACAAGTGTAGCTAAAGTCGTCTAGATTAGAATCAGAGACGCGACTCGACTAGAGTTAATTTGACTAAATTACACTAGGTAGAAGACTAGACAACACTACACTAGACTTGATTGGACAAGACTAGATTTGACTGGACAAGACTAAAATAGAGCAGATTTGACTAGATTTAAAATAATAAGATTAGATAAGATTAGATTAGGCTGGACTAGCCTAGACTAAACTGGATTACTTAAGCAGTAAAGACTAGAACACACAAAACTGGACTAGTCTAACTTTAATTGACAAGTATAGGCTAAACTAGACTAGCTTTGAGAAGATAAGTCTAGACTAGATTATCTAGACTAGGCAAGACTAGGCTAGATAAGACTAGACTATGAATAGACTAGAGCTGAGTAGGCTAAACTGGACCATACTAGACTAGAGTAGACTACACTACATTACAGTACACAAATCTATAATTCATAACTCAAGCCTAAACCAGGCTGGACTAGAACGAACGAGATTAATCTAACCAGTTCTACCTGTATCTTTTTTGAAGTAGACTAGACGATAAACGAAGGCTAAATGCTAAACTAGTTTATACCGCACCATATTGGATAAGACAAGATTGACGAATACTAGACAAGACAACGAAACATGCCAACAGTTCTCTTTAGCTCAATCCTCGCCTTACTTTCCTACCCTTAACCCCACTTGAAAATATATTTACCAAATGAATCTGCGGCACAAAATGACCAAACATCATGACAGATGCAGATATGGCTGTGGCTACAAATTTGGGTTCCTTCCACACTGTAATATAGACATGGCATCCTTTCTTCTCCTTTTCAGCCACTGAGGTCTCCCTCTCCACCCCTCCCTCATGTCCTTCCTGTTCTCTTCGGACGTCCTCTGCACTGCTGGTCTTTGCGTCTTCTTCAGAAACAGGGTTTTCAAGTTCTTCATTTTGTACGTTAGGACTGTAGGTGAGTCCAGACAGACACAACACTGGAACCACGCCGGCCATTATTCGGTAGGTGTTCTGCCAGCCAAAGGCGTCAATCATTGTCTGCAAAAGAGGGGCTAAAATAAGGACTCCTCCTCCTTGTCCGCATGCTATAATGCCAGTCGCCATTGATCGCCTTTTTCTGAAGTACTTACTAATAACATTGAGGCTCGCAGAGAATACACAACTAGTGCCAAAGCCGTAAAGAACACTATAGGTCAGATAAAGCATGCCAATGTTCTTCACCAGGGAGGAGAGGCCAAGGCTTAACGTGCATAAGAATCCCCCGAGCAGGGTAGTGACGCGGCAGCCGAAACTTCTAACTAGTACCCCAGATAAGTGTCCACTGAAAAAGGTGAGCGCGATGCCAAGCGAACCTACCCAGGCTGAAAAACAAAGTCACAAGTCAGCAGCAGAATTATCTTGCATTTAAAGTAGTGTACTGCCAATAAACATTTATATACTTTTTATATGCTAGATTAGAAAATATACAGTAGAACCCCGGTAACTCGAACTCGGATAACTCGAACAACCATGCTAACTCGAACAAACTTGCATTTCCCTTGAATTTGATCCCACTTTTCAGTCATTTTTACTCCGTTAACTCGAACTCGGATAACCGTCGAAAACCCCGCTGACTCGAACTAAATTTCGTTTCCCTTGATCAAAATTTGGGTCACATTAACGGGGGCGCTTTCCATTCGACCAAAAATTCCGGAAATTTCGGAACAAGGACGAATAGTACAGAAATTTCCTGGGAAAGTTTCCAGAAAATCCGGAAAGTGTTGTCTTTCCGAAATGCGAACCATTCAACCGGAAACCCCGGAAATTCCAGAAGCAAAATCAAATGGAACTGAAAGTTCCCGGAAATTGTTTTCGAAAATTTGGGTCTACCTTGCGAGGTTGTCCTCTTTTCCGGAAATTTTGGAAAAAGCTACCATTTTACACTCAGCCTAAGTTCCTTCGGCAGAAAATTTAGCGATTTGTGCAGCTGAAAGCAGTTACATGTGTTAAGGAAGCATTCTTGAAACTCCAAACAAAAAATTCAGGTGAACTCGGTTGTTTTTCGTTGATGTTTTGCAGGCGGCAGCAAAGAAATGTACAAATATTTATAACGCGCGTGTAGGCTACGCCATTGTTTTGCTCATTAAACTTTTTGGGTTGGCGACGTTTTCGTTGCTTGTAGTGTGCCTTTTTAAAGGTCCCTGTATTTGTGGCCACGATGTCATTCATGGCGTTTATTTTCAGTGCTCGGAATGCTTTTTATTTGCAAAAATATCGAACTATATGTGCAGGAAACCGGCCACAAAGCATTAATTTAATTCACCGTAGAAATTTCCATATTAGACGCAATCTACTTCTGTCTTCTTTTATGTACAACCTTGTCAAAGCAATTAAATTTTTTTTTAACTACTCAGCTCGTTTAGTTTATTTCTACTCTGAGTAGTTTTTTTGCCTATTTTAGTTAATTTATTTTATGCTGTAATTTATCTTCTATTTAATTTGGCAAAATAAAATGGTTGTTGTTGTTGTTAATCTGATCATATGCAAATTTTGTTTTGCCTTCCGTGCAGTCAACCGGAAAAGTAGGAAAATGCTGTTCTATTTGCCACTGGAATTTTCCGGAAACTCAAACCAGAATTTTTGGTCGAATGGAAAGCGCCCCCTGATAACTCGAATTCCGGTTCTTGCAACTCGCCACGGTTGCCTTTTGATTAGAGCAACGAACAGATCACGCATTTGAAAGCAAGTTTTAAATATTCAATCGACAGCGATAACACGAAACCTCCCGATAACTCGAATTGTTTTTCGTTTCCCTTCAGAGTTCAAATTATCGACGTTCTACTGTAATTTGTATATTAAACACAGATCATCGTGGCATTAATATTGATATTTTTGCTCCCAGACGGTTTGTGAGTACAGTTAAACCAAATCACCTCAAATGACCTGATCTGTCGAAAACTGGTCGTCACTTCTCTGGGTGTCAGAGGTTTTTTGCGCGGTTTCCGGTGTCGGTCTAACCTGCGCACGCGATCAGGCGTTATTTTTTTCGCGGCGGAGGGGTCAAAGCCTGATGGCAGGTTAGTGTCGGTCAAGTCTCGTAACTCAGCTCATTTCAGTATTACGGCTAACGACGGCTTTTTTGTTATTCCCGAGGTGGTGACTTGTGAGAGCTTTGACTGTACAGGCTACTGATTGTACGCTATTCATGGTCTAAGGATTGAGTTCGATTACCGAACGTTCGATTCACTACGCCAGAATTTTAAAACAGAGTACCTCATATGAAATCAGATTATATTTAGCGGTTGTCAGCTTTGAGTAAAAAAAAGTTAGTAGCAAGCTTCAATTTCATTAGAGACGCAATGATAATGAATAGAGAGGAACCGAAATGCGACACGGACCGGATCGGTACTGTCTGAGCTTACCCGTTTTCTCTCTTGTTTCTTGAAAATAATCCATGAACACTGGAAAGAAGATCCCAAAGCTGAATACAAAACCCATGGTTGCCAGCCAAGATAAAGTCGCCGAAAAACAGACAATCCAGGCCCACTTTCCATCCTGCACATGAGTTTGAGCCATAATACACATACAAACTTGAAAATGTGTAATCCAATACACCTGGATACACTACAGGGGGCCCATACAAGCGGCGTGACTATTTGTATGTTCGAAATATAAAGAAATGTATAAGGATTTTGAAAGCGTCTTATTATCGTTAACTTATTTCGAGTAATGTCTATGTTTAAGTTCAAAATAAACGTAAACCTACCTCAACTGTTGTATTTTGTCGTTTCTGCGGCTTAAAATGGCGAATTTGGGCGATTTGGAGGGTTTTGCGTTGACTGTTGCTTCACGTGCAACAGTCAACGCAAAACCCTCCAAATCGCTCAAATTCGCCATTTTGAGCCGCAGAAACGACAAAATACAACAGTTGAGGTAGTTGTGAGTATCGATTGTCATCGATTTTTATCTAATGTCATCGATTTTTATCGATTATATCGATTGTCAATTGCAATCGTTTAATAATGATTTCAGATACGTTTGCGCTAGGCATTGGCAATTGAGTCTAATCTATTGTATTTTTTCCTCTTCACAAAAAGTGATCTGTTGTGCAATTGCTGCTTTTCCTGTAAATGTGTAAATATTACGAAACACTTGATTGAAAGTGTGTTCAAAACTCTCTTCGAAATGTTTAATCAGTTGAAACCCGTGATTTGTGGACAATACCCTCTAAATATATCTCTCATGTGAACAGGCACGGATTCGTTAAACAACGTTTTCTGAAATTACCGACTTCTTCAATTAAGAGACCCGGCCATTTCCCCCTTTTCCACGTATAGACTGACTTCACTCCGGGCTTAACTATCAAAGGTTCGCAGGAGCTTTCACTGGTATCCAACTCTACCGGGAACTCTATCAAAATAACAACACTCTTGGACGTTGCTATCTCTTTTTGTTTTGTTTAATCATGAAAAGGCAATTTAAATCCCATCAGAATGGGCACTCGTGGTCGCCCTTTACATTAGCCTCTATTATTAGTACGTTCATTTCATGCTTTGTTTGATTCGAAGAACTTTGATTTGACTTACTTACTTACTTTGACTTGCTTAGTGAAAGGATGCGTAACTTTCGTAACGTATCGCCTTACAAATGTTGCAAGAATTGATAAATGGTTCATTGATTTATTATAACCGATAATAATCGATAAAATCGATAAGAATCGATACAATTAAGAGGACGTGAATTATGAGTATCGATTTTCATCGATCAATGGAACCAATCGATATTAATCGATTGATTTTTATCGATTATATTGATTATATCGATTGGTTTCCAATGATCGATTTTGGAAAAAGCTACCATTTTACACTCAGCCTAAGTTCCTTCGGCAGAAAATTTAGCGATTTGTGCAGCTGAAAGCAGTTACATGTGTTAAGGAAGCATTCTTGAAACTCCAAACAAAAAATTCAGGTGAACTCGGTTGTTTTTCGTTGATGTTTTGCAGGCGGCAGCAAAGAAATGTACAAATATTTATAACGCGCGTGTAGGCTACGCCATTGTTTTGCTCATTAAACTTTTTGGGTTGGCGACGTTTTCGTTGCTTGTAGTGTGCCTTTTTAAAGGTCCCTGTATTTGTGGCCACGATGTCATTCATGGCGTTTATTTTCAGTGCTCGGAATGCTTTTTATTTGCAAAAATATCGAACTATATGTGCAGGAAACCGGCCACAAAGCATTAATTTAATTCACCGTAGAAATTTCCATATTAGACGCAATCTACTTCTGTCTTCTTTTATGTACAACCTTGTCAAAGCAATTAAATTTTTTTTAACTACTCAGCTCGTTTAGTTTATTTCTACTCTGAGTAGTTTTTTTGCCTATTTTAGTTAATTTATTTTATGCTGTAATTTATCTTCTATTTAATTTGGCAAAATAAAATGGTTGTTGTTGTTGTTAATCTGATCATATGCAAATTTTGTTTTGCCTTCCGTGCAGTCAACCGGAAAAGTAGGAAAATGCTGTTCTATTTGCCACTGGAATTTTCCGGAAACTCAAACCAGAATTTTTGGTCGAATGGAAAGCGCCCCCTGATAACTCGAATTCCGGTTCTTGCAACTCGCCACGGTTGCCTTTTGATTAGAGCAACGAACAGATCACGCATTTGAAAGCAAGTTTTAAATATTCAATCGACAGCGATAACACGAAACCTCCCGATAACTCGAATTGTTTTTCGTTTCCCTTCAGAGTTCAAATTATCGACGTTCTACTGTAATTTGTATATTAAACACAGATCATCGTGGCATTAATATTGATATTTTTGCTCCCAGACGGTTTGTGAGTACAGTTAAACCAAATCACCTCAAATGACCTGATCTGTCGAAAACTGGTCGTCACTTCTCTGGGTGTCAGAGGTTTTTTGCGCGGTTTCCGGTGTCGGTCTAACCTGCGCACGCAATCAGGCGTTATTTTTTTCGCGGCGGAGGGGTCAAAGCCTGATGGCAGGTTAGTGTCGGTCAAGTCTCGTAACTCAGCTCATTTCAGTATTACGGCTAACGACGGCTTTTTTGTTATTCCCGAGGTGGTGACTTGTGAGAGCTTTGACTGTACAGGCTACTGATTGTACGCTATTCATGGTCTAAGGATTGAGTTCGATTACCGAACGTTCGATTCACTACGCCAGAATTTTAAAACAGAGTACCTCATATGAAATCAGATTATATTTAGCGGTTGTCAGCTTTGAGTAAAAAAAAGTTAGTAGCAAGCTTCAATTTCATTAGAGACGCAATGATAATGAATAGAGAGGAACCGAAATGCGACACGGACCGGATCGGTACTGTCTGAGCTTACCCGTTTTCTCTCTTGTTTCTTGAAAATAATCCATGAACACTGGAAAGAAGATCCCAAAGCTGAATACAAAACCCATGGTTGCCAGCCAAGATAAAGTCGCCGAAAAACAGACAATCCAGGCCCACTTTCCATCCTGCACATGAGTTTGAGCCATAATACACATACAAACTTGAAAATGTGTAATCCAATACACCTGGATACACCACAGGGGGCCCATACAAGCGGCGTGACTATTTGTATGTTTGAAATATAAAGAAATGTATAAGGATTTTGAAAGCGTCTTATTATCGTTAACTTATTTCGAGTAATGTCTATGTTTAAATTCAAAATAAACGTAAACCTACCTCAACTGTTGTATTTTGTCGTTTCTGCGGCTTAAAATGGCGAATTTGGGCGATTTGGAGGGTTTTGCGTTGACTGTTGCTTCACGTGCAACAGTCAACGCAAAACCCTCCAAATCGCTCAAATTCGCCATTTTGAGCCGCAGAAACGACAAAATACAACAGTTGAGGTAGTTGTGAGTATCGATTGTCATCGATTTTTATCTAATGTCATCGATTTTTAACGATTATATCGATTGTCAATTGCAATCGTTTAATAATGATTTCAGATACGTTTGCGCTAGGCATTGGCAATTGAGTCTAATCTATTGTATTTTTTCCTCTTCACAAAAAGTGATCTGTTGTGCAATTGCTGCTTTTCCTGTAAATGTGTAAATATTACGAAACACTTGATTGAAAGTGTGTTCAAAACTCTCTTCGAAATGTTTAATCAGTTGAAACCCGTGATTTGTGGACAATACCCTCTAAATATATCTCTCATGTGAACAGGCACGGATTCGTTAAACAACGTTTTCTGAAATTACCGACTTCTTCAATTAAGAGACCCGGCCATTTCCCCCTTTTCCACGTATAGACTGACTTCACTCCGGGCTTAACTATCAAAGGTTCGCAGGAGCTTTCACTGGTATCCAACTCTACCGGGAACTCTATCAAAATAACAACACTCTTGGACGTTGCTATCTCTTTTTATTTTGTTTAATCATGAAAAGGCAATTTAAATCCCATCAGAATGGGCACTCGTGGTCGCCCTTTACATTAGCCTCTATTATTAGTACGTTCATTTCATGCTTTGTTTGATTCGAAGAACTTTGATTTGACTTACTTACTTACTTTGACTTGCTTAGTGAAAGGATGCGTAACTTTCGTAACGTATCGCCTTACAAATGTTGCAAGAATTGATAAATGGTTCATTGATTTATTATAACCGATAATAATCGATAAAATCGATAAGAATCGATACAATTAAGAGGACGTGAATTATGAGTATCGATTTTCATCGATCAATGGAACCAATCGATATTAATCGATTGATTTTTATCGATTATATTGATTATATCGATTGGTTTCCAATGATCGATTTTCCTCTCTACAACCCAATCACGAAAGGGTCACGCGCGAGCAAAGAACCTGGTTGCCGGTTGTGCGCCAATGAGTTCTTAAGGAACTTTCAGCTGTCTTGTTTGAAACGAGGAAACAGTTGGTAGCTGTGGATCAATTCTGCCTGTTTTGGGGTTATCCCGTGAAGTTAGCTAAAATTGTGTTTTTGCGGCATAGTTTAGTTGGGTACGGGGTGGTTATCTTTGTAACGCCTGTAAGTTGGTCGATTTTTTTTCTGTGCAATCTCGTCCGGTAATGGCATTGGAGCCCGGGGGAAGGGGGGTACTCCCATATATTTCGGAAAGGTGGGTGCCGCGATCGAAGGTTCTTAAACCCTGAGCCTATTTTAGGATAAAGAAAGCGAAACTTGATACCCTTCTTAAGGGTAAATGACAACCTATTCAAGGGGAGGAGAAGCGTTCCGTGACGACCCAAATAACGGCTAACTGCGCACGACAAGACACAAATCTTTATAAAATCGCTTTGCTAATACCTGAACAGAAAATTCAGTTTTAAGATACCTTTTTTTTTCTCGTTTAGATGGGCGTTTATTTTAGCTAATAGAATTTAGGTACCCTATCTAAGGATCACACCGGGAACACATTGCCAAAAGGAGCAAAAATGATACCCTATTTAAGGACCGAGAACCTCAAAAACCATACCCTATCAGGCGGCACATACCTATATAGGCCACATATGGGAGTACCCCCCCCCCCCGGGCATTGGAGTCGGGACTGGAATATTGGCGCATTTCGCCTGACTTGTTCCATCCTCGGAGACCCAGGGGCAGTTAGTGAGGGCGACGTGCAGCTTATCGGGACAACGGGATTTTCGGGCGAAAGTTTACAACATAGAGCGGAACAGCCCCTGGGCACTTTGTCTTACCGAACCAGTTCCAGAAGCGTTTGAACTCCTTCCTCCTGATTGGCCACAAAAATATTTTTGTGGCCAATCAGCGACGAGGACCGGCCAGGAGACTCTGATGTCTTCTTACACGAAGTTGTTTTCCTCATAGACTCGTCGTGGATGCTCTGCCCATCAATCGGATGCTATTACATGGAGAGTCTCAGAAAAAAAAAAATAAGCCTTAGACGACTGCCAGTTCTACACTGTTAGTTCCGCGCTTTTTAATAGTAATTCGAGTAAACAACAATTCTTATTATTTTTCTCGGTCGTGCGACTTCTGGAACTTGCCACGATCTGGGTACTTCACTGCACGGGCCACGCGTTAGCGAAGATATCGCTGTCATCACCTATTGTTATTTTGTTGCCAGCTTGACAGTTAAAACAAAGGGTTTTTGTTTAATTTGTTGGATATTTAAATAACAAAAACAAAACTTATAAACAAGAGGTGCTCGCGTATAGCTTTAAAAACTTTTGGTTTCCTTGCGCTATGCTACAGTTAACATATTCCCAGGTCTCGTTGTTTTGTTTTTGTTTTGCTTTTTTATCTGCGACCCACGTAGTATCATCCGATGGACGGGCTTAACAACGACGACGAGTCTATGAGCAAAACAACTTCGTGTAAGAAGACGTCAGAGTCGCTCTTCTGGTCAACCTCGCTGATTGGCCACAAAAATATTTTTGTGGCCAATCAAGAGGAAGGAGTTCAAACGCTTCTGGAACTGGTTCGGTAAGACAAAGTGCCCAGGGGCTGTTACGCTCTATGTTGTAAACTTTCTCCCGAAAATCCCGTTGTCCCGATAAGCTGCCCGTCGCCCCCACTAACTGCCCCTGGGTCTCCGAGGATGGACTTGTTCAAGAAGTCAGAGAAGTCGAAACATAAAAGTCGAAGTCTAAGGTATCAATTCTCGGCTGTGGAGACGAATGAGGTTGTCCAGCAGAAGGTTCGTCGTGAAGGTCCGTGAACATGTGCACTTGCCGACATGCCGTTACCCTTACCATTGATAGAAGCGTTCATGTCTATTAATTAAAACTAAAGGCGACTGATCGTATATTTGAAAATTCCCCAGTCAAATTGAAGGGCTTGATGCGACGGCGAAAATAAAGTCACGCGATGCTTGATCATAAACCGAATCAAAGTGCCCGTTGGGCTGTCTCGTGTTACAGATCAGTAAAGTAGCACCCGTTGCTAACAATCATATAAGCTCAGAAAAACCATCTCCGGATTCTACAATATTAATTCTCAAATTTCATTCTCAAGCATTTGCAACAGCTTGTGCTATACCAGCATCGCACCATGTGCCCTTTCTTCACATTCTACTCAAAAGGTAATCTTCCATGCAACAAACCTGAGTCACATGTTAAACAAATCCATTCAGTATTGTCCACACTAGTTACCCCGGTAATACAAGAATTAACTCTATTGGAACAACATTTGCTATATAAACTGCGATTACTTTTTTTAACAGATGATCTATACCACAACTGATCACAACAAGTACAAATATATTCTAGACAACGTTGTATACTTGAATGAAAACCATCGATCAAGTTTTCAAAATCTGTACTGTTTCTTTTTTTTTCCGGTTTTCTTTAAAGTCAATATCATTCTTCGTTTCACCTTCAGTAGAATTTCTACTATTTATTTTACATTGATTGCTTAAGCCTAAAACAATAAGTTTTCTTTTTCTATACTCTCGCATATAAATTCTTTTATTCAGCTTAGTTTTCTCAATATAAGACAGTTCATCATTACTACTGCTATTATTCTCGGCTGTTGTTTGCACATACTGAAAAATTCTGCCATTTCCGTTCCTAACCATTATATCAGCATTTTCCTCATCCACAAAAGTGACTCTTTGACATTCGTTATCTCTTCCATTACTACCACAGAAATCTAAAGGAATAGTAGACACATAATGATATTCATCAACATGACCAAGAACAATAGACCTACGCGTCTCAAAACCTGAGTGTTGACATTCTACAACTGTAAGCTCAGAAAAACCATCTCCGGATTCCACAATATTAATTCTCAAATTATAAGCATTTGCAACAGCTTGTACCATAAGAGCATCACACCAAGTTCCCTCTCTACACATACTACTCAAATAGTCTAACCAAGACTGTCCTTCGAAAAACTCAACAAATTCTTCGCAATGATTTCTAAGATATTCAACACCTGCCAAACGCACTATCAAATGATTTGCTACCGAACCAAATATCTGATGACTAACACTTCGAAAAAAACAGTCTCCATCCACCACAATCAAAAGGAAGAAGACCAACTGCACGTAATCTATTTCTAAGTAATGAAAATGAAGTACAATCATAACATTCCCTGTCATTGACCCTCATATTTTCACCGAAATTAAACACAGGACCAGGATTCTTTTCAATATCACCACACATAAATAACATTTTATAAAATATAGAAAATTTTTTATCATAACTAAATTTCCAAAAATTATTCCAGAATGGAGAAAATATAAACCTTCTATAATTTTTACACTTTCGACGACTACCAGGAATAGAATCTAGCAAACCAGAATAAAACGAATATAAAATAACCTTTTTAAACCTTAACTTTAAATACAAAAAGCAAACATGCTCAGCACGATTCAACATATCGATACGTACATCTGCACGAAGAAAAGCTTTTAAACGCGAAGAATCAGGCACATTGCGTTTAATACATTTCTTTATACTACGTTTAACTACACTCTTTTTATGAAATAAACTATGAATTTTCTTCAAGCAAATTCTCGATGGAGCTCTATCTCTTTTTCTGCTCATTCTTTTCACAACTCTTCGCCCATTACAACAACATTTATCACAACAAAACTTATTACTTTTACTCTCATAAGACACTGTTTTAAACTGCTGCTTTTCATAATCGAAACATCTCGCACAACAACAACGTTTTTTTCTAACCAATTGCCTACCTCTTTCACATACTCGTTCACAAAAACAATGATTAATACATTTTTGACAATTCTGACAAGTCTGATACATAACTAGCTTATTCATAACAATTTATTATGTTCTCGTCAAATGAAGAAAGCACTAAAAAACAAACATTTGCCTCTTGTTAGAAATATTATAACACTTTCTAAATTACAATGACATTCCAAACACTCCATATAAGGAAAAAACTACAACCAGTTTTCAAGAAATGCAAAGCAGCTAAAAAATGCTAGACAACTGTCAAAGCTTCTAACTATTATCTTTTGCTTTCAAATATCTAATGAAATATAAAACTACCTACCTCATACTTTATCCATAAATAAACCCACTAAATGATGTTAGCTCTCCCTACTGCCTTCCCCTAACTTTCTTTCAAAGTTTCTTCAACGGAAACAATCAGTTATACGAAACAAAACCTAGAAAACAAAAAACAAAAAAAATAATTGCATTAAAAAACAACTACTGAACACCAATACACAACATCGCGTACCTATCTATAAATCCCTAAACCTCTATCAAATTACTTCTTACTTCTCCAAACTAAATGACAAGTGAAATCGTTCATTAACATACAAACCGCTCTAAATATATCTGTGATGCTTACCTACTTGTACTAGTCTTGATACAATAAACAGCAAATACTAATGTGATCTGTCCACTAGCTACAACTCACAAAAATTATTACCAAGTTCATAGGAATCATGAAATCTTGCAATTTGTAATCTACTGAAGCTTTTAACCTACTTCTGAAATATACAGAGCCAGGAGCGCATTACTAGTAATGGCTCCTGACAAAGCCCCATTCTGATGACTTAGTGTCTTCAAAATGTCATATAACGTTCTAGAAATCGTCCTTTAAATAAATATTCTATTTTACATAACTTGTTCAAAAATCACAACTCCGTCGTGCGCCACTAGTGAGCATATGAAAAAATTAAGGTCAATATTCAACAACTACTTCTGCTCTGCCGCTTAAAGACCGATGATAGCTTCCAATATGTAAAAGAAGTGTTCTATATACACCTCTGCACAAACATGTTACCCTACTGTTCACTCACCTTGCAACTAAAATTATTCTCAGTGAAAATAAACTAGAACTGTGCATGAAAAGCCCTCAGTCACATATAATAACCTTGATTAAATTATTAATTCTCAATACGCTTTTTAGAACTTCCAGCGCAACTTGTTGATACAGCTACCTAATTAGTAAGACATAAGTACACTGAACAAAGCAAATTTGTTTCCCGTTTCGCAGATAACGATATCCGCACTTCCCTTAATGGTTTTATTCTGTATCTACCGCGTATTCAATATACTGCTTTCCTATTATGGCCTGAATGAAGTTTAAACAACCTACCAAAACGCAAAATGAGATACCACTTCAATTTTTCTGTTTGCGTGATAACTTCACTTAATATTCTCCTTTTGACACATCATTTGACATATCTGAAAAGTGCTCTGGCGCCAACAACCCTCGACCCGATTGTACACTACCCCCCGACTACCCACTACACAGTATCTTCGACAGATGTTGCCCGAACATTCAGTCTTTGTTTAGCAAGAACGTCACCTGACACTACACTTGAAATCTAAAGCCGAAGTGGTGAAAAGCAAAGCAAATTAGTTTCCTGAGAAGGTTTTTCGACGTAATTTGCTTCTCACTTCTTTCTAATGGGGATCTGTTTTATCTGGAGGCATTATGTATTAAATAGAGCCGTAAGATTGTGGCCAAGGAAATGTCTAGAGGTCATTGCATTTATAGTCTGCGCTGCGTGGTTTCCTGTTTGTTTCACACTTCTTTGCCACATGTTTTGCTAGTTTAGTTTGTTTTTGCTCAAGTCTATTTGTAAAATACGCTTTAAACTCTCGAAATTTACGCCGTGGAAGAACAAGATATATGTTCCGTGAAAACGTTGATTACTTGCATTTTGTTGATACTGTTGCAAGATGTATTGTGTATTATCACTTAATATATCTTGGTCCGGCTTCGCAAGTGACAACCGGAAATGAATTTGATTGCTTGACGCTTAAAAGACTTTATCCCTGGTCCTCTTCGTGCCAAATTTCGAGTTCAGTGCTCGCCTCATTTCATCCCAGACCTTTCGTGCTTCTCTGCTCTTCAGGCGATCGAAATTATCAGCCCAAAGACGAATTAGCATTTTCTGATCATCGTCGGACCCATTTGTCGTAAGTTCTCTTTGCCGGTCCGGATTCGGGAGAAGATGCTGTAGATGTACTTGCAACAGCAACAGGAGTCAAGAATGGTCCCTCAAAATGTCGAAGTGCTCGCAATGCTCGCAAAATTTTAGTGGGTGCTCGTTTGCTCGTGCTCGCACATTTTTACAAGTGCTCGCATGCTCGGTTTTTAGTGGAGGTAGGTTTTTGAAAAGTGCTCGTTGCTCACAAGGCTAATTTTTGTCAATGCTCGTGCTCGCAAAGAAAAACGCTGTGCTCGCATGCTCGCAAATGCTCGCAAAGACCATTTGATACCCCTAGCAACGGGACTCGTCGGGGAGCTCGTTATATCGCTCGATGCGCTCCCTGGCCTGCTTTGACTGCCTTCACCCACGTTTAACTGCGAATGCAGTTCATTCATAAAAGGGCCAAACTGCTGTTGCTGCTGCTGCTGCTGATCAAAAAAGTAACCGGATAAAATGGTGTTGAACTGAGAAAAAAGCCACCTCCATCCATGATCGAGTGTTCTAGCGAAGTTCCCGCGCTTTGTGATTGCGTGCGATCATGACCTTCAATGTCATTTCCCTGATAGGTTCTGTTATCACTGGAGACGGCTTCCTTTGTTATTAAGGACAAAATTTTGGAAAATCGGTTCGCCTTTTTTTTTAAGTGGAGGTCGCACTTAAAAATCTCGCGTGTTGATAGATTTTCACCGCAAAGTAAACAAATTCTTCCAAAATTTTTTTTAGTGCGACCCGGCCCTAAGAAAAACAAACAAAAAGGAATTATGAATTTGACTTTGTGACCTTAGTGTCTTCAAAATATCATATCACGTTCTGGAAAGCGTATACAATTAACAAAGCAAAGCAAATTAATTTCCTGTTTCTCAGATAACGATAATCGCACTTCCCTTAATCCTTTTATTCTGTTTCTACACTATTCATAATACGCCCTTCCTATTCTTTACTGAATAAAGTTTAAAGAAACGAACAAAGCCGAAGATGAGATACCACATCAATATTTTTGTTTGCGTGGTAACTTCACTTAATATTCTCTTTTTGACACATCATTTGACATATCTGAAAACTGCTCTGACCTCGACAACCCTCGACCCTAACACGCACCAAAATGGCTTTCTTGTAACGCAAACAGAAATTTAACAACAGCTTTTCAGCCAGCCGCATACTTTAACAATACCCACCGCAAATATAATATCAAAACACAAACCTACCGTAAAGATAAATTCATTTTCCATGTAAAAAACTACCTATTTAAGCAACATATGTGAGATAAAATCTCCTTATCAGATTTGGCGGTATTACTAAAGATGATACTTCATGTAATATATTACATTATTCACATACCTTAGTAATCCAAACATTTACACCATGTCTCACACGTGTAAATAAGCACGTTTAAAACTCGACAAGAGAAAACGCGCAATACGAAGAACAGCATCCCGATGCATCTTATCAGCAAAATGTATCTATGTAAATATGTCTATTTCTTACCTTGTTTCCTTGCTACTTTATCACTTCGTTACCTTACGAGAGGTCTTACACAAAGCACTATCCTGAGCTACCAAGTCCCCTCGGATAATCTCGTGTTACGTCACGGTCACGTCGTTCACGACGTGACCGCGACGTAACACGAGACAAAAAGGACTGGGTCATCCATGTACTGTTAATATAAACAAAATTCAACTGTTTCCTTGGCAACGAGTCTGGCATGTGGAGCTCGGCATAATATTGAAGTGATATACAAACCAGTATATGAAACAATAGCGTTGCTTTTTTTTATTTTATCTATTGCTGTAACAATAAACGGCACCCGATGTTTAGAATCCACCAAGTTCTCTGCGATACATAATTAAACTAGGAGGGATGCTAAGGAAGAATGGATAAATTCGTTTGAAAACTCGCTACAAAGTCGTGTCTGCATATCTATAATGTAATAGTTAATTGCTAGCTATCCATAACAAACATTCTTTGTCTTTGTGTTGACTTTAATTGATTGACACTCTTTTCAGTTTAGCACGCAATCGAAATAATCACGTACTTCCATTTACATTTTTATTTCAGCTTTGCCATTATGCTTATACGACAGGTGTTTGGGCAAAAAATAATAAAATGATGCTGAAAACATATTATGTTTTTGCACATAGCCGCATACCGCGCCAACTCCGTCACGCAGATAATGGAATGTCAACATTGTTTCGCGTAATCGCCTCAGGCACAGCAACAAGATATCCTATTCACAACAGTGGCTTTTATTCAGTGCGTAAACATTACAGTTGCTTGGCAAAAATTGTAATGAAATTTTCTAATGCTCTGCCGCAAACACCTTGTGGCGCCCTTTAGAAAGTGGTCTCTGGTTATTGCAATTTTCTGGACCAGAAAACCAGAAAAATAATCCGGGCCATAACTAAGAGATCGAGGTGAAGAACAGTGGTCAATAATAATTGTGACGATCGTAGTGACAGCTTGTTCGATCATCATGTGGCGAAGTAAATTTTCGTCAAAAGAGCAGCGAACTGATTGGAAAGATCAACAACATGCAGGCAGAGACATCATTCAGTTGTATAACAGCGAAACCAAAGCTCAAAGGGAAAGAAACAGAAAGATTATTGAAATACAGCGAAAAGCAAGACGGAAAGACGATTCTCGTAATCAGTCACTGGAAGCGAAAGCGAGAGATGAAATACGAAAGAATTCTCAAGCAAAAACTGGCTACAGTATCATGAAACTACCGCTTATCGAAAGCCCGAGCAAGCCTAGTAAAGGACCACGTAGATGGAGTAAAAGATCGAGTATGAAAGGTGTAGATGAACATTTCTTGCCGGACATAGATGTTAATAATTCTTCAAGGGCTGTTCTGCGTGGGGCCCGACATCAAGATCCTTCGCGTGATCCACGCTTCCAAGGTTTAATTTCATGTTTGTTGATAAATGAAGATTATTATGGAGACTTGCAAAGATATGCACCGCCACGAAGGGAGATGAGCAAACGGACACGATTGGGATTAGGTTTCTAAACGTGCTCAATTATATTAAATCAAGAACTCTTACACTCAACTCAAATTATTCATGTTCAATATAAATCTTAATGTTATAAGTAAAGTAATTTTTCCCTCGCTGCGTGAATAAGGAGTAATGCATTTGTTTTTAAAAAATGTACCGTTTAAACAAAATGACAAATTATATTCAAATTGTTTTTATTCATGTCAATTCATAGTTTCGATACAACCGGGCATTATAGAACACTTGCCAAGCCAGCTGTTGATGAAAATATCTTGAATCTAAGCGCCCACTTTATCTGTGATATTTTAAACTGTTATAATGAATCACTAAAAGAACTTGAGGAGAATTTTTCCCTCACGACCAAGAGTTAGTTGTTAGCTTGTTAATGTTAATGTTTAGTTATTAAGTGTATTCTGTTGTAGTCCTGTGGAACTGAAATCTTCAAGTTGAAGATAAAGTCAATAAAGTCAATCAGTTATTTTGTCGTGCGCTGTTGGGGATAGTGGTTTCAATTTACAAATAAATAATCAAGTCCATGTATTGATTTTTCTGCGTATAAACATTTTACAGCGACCTTATTTTGAAAATGTACTGTAGTACTTACCTATTCGCATGCATGAGGTGGTATTTCGATCTTGTATGAACAAGATATACACTATGATCGCATACATAACGTGGAAACTAGTGTGGCCGGCCATATAGTGCCAAAGAAGAAATCTTATATTGGAGTAAGAATAAATAAAGCCTTGCACATTTGTGGTATTTGAGGCTCAGTTTCGGTGGGCATTGAAACGGAAACCATGTTATATGCCGTAAATTTACGAAAATATTCCCTGGGTACCGGGTTGATATTTACTGGGTCTTTACTACATTTACTCAACGTCCCTCTTAGGTAGCTTGACGTATTTTCAGGGAGGCATTACACATGATAGGGGGGAGGGGTATCTTTGAATGAAAATCTGTGTTTCAAAAATGTTTGGGCTTTTATAGTTAGTTGGACGTAAGCTTGAATGTTACTGATGTTAATATGTGCAGTCGTTCAAGTGTAGCTGCCTTAAATTGATTTGAAATTTATCCCAGCGAGAAAACAAACTTGAAAGAACAGGCATTTCAATTTCCTTATTTTGCTTCTTTTGGTATCATCCTTATAAAAATGTCTCGACGGCGAGAAGATAAACGTAAACCGATAAAAACACGCGCGTTTTAGCTCGTCAGGTCTGCACTCTTTTCATTAAGCAACTGTTTACACTGTTACAGTTTATTACACAACTTTGTAATTGAAAAATTGATCTGAAATTAACTGAAGTCATCCCGAAGTATTGTTCCGGCGTGGTAAGCATTTTAAAGACTGATAAGAAAAAACACCTGGAAAAGCGCTGGGAAATTAAATTTTGCCAGAAAACCGCTGTACTGGTCGCGTTGACTGAGGGACTCAAGCGCAAGATGGCCGACCTCGCTTGGACACTGTTTCTACTTTTGGCGATTTATCGAGCTGCAGGCGTTCAAGGTAGGGTTGAATGAACTAATGGTTTTTCTTAAGTGAATTTATCAACTGGAAACCGGGGAATGTTTTGAGCATAAAGGCTCTCGAAAATCTTACTTGTGCGGCGAACAGACCGAAGAAGGAAAACGGACAATAACATGCCAAAGTTCGAATATTAAAGAGTTCCCAAATTTCTCACGTGAATCGAAGTGAAATCTTAAGAAAACGTGTAGCCTTCTGCGCATACCATCTTTGGGAACTTCATGTCTGCGAATGAAATAACCTGCGATCAGGAGGGAAGGCGAATTCATTTTTCCGTTGACCCCTCCAGCGCGAGAAAAATAACGCCTGATCGCAGGTTACGAATGAAACTAGTCCACATGCTTAAGTGTCCGACCTGAGCTTCTAATCACGAACGCAACCACGGTTAACAACACCATACGTATACATGGCAGCTTTATTTCTATTTGTGTGATAGTATGCTGCTACTATTTATTCGCTAAACACAAAATAAGGTTAAAACATAAAGGCTTAGCTGATGGCATTTCACCAGATCAGAAACTCTAAGGCCATACAAAGGTTTTAATACAAATTGAAAAACGTATTCCTCAAGCCACTGCGAGAACATTTATCAATACGTATTGGTATTAAAATAACTAAGCGAATTATAGATTTACATATGATAGTAACCGCATCGCATGAACAGCACATTGTACGTAGCAAACAGAGCATAAATGCCATCTAAAGTACACTGAACGTGCCTAAGAACCAAAATGGTTTGATAATTACTGTGTAATTTGGCAAGCGGAAGTTTGAAACGTATTGAAAGACCGTGACGCGTACGGATCAGATAATTATTTAAGGGACTCTGTCACGGTTGAGTTATGTTTACTGTATGACTAAGTTTTGCCAAATACTCGCTATGAAACTTATTGTTTGCAAAGAAATTACTTAGAACTGTTGACTGGCTAAATGACAAAACCGTAGCTTCACTGCAACCAAATGTGTCTCCTGGGCGTTACACTGAATTTGAAGTGACAAGCGAACGAGTTAGCGTTGAAAACTGTTCAGCTCAACAGTATTTCAAAAATCCATATCGCAATCACTTTTGGCCATTAATACCTTCGTGTTATTATATATATTATATGTTTTGTTTTGGGTGTTACTAAAATGTTCCTTCACTGTCTTCAGCGGTTATTTTATATTGATAATTGGTGAATAATATCAGCCTATATCAGTTCTATTTACGCCATTCAGCTTTAATTTCCTCGTTTCTTTTTTATGTCTTCAAAATGCCATAATTATTTTTACCCGTGACTGCTGTAATAATTTATAAAATCCTTTTGTTTTTCTTGATCGATGATTTGTAAGGGATCATCTTGGGGTTCGAATTGCAATTTTCTCAGTGACCTACATTAAAACACTGACCACTTCAGTCATAAAACGTTGATATTTTCATTATTTCAGTCTTTTTAATTAATTCATTATCTGCATATGTTTTATTAAATTTGTTTACTTTAGTGTTTTGGGGGTGTTTAACGGTGTTCACGGTGTTCCTAGTTTCACAGTTACCCCATGACCTAGTGTGCCAAAATATATCCTAATATTTCATATATGGCCTGCCACTCAACCAATAAGTTTTTTTCTTCCAGCTGCTAGCTCGTTTGCAATAGTGGAGCCCTATCCTTACAACATCTATCCACTTGAGTTCACTTCAGCAGAGGTGACCTGTGCTGCTTATGATGCATCGGGAGTAAAGATTCCCAGTAAAATCCTATTTATGAGAAGGGACCAATTTAATCAATACATAGAACTAAAGGAAAACGACAACTTGTACTTCACAAACCGAACAGAAACACACGGTGAGTGATGCACACATCATATACACAGCTAGGATACATCTCAACCCTTTCTTGTGGGGAGCAGGGATGGCGCAGTCGGGTGAGTGCTCTCGCCGCCCAGCTATGTCTCGGCGTCGTATGTGGGTTGAGTTTGTTGGAAGTTCGCGCCCTTGCTCAGAGTGTTTTTATCCGGGTTCCGGTTTTCTTCCTTCCCCAAAAAACAACACGTCGAAATTCCAGTTCGATCAGAGAACAGTATAAAATCCTCACTGATCTGTTCTTGTTTTTTGGAGTAGAAATAGTGAACTGGAAGAGCCACTCTGTGGAAATTCCACGGCGAATTCCCATTTATTATTTTTATTCATTAATTAATTCATTCATTCATTCATTCATTCATTCATTCATTCTTTTATTCATTCTGTCATTCATTCATCCATCCATCCATCCGTTTGTTCGTTCGTTCGTTCGTTCGTTCGTTCGTATCGTTGTTGATTTCTTGATTTATTTATTTGTTGTTCTCGTTCTACCATGTCAGCTAACACCTCATCACCCATGTTTACTGAATTAAAATTTGCAGATAACAAAACCAAGCTTTATGTCACCTTGCACATAAGAAATGTGACACTGAAGGATGACAGCTTGTATGGCGACCTGGGAAGTTATGAATGTCATGCGTATGCGGTGGGTGATGTTGTAGAGAGAGCTAGGCATGGCTTTAGTGTCAGCGTCATCACAAGTAAGTTCCCGGATGTGCACCTGTTGTTACATAAAATAGTGACAATTATCTTTCGTTTATGTTCCATATTTAAGGAAGTGCTATTATTGAAAAAAAAACAATAAATGTTTTGATCGTGTTACCTTTGTTCCAATACTGAGGTGTCCTGGGCGTAATATTTTTTTGTTTTAAAAATGTTTGGTCAGTACTTAGCAAACATTGAACATCCTCTCAAGAGGGTCTGAATGGGGTTAAGTGTTACGTGTTATTTGCCTATAATTTTTAGCGTTTGCTGTTACATTGGCCAATTTTTTAATGTTTACTGTTTCCGGAGAAAATACTGTTAAGTGTTTGGGGTTTTTTTCGTGAAAAATTTTAGCATTGTAATTAAGTTCTTATCTGCTCTTCAAAAATCGAATAAAATCACTCATGAACTTAAGAGAAAATTTTCGTATTTCTCCTCGGAAATCTTCGGTAGTCTTCGGACATCTTCGGTAGTCTCCGGACATCTTCGGTGGTCTTCGAAAATCTTTAGAAGTTTTTGGGAATATTCGGAAGTCTTCGGAAACCTTGCTTTTTAAGTATAGATTTAGATCTCGGTAATTTCCTGTTTTTTTTAATTTGAATTTTCCCGGGGGGGCATTAAGGCCAAAAAAACTGATCGGAAATCGTCGGAAAATGGCCTAAAACGTCCTCATATACTAAACAAAATAATATTGGCCTTTCTGGAGCCGTTTTTGTTTCTTTCAGGATAAAATTTACTGTCACAGTGAAATTTTTAATGTTGTGTTAAAATGCCTAAAATTTTAGTGTTTCATGTTACAGAGGCAAAAAATTAAGTGCATGTTTAGTGTTATCGAGGTACCCCCATTCAGACCCTCTCTCAATAACGGAATGATTCCAATATACATTGATGACCGAATTATTATGTAGTTTTTCTCACTGTTGAGGATAGGGTTCCCTGCACTATCTAATGCATTGTTGTAAAGTTTTGGTGTACATTATATTCTGTTATTAGGATCGGAATTTCCCGAAGTTGTTATTTTCCCTGTTGACACGGTGCACGTCTTACAATACAATGAGAACATCACGCTCACTTGCAACCTGACTAGAAGAGGAAATAGAGTTCCCTCTCTAAAGAGGATTTCTTGGCTTAAAAATGGTGTGCGTTTGGAAAGTGTCCGGAATCCGAACCCGGAAGTTCCGAGAGACACACTTGGTCCATTATTTATCAAAAATCTTGGTGTCAAAAGTGGAGGGAACTACACCTGTCTGCTCGAAGTGGTGTATAGATATGTCAGACAATTCAATGCATCAGACGAAACTGTGATTCAAGCTAAGGCTAAGGATAAGGAAGGTAAGTAAACAAAACAGGTCTACTTTGACTTGAAGTTGAAAAGTAGAGAATTAGCTGTTAAGTGCTAAAAAATAACCCAGCATTTCCTCCCAAGCATTGGCCCTGGAAAGGAAAGCGCCCGGGGGCGGGGGGGGGGGGGGTACTCCATATAACAGCCTATACGGGGAGGCTCCGCCCGCAAGGGGTACCTTTTTCAGGCTTCAGGTATATAAAAGGGTAGCGATTTCACAAGTTTAGGTATATGAAAGGGTATGAAAATCCGTCATTTGGGTTTTTTAAAAGGCCTGTAATTAAAATATTTCGAACAGACGCACTTTAAATAGGTCTACGTTGACTTTGACTTGAAGTTGAAAAGTAGAGAATTAGCTGTTAAGTGCTAAAAAATAACCCAGCATTTCCTTCCAAGCATTGGCCCTGGAAAGGAAAGCGCTGGACCACTCAAAGCATAGAAAAATCATTTGACTTCGTTGGGATTACTACCTCCGGGTCAGATAACTGTCGCTTTATCTTTTGACTGAGCCCAGAAGGGCCAGATAACCTTGCGTCCCCTTCTCCTTCCTCTTTCGATTGAACGCCTTTTACGCAGACTAAGGCCAGACGGTAACAGGACGGGGTAAATTAAGGTTGTAGTTCAGCGGTACTTTGACTTGCTTTGAACAGCTTTTCCAAAATGGAGATTCAGATGGCATCTTTGTAAGCATGCAGCGAAGGTGAACATTCTAGAACATTCTTAAAATGCTTTTTAATTCGGAATTAATCTGACAAATTTTCGCCTACCGTTCTCAACCCTTTGTTTTACCTTTGTATATTTTGCTCTTAGATCGATCCTTCTTCAAACCATGAGCCCGTAAAGGCCGATTTACACGGTACGATTTTGTCGCATGCGACAGGCTTACGACACGCTTACGACAGTCGTAAGCGAGATGTAGGTTTGATTTACACGACACAATTCATGTCGTAGGCCTGTCGTAAGCATGTTGCAAGCATGTCGCATGCGACAAAATCGTACCGTGTAAATCGGCCTTAAGAAATATGGAGGGAAAAGTTGGAGGATAAAAAATCTTAATTTTTTGCAAGTGAAAGAATACCTTGAAACATACTCACAATACTTTATTTCTGTTATTTTTTCAGTCCACGTGAATAGCACGATGGCATGGACATCCCATGGTACACTGGTCGTGTTGGCGTTTTTTGTGGTGGCATTTCTCTGCTTGTAGAATAGCTTAGAATAGCAAGAAGCAAGGGTACCCAACGCAGGGTCGTAACCAGGTATATGGGATCAGGGATCACAGCCTCGGGATCGGGATCATGGATCCGGGATTCCGGGTCACAAGTCACTGCATGTCATGGGATCCGTATCGGCCAATCAGATAGGATCAGAATGGAATCAGGGATCAAATGTTCGCACATTTTGGGGATCAGGAATCAAAATTTAGAGCTAAAATTTGGGATCAGCGAGGAAAAAATATACCTGGTTACGACCCTGCCCAACGAGAAAATTTTACAATAGGTGTCAAGCGTCCTTTTTTGTGCGTTTTAAAGCCTTACTTTTAAACGCTAAAAAATCTCGAAAGAAAAGCGTATCTTTTCGGATTCGCTAGCTTAACTTTCAAACTTTAGAAATTTTAGGGAACGAAATATTATAACTCGAATTTAAGAGCTGCGTTAGCCTTTTCGAAAATCTTAGCTGGCTTTTTTTTTCGTGTCGAAAACGACATTTTTCTCTCTCCAAAAGCAGCAGTAGAAATCTCCAGTTTTTCATCACCCTTTTTTAACCGAAAATCGTAGGCGATTATAGGTCTTCCGAACAGACCGATTATAGGTCTTCCGAACATATATTCACTGAAACGGTCTGTTGGGTGCCCCGGAAGAAGGCAAGCCCTGGCCATATCTACGTAGAAAGCCAACTAGAAAACTATTTTACAAGAGCATTTTACCAATATCTTGTTCAGTACTAAGAACTGCCACACCGAACTTTGAAAAATCTAGTTTACTTTTGCGTGTCCTTGTTTTTTTTTTCTTAAAAATTGTTTACTTTTATCAAAAGGGCATATAATTAGTTTCTCTATATTCTTGCGCTTTTCCATTTCCGTTAATGTATTCTTATTAGTTTAGTCCTATTAACTGTTGTAACGTAACGTTTTAGCTGTAAATGTTTTTAAATAAACCTTTTTGGACAAAAAGAATATTGACGGACATTTACCTGACCTTTTTTTAGATTTTTAAGAAAAAAAGAATCTTTAATATATTGGCCTGCCTCTTATGGACAGGAATATATAAATATATTCTCTTATGGTCCTACAAATCGTCACCGCTTCTGCAACAAAATATACCTCCCCCACAAAAATACCGTTGATTTCTGTGCATGCATGTTGTTTCGACAGACGGCACACACGTTGCCGTTTAGCGGAAAGTATTTTTTTATCGCAGACTTTTCAGTTAACCGTCTCTATGTCTTTAATGTAATTTTTTCCCCTGCCATTTCTATCGTGCTTTTATCAAATTTCATGCTTTTTAGTTTTCCCTTGTTCAAATCATTACGATGATCGATTAACTAAAATGATCACACAACACCTGTACAAAACCTTCAATGTTGGTAGTTTCTCTAGACATTTCGGGACGTACAATTAAATAAGCAGAGTCATTTTTACCTCGCGAGTGAAATCGCACCAATCAAGTCCTCGTTTTGCCAGTCCTTATTTTCGAGTCCATTCCAGTTCAGACTTTCCATACGCATCAACAATAACACGAGTGGTAAATTACATATTCGCGCATAATAATCTGTCAGTGAGAGTTGTAACGTGGTTGTCGTTGATTGCCAATGGCTAGTTCACTGAAAATCTTTGCGAATGACAACAGCGTTCTCTTCTACCACACTTCGAAATGAAGCTACTTTCATCTCGTGTTCTTTGCATGTTCGTGACCTGTGCTGTCCTTTTATATGCATCGAATTTAACCCGAGCCGAAATTGGCGACAACCAAAGTCCCTCCGTCGTACAGACCGAGTCCGGTGCAGTTGTTGGCAAGATTGAGACTCTTCCACACGGCAAATCAGTGCATGAGTATCTTGGTATCCCGTATGCTGAACCTCCAGTTGGAGAATTGAGGTTTGCAGCTCCAAAGCCCGTCAAACCTTGGTCTGGAATAAAACGTGTCACAGAGTTCGGAGCACCATGTCCACAACCATCAATCTCGTATCTTGGCACAGAGATAAATTTTTCTCGATCAGGTGGGCATAATGTTTCCATTTTAATGAAAGTAATACTGAAATTATTCGGTATAGATAAAAGAATTAAAGAAAGGAATCCAGACTGGGCAAGAAGTGGGGATTGAATCGAGCTTCGCTTGAATAAATTCAAGCGTGTCAAAGCGTGACATTAAGGTGCGTGACAAAATATGACAACGTCACGCTAGAGCAACAGGGCACAACAACTTACGCTTACGTTATTTTCAGCTGGGGCGTTGAAGGTCTCCGCACACGTGGGGACAAGATGCAGGGACGTGCCCCAGCGACGATAACACATGTAGGGAGACAAAATATTGGTGTTCACACTAAGGGGACACGTAACAGGGACGTTGACGGGGACATGTAGCAGCAACAAAAACACAATATGTATACACGCAGGAAAATGTAGCGGGGGCCTGACCCTGAGACATTTTGCAGCCACACCTCCCCTTCGTGTGTGCTGATAATTTTTGGCTCATGCAACAGGAATTTTGCAGCTGTTTTGTCCCTGTGACATGTTGTACGGATTTCAACTCGTTGAACTTCGTGCAACATGTCGCAGGGACAAAATGTTGCAGGAATTCGTTTTGCATGAGGGGGGGGGGGGGGGGGGCACTTCCCTATATGGCCTTTACGGAGACGTGCCGATGGATAGGGTGTGGTTTTTGACACCTCCGGCCCTGAGCAGGGTATATAATTTCAAGCTCCTCTGTCCTAAACAGGGCCTGAACCTGTCTTAGACAGGGTGTGGCTGCAAGACAGTTCATGCTTAGTTGACTATCATAAAAAGCATTATTTTATTTGGTGGGATCGGTGTTTGCATTTCAATGCGTCGAACATAGCGTACGGGACGCAATCACAACAAAGCGTAAATGTTTGACGATGTTGTCCTTTGCCCTGAATAGGGTCTTAAAATAGGGGGTGTTGTCCTACACAGGGTAGGTATTTTAAGTTTTTATTGTCCTAAACGTGGTCAGGGTTTCAAACCTTAGCGGCACCCCTATACATAAACCTAGGACAAGTACCCCCCTGGGGGTACTTGACACGATCATGACAATCTACATAGCTATGTTACTGAAAGTATTCATTGTCCTGCCACTCCTAGGAGGGAACATTGAGGATTGTCTTTTTCTTAACGTCTTTGTTCCATCATCTATTAAACCCGATGACAAGATGGCGGTGATGGTGTGGATTCATGGAGGCGCATTTTCTTATGGTACTGCTTCTGATTATCCTGCTGGGATTTTAGCGACCTTTAATGACGTAATCGTAGTGACAGTCAACTATCGTTTGGGAGTTTTGGGCTTCTTCAACGTTCCTGGCACTGAATTCAAAGGAAATTATGGAATGTTTGATCAAGTAAGATAACTGTTTGTCTAACTTGTACACTTTGATCACCACAACAATTTCTGACTTGTTAAAACTGTAGGTAATAACATTTATAAGCGAAACCAAATTCTAAATTACAGGAGTCGATTATGTCGGTTCTTTTTAAAGTATTATTATTCCTTCCATTGTCATCTGTTTCTTCAGGTTCTGGCATTAAAGTGGGTTCAAACCAACATTGCAAGTTTTGGCGGCGATCCCAACAGAGTGACCATATTTGGTCAAAGTGCAGGAGGAATGAGCGTTTCTCTTCATTTGATCTCACCATTGTCCAAAGGTTTGTTTCACAGAGCCATCATGCAGAGCGGTGCATCCTCTTCGCCACTTTACTGTGGAAAAGTTTCTAACACAGAACCGTTGGAACAGTTTGTTAAGCGTATAAACTGTAGCTTAGCACCACATCTTGCTGAGTGCGTGCGAGGCAAGTCTGTTGAGGACATTACAAAGGCTAAAAGTGGGACCACGATTTCTAAAAGCATGGGCTCACAAAACATAGTAGGGCCTATAGTTGATGGAGAATTTCTACCAGATCTGCCAGAAATCATGTATAAAACAGGTCAGTTCCACCCCGATGTTGATGTCATTGCTGGCGTCACCTCCAACGAAGGTGCTTTGTTTGCAATGATAATGCCACGTTACCAAGTGGAATATGGCGTGCCACAAGAGATGTTTGAATCTGTTGTCAGGAATAGGATGATATATGCTCGAGAAAAGAACAAACTTGTCGAAGACCTGACTCTATTCGAGTACACCAAACATGTCGACCCTAACGACACAACGGCCGTTCGCCAGTTGATGATGGACTGTTTTAGTGATACGGGTTTTGTTGCACCCGCCATTCTGGAGGCAGAAGCTTTGGCAAAAGTAAGAGGGTAGATTACATTCTTAACAATTCATGCTCAGTTAACTATATTTCTTTCTTCATGATCGTGTTTTCAAAGTGACATATTTGTCGGAATTTTGATAAACAACCCTACACATTGCTCCTGCGTTTAGTACCTGCTAGAAGTCCACTTCAGTGTTCCTATAAGAGTAAAAGTCGCATGAAGACGTTGATCGTCACCTTTGCTTGTTCACTTCTACCTTTATTTGAGGGTACAAGTCGTGCGAGTTGTTCCTCAAATTTAAACCAGTTTGAATTCCGCCCTGGTCACTTTCATATCACTTTTCTGTCACTGGTATCTGACGACGCGTTTTTGAAGTCAGTTAATTGTTTGCTTTTGAGTTATCTCGTTAAGAAACATAGATTGTACGGTGCGTTTAACTGTGAGGGTAGACAGGTGTAAGAAGGTTAAGTCTGCGTTTGAGCCTGGTGGCCCATCAGGTCGGAGATTAGCTATTCCCTTGCAGGTTTACCCCAAGCACAGAGGACCCAAACGCTGTATTAGTTATTCATAATCTTAAAATAAAAATGTTCTTATTTACCTGCGTTTTTTTTTTTTACCGGTTAGGGGGCGATTTGAATGAGAGCGAAGGCGGTTTACGTTGCGAGTTTGTAAAAACGGTAATCGGTCTGTCGCAATGTCAATACGACGTGCCTCAATTATGTCTCAAGTTTTACTTTAACTGTTAAATTGAAACACGAAACTCCCCGCAAGGAGAGATAATTGTTAATGGTTTTAGTAACTTGAGATAATAACAGTTGAAACTCAAGGCGTGTCGTATTGACATTGCGACAGATCGATTACCGTTTAGAACTTGCAACGTAAACCGCCTTCGCTCTCATTCAAATTACCCCCAAACCGGTAAAAAAAAAACACAGGAACGCAGGTAAACAAGAACATTTTTATTTTAAGATTATGAATAACTAATACAGCGTTTGGGTCCCCTCTGCCCCAAGCATTAAATTTGTCGGTACCCATTTATACACCTGGGTAGAGAGAGGCACTGTGCATGTACGAGTAAAGTCCCGGGGGGGGGGGAGGGGCACTCGCATATATGAGCTTTATAGGTATGTGCCGCTGTGAAGGGTATGGTTTTCAAGCAGTTTAGTCTGGGATAGAGTATAGAAATCAGCGAGTTTTGGTCTAGAATAGGGTATCATTTGCCGGAAAACTGATCAGTAGTAAGTCCAGAATAGGAATAGAAACTTGGAAGAGGAAGAGGCCTTCTTAAACGTAAATTATATCATCGCGGCAACGTTGTTGACAGATGGTTTTCCATTTAAAACACAAATAGTGATACAGTTCTGAAAACGGCAAAGGGATAGGGTAGCGATTTTCGGTGTTTAGTCTACTAAAGGGTTGCAAAATCAGCTGAACATGGTCTGGTATAGGGTAAGGGTTTCAGAGTCCCAGCGGCACACCCCCACCCAGAAATATATAGAGTACCCCCCCCCCCCCCCCCGGGAGTAAAGTGTCTTGCCCAAGAACACAACGCAGTGATCCCGGTCAGGGCTCGAACCCAGACTGTTCGATCCGGAGTCCGGCGCACTACCCATTAGGCCACCGCGCCTCCCGTAGGGTAGAGAGACTCTGGAACAATTTCGTTAACACGGCGTATGCGTAAGATACATTTATCTCGCTCGTTTATACTCTTGTATCTTTAGGGAGGACGATCACCTTATGTTTATGTGTTCGACCATCGATCAATGCACTCAACGATGTCTGACTGGATTGGTGTGGCACATGGCATGGACATGGCGTATGTGTTTGGCGCGCCATTCAAGAACGTACCTGAACCAGCCGTTAATGCACTAGCAAAGAAGTACTCTGAAACAGAAAAGGGATTGAGTTTGTATATCATGAAACTATGGACAGACTTTGCCAAATATGGGTAAGATAATTGTTTGGTGGTATGAAGGACAAATATTTTCAATGCAGAAATCACTTAAGGGAAGTTATTACGTAAACTACGTGAGAAGGGAGAAAATAAGTGAAATATAGTGTGTCGAGCCAGTAGTCAACTACAACAGTTAACTACAAAGTTTACAACAGCATACGATAGAGCGTTTAGCAGCCGCAGAAGTAGCAGCAGCAATAGCCGTAGCATTAGTAACAGCAGCAGCAACAACAGTAGCAGTAGCAGAAGCAGCAGCAGCATTAGCAGCAGCAGTAGCAGTACGTAGCAGTAGCAGTAGCAGTAGCAGTAGCAGTAGCAGTAGCAGTAGCAGAAGCAGTAGCAGTAGCAGTAGCAGTAGCAGCAGCAGCAGCAGCAGCAGTAGCAGTAGCAGTAGCAGTAGCAGTAGCAGTAGCAGTAGCAGTAGCAGAAGCAGTAGCAGTAGCAGTAGCAGTAGCAGCAGCAGCAGTAGCAGCAGCAGTAGCAGAAGCAGCAGTAGCAGCAGCAGTAGCAGAAGCAGCAGTAGCAGCAGCAGTAGCAGAAGCAGCAGTAGCAGAAGCAGTAGCAGTAGCAGTAGCAGTAGCAGTAGCAGTAGCAGTAGCAGCAGCAATAGCAGCAGCAGCAGTAGCAGCAGCAGCAGCAGTAGCAGAAGCAGCAGTAACAGTAGCAGTAGCAGTAGCAGTAGCAGTAGCAGTAGCAGTAGCAGTAGCAGTAGCAGCAGCAGCAGTAGCAGCAGCAGTAGCAGAAGCAGCAGTAGCAGTAGCAGTAGCAGTAGCAGTAGCAGTAGCAGTAGCAGTAGCAGTAGCAGAAGCAGAAGCAGAAGCAGCAGCAGCAGCAGCAGCAGTAGCAGCAGCAGTAGCAGTAGCAGTAGCAGTAGCAGTAGCAGTAGCAGCAGCAGTAGCAGCAGCAGCAGTAGCAGTAGCAGTAGCAGTAGCAGTGGTGGTAGCGGTAGTGGTGATGGTGGTGGTGGCAGTAGTAGGCAAAGCACTAAACAGTGACGCAAAAAAAGATAAACGCAACATATAAAGTTTTTTATTATACATTAGAATTACTTTGAAACATGTGATTGGTCGAGAGCATTCAGACACTATACAGTAGCATGTAACTTGTAACTTGACATGATAACCCAATATCTGCAGCATATATTGGGTTATCATGTCAAGTTCAAAGTCCGCCTAGTTTCCAAGCCCCTCGTCCGTGTAGTGCTGTCAAACTTTTGAAAATATGGCTGAGCGATTCGCCTCCGTTTCCGAAGAGGAATTGAAAGTTTTGATAGAGAATAAAGATTCTAAAAACACCAAGAGAACAACAAAAACAAGTGTAAAAATTGTGAATGATTATTTGAGGGAGAACAACCAGGAGGAACCACAAGATAAAATCGCTTTGGCCAATGTTCTGACGAAGTTTTACGCCGGCGCTAGAAAAAGTGAAGGCAAATTGTTTGAAAACTGTATAATAAAAAAATTATTGAATTCGTGAATTATCAAAACCTCGTGTCTGTGTTATCTGCCTCAGCCTTCGGCTTCGGCAGATAACACAGATTTCGGTTTTGATAATTCACGATATCATGCTCAATCTCATCCAATAATTGCTTAATCGTAAAATAAAAACAGTAGACCTATGTACCATCTGAATACAAGTCAAGTTATTGTTAATTGAATTGGTAAATTAGAAGTCTTAACAATGCGAATCTGAAAACGAACTTTACTTTCCATTGTTGGCCTTCAAAATCAGATAGACAATCATGAATAACATTAAAGTAGCATTACCACTCGTCTACTCTTAATGTTCATTAGATATTTATTTGGTTATCGTTTGTTTCAACAGCTCTCCAAATCCACCCGACTCTGGCTCTGCAGAACTCACGTGGCCTAAGTTTACAGAAGGAGAGCGGGAATATCTCGTCCTCGATTTGAAACCGAGGGTGGGGCGAAGATACAAGGCGGATAAAGTGGCATTTTGGAATAACATTGTTCCAAAAGTGGCGGAGTTTACGCAGACAGTGAGAACAGAAAATGAAAAGAAAGCTGAACGGGACGAATTATGAACACGGCACGAATTATGACACAAAAATTAATTAGAAAATTCACTTAGCTTTGTGCTTTAGTTTTGTAAAGGGGCTTTGTCGCTGATTTTACCCGTCTTTTTGAACAGCCAAATATATATTTGTGTTGTAGAAAACGTAACAATAATGTTCCATTTTATGTACAATAGCCATACTGGAGCATTGAAACTCAAAACAAGCATTTTTGGCTGCGGATGGCTGTGATGCATAAAATGGATTACAACTAGTAAAATTAAGGCTAAACCTTTCAAGTTGTTTTCGCGCGTTTTCAAAAAATCAATATTTATAGCCGTGGTTTGTTTTCTCTCCGCAAATCAAGGTTTACTTATATCTTCCTTCAGAACCTACCACTAATTTCAGAACAGTCTAGACCAAAAAAAACACAAACAATCCTCCTTTGAGGCCAAACGATCATTCTGTAGTTTTCTTGATGTATCTTCTAGTCCTCATTTTACTTCAGTAGTCCTCTAGAGTCATAAAGATCACTGTGAACATGTCAGTAATCATGCATGTCTTCGTTTTACCAGTCCCTGTGTTATCCCTGCAGTGACCCTTTACCATATGTGTCACTTGGGTTCAAAAACAATTTTCTTTTTTATTTTGAAATTATAATTAAAAGTTGAAAATTGGTAGACGGACACTTGTTAGGGCTTTCCACAAGTTGCTCGGCAACTTTTTGGCAACTTTTCATGATTCGAGCAACTTTTTCCTCTTCGAGCAACTTTTTTCCTCTCGAGCAACTTGTTGCATTTTAAGCAATTTCCAGACCGAAGATCTCCGAAAATTATCCGAGTATTGTTAAAAGGCAATACGAACGTTTCCGAAGATTTACGAAGTTTGCCGAAGACTTTCGAGGAAAAAGTGAAGACGTTTCAACTTTCGGCTCATTCTGTATTAAAACATTACAAAACTCGTCAGCAAATATGACGTCATCGATATTTTCACGATTTTTCTCAGTTAAAGAAATCCTTGTTATTTAACAAATTTTCCCCTTAATATGTCATTTAGATACTTCTTTTGCTGTAAAATCGAATAAAACTGCTTAGAAATCTTACCCTCAAAGGGAAATTAGCATATATTTAGAGAAATTCTCTTGATTAGAAGCAGTGTTTTGGATTTTTTGGAGCAACTTTGGAGCAACTTTTATTATCAAAAGAAACTTTTTTGGACTTTTGGAGCAACTTTTGAGCAACTTTTTGAGAAATTACGGGCAACTTTTTGGGAAATTTCGAGCAACTTGTGGAAAGCCTTAACACTAGTTTGCCTCCCTGACAACCTAAAGTGCTCTTGCGTTGGGGTCACCTGTCTGGTGGTGTTTCAAAAACAATTTTCTTTCCCCTTTCCTCTCTTAAACCCTCCTAAAACTTCGCTCAAATTCATATTTACCCCCGCCTTAAGCGGGACTGACACTTAAAATCTGGCCCGACTGCGCCTGCCGGTACTTAAAGTGAGAACTGAAAAATGATTCTCTTACCAAAAATTAGACTTTCTCAAAGTCCTTTTAATCATTTTTTCTCTGGTTGGTCACTGGCTATCGATCGCTTCTGGCGCTCATCCATTTATACGAGGTCGACTTGGAGCAAGTCTAACAAAAAATCTGGGGAAACAAATTCACAATTCCTAATTTTACAACGCTGCTGTCAGTTTGCTAGTCCTTACTTTGGCAGTCCACTCCAGTGTGATTCCAACTTGCCCTCAACCTTTGGTGATTAGAAATTCAAATTACCTTTAAAAGATCATGTGATGTGATATTCTGCTTTTTGATCAGTGCAGATCAAGTGGTTGCTTTAGACTCCCAGGTATAACATTATTACATTTAAGAAGAAAGAGAAGCGTACTCTTCTCCCTGTCTTTAATATGCCGGCATTTCATGTCGTTTGCATAACCGTGACATGTACTGTCCTTTTGCTAACGAAATCAACCCAAGGTAAACTCGGCGAGGACCAGCAATCCCCCGTCGTGCAGACCGCGTCCGGTGCAGTTGTTGGTAAAATTGAGACTCTTCCACACGGCAAATCAGTGCACGAGTATCTTGGTATCCCTTATGCTGAACCTCCAGTGGGAGAATTGAGGTTTGCAGCTCCAAAGCCCGTCAAACCTTGGTCTGGAAATAAACACGCTACAGCGTATGGAGCTTCGTGTCCGCAGAATCCATTGCCTCTACCTGGCATATCTAAAATTCAGTCAGGTATGTAACTTAATTGGATGAACATTTTATTTCATGGTATAGCCCAGTAAAGTTATGCCAGGAGGTCAAAATGCTTGCAACATAATTTTTCTTTTTACATTGTTTGCTTTTGAGGCATGTATGTTAACATACTAAAAGTCAACAAAAATCAACTCATGGGAAAAGCAGGAGGGCATTTTGCGTGCGCATGCGTCGATATGGACTAGTGCGCACGACAGAGAAGTTCTGCTATCGATTGTTTACATATTTTCCACAATTTATGGCCTAATTTCTAGCTCAAAATGAAACGTGTTTTAAGTTTTGCTTGCTGTATACAATACTAAGAGTCCTTGCTTTATCTTCTGACAACAACAAGCAAAGTTTGGTGTCGGCGTGCTGTTTATCTGATCGACTTTGGCTATGTGTATTAAACATTGCACGTGGACAAAATGGCGACCGAATGTCGAGAACCTAAATACCTTGCCCATGTTTTTAATAGCCGGAAGATCTAAACGGACAAAGCGCTACGGCTACTTAGTACTAAAGTATAAAACAGCAATTTTAACTATACGATGTTATAATCAAGTATCCCGGGTTTGAGCGAGTGGTCATGATTTTGTTCAGATTTGTCATAAAACTACAATTTAGTCGTTCTCACAATGCAAATATCTCAAAATCTAGCCTTGATCTCCAGCGTCTACCGATGATATATGGAGCCTGAAGTACTTAAACTATCGTCTAATGCTGCGAAGGTAGCGTTAAAAAATGGTCAATTGTGGAAATTTTTAGCTTTCTTTAACGTACGTTCTCGCTGGTTTATCCTAACAGAGAAACTATCGTTTGTGATTATTTCCTTAAACGTGAGCATTGGTCAAAATAACTTCACATTTCGATGATACCACAATTATTCTGTTGAACAAGAAAATAATTACTGCGATCGGTCTTAATTTTAAAGTGTTATGGTAATTCTTTGCTGGTAGACTATTTGTTTACATTTTACTATGTTAATTAGTACATTTTTGGCTCCTTTATCAAAATCTAGCCTTGATCACCAGTCAAAAAATAGCATGAAACGAACAAGCTATATATATATTTTTCAGAAACGTTCTAATAACTGCTGTATAAAATGGCTTAAGAAATAATTTTTAACTATAAACAATGTTATTTTCAATTTTTCATTCAACGTTTATTTCATTAAGTTTGATGTTCATTCTGTTATAAAGGCTGTTTTACTTCTGTGTCGCCTAAATGTGTTTTAAAGAACTGCAGTTCTTGTTCCAGGAAACCCTGTTTGCCAGTCGAGGGCAAGTTGGCTTTGCTTTGGAGTCATCAGTGAGCTGCATTATCATGTGCAGAACACCCAAACATGTCGTTCCCCTCAGGGAAAACCCTTTTCTTTGGTGGCCGTCCCTTTAGGCAAAAAATCTCCCGACAAGCTATAATATTGCTCGCACTCTGCCTGTATTACAGCAATTGATTTGATGTGAAGTTTTGATCCTAATATATCACACTCCAGCACACGGATAAATGTTTTTCTCTTTTTACGGCCTGTTTAATTTTTGTCGGTGAAGGCTTTCCTACCTGTCCCACATATTTTCCCATTATTTGCAACAACGATCCCGAAGCTGGCCAGAAAATCTGCTTTATAAGAGCCTTGCCACACACAAAACAATTTTTCTTAGCGAAATTTAGGTCTATATTAAATTATGTGACGATAAACAGTACAAAAAACAAAGTTTGAATCTTCCGCGCCATTTTTATTCCCAAGATCACGCGGTCTTTGTACAGCGGTTACACGCATGCGCACGCAAAATGCCCTCCTGCTCATGGGAAATACGTAAAAAATCCACGTATTAACGACTACCATGTTTTTATGCTAATTAGCCATTGTAAACTGTTCTGTCAACGCATTTCCCACTTTTAGTTGCACTTAACATGTAAAAACAAGGTCTGTTAAGTGCAGTGTACATTTAAATGCCATCATGGACCGTTTTCCAACAAATATTTAACAAAAAATGTTATTTTCTAAAATTAACATTTTAATTTCATTAAAATGGTAATTTTTCAACCCTTGCTAGTCAGTAACTGGACTATCATATACTAACACCTGATTATCTATCAGTACCTTTCTAACTGTACAGTAATTAACAGCGGCGGAGCAGAGGGGGAAGGTGGGTCTGTAGTCCCCCCCCCATGGGGTTGTTACATGTAGGCCCTGGGGGTGGCATCTGCCTTGGTGTACAACGGCCTCCCCCCCCCCCCCCCCGCACCCACGTTTAAAAACGCCTGCCGCCTCAGTTGTGAAAATTAAGTCATAAGGCATCCACTGCTGCCCCGACGTTCTCTGTATCACAATCTTTCCATCTCCAGTCACACGGTGGAAGCTCTTGATTTCCAGTCCAAAGTTGCACCTGGTAGTACACGAGAAGGTAATGAAATTTTGCTGCAGACGACGTTTGTGGTATACAAAATTTTGGGTAATGAACCTGAAGCGCATCTGCAATAAGAACAATATTAAGCGCTTCGTCAAACCAAAAAAATGGCCCCTGCGAGCTCTCGCTTGTGCCTTTCCACTTAGCATATTCTCCATAACTTAAGTTTTCTATGCCAAAGCCAAAGTAGCTCAGTGTTTAGACTACTTATTCGTTACACCACAGACAATAAATATCTGCTTAGTGGCTCATTTGTAATGAAAGTCCAAGCCTTTCACCACAAGGGCTGATCAAATGTTGTGGCACGTGCTGGTTTCTTGCTTGTTCAGATAGAAAGAATAGGGTGGAATAAGTACAGGGCATGTTGGACGGATCTAAGTCAATAATAGGCAGGAATACTGCAGTTGCTTTCCCCGGATCGTTTGCCTTATGTACCATTTGACCAACCAGGTC
This sequence comes from Oculina patagonica, assembly GCF_052425735.1. Lineage (NCBI taxonomy): Eukaryota > Metazoa > Cnidaria > Anthozoa > Scleractinia > Oculinidae > Oculina > Oculina patagonica. The sequence continues at coordinate 32,393,579 of NC_135763.1, forward strand.
GTGGCCATTTAAAAAAGGAGAGACTTTCCATATAGTGTCTGTCAGTATTTTTGGTTCACCTTTGGGAGTAATTGCCTTTCAAGCGCTAAGATCATAATAGGTTAGAGGCCGCTGGACCTTGGAGTAGTTGTACTGTGATATTCGGTTTACTCTTCCTTCTTAAATAATTTTATCAGGCGTTATCAAAAAGCATTGCTTAAAATAAATAGCTTTATCTGAAGTTTGGATAAAGGCACTGGCGGGACTTGCTCGTGACCTGCCGTACATAAACTCTACCCTACTAATCTTTTAGGAAACCGGTGTCGCCTTATACTCTATTGTCAGCTTTAACGCAAAATTGGAGCGAGCTAACATTATAAAGTATATGCTAACATCTATTTCCTTAGAACGTGATTGAATGGGTTATAGCCCTTAGTTTACACTGTACTTTGCAGATATGTAATATCAAAGTTCCCTGTAGAGCTAAAAATGATTTTTGAACTTCGTAACAGTAGTTAATAGTGTAATAGTAATAGTATCATTTCGTAGCGAGGATCTTCGATTAGCAAACCGAAGCATTTTTTGCCCTTTAAAAACACTTTTAAAACTTATCTGTGATAAAACTAATTAGCATAAAACATGGCGTCTAAGGGCAAAATGAGAGAGTTAAAAAACTTTCATTTTTTTCTTATTTCCCCTGGGTTGATTTTTGTTGACTTTTAATATGTTTATCTAGAGTCATTGACGAAAACATCCCTGATAATAAAAATTCTGTTGCAAGCATTTTGACCTCACGGTATCAAATCGCGTTAACTTTCCTGGACTAGTATAAGAAAAAAAATCCGAGATCTTGGAATTGGTAAATATTATGCATGCAACAAAGGGTAATCGAGTAGTTTGAAAGATGTCACGCAAGCTTGGCTCTCACAGGTCTACATCATGCATAGAAGCTTGCGTGAATGTCGCCTTAAATTAAGCCATAATAATGATTTGGCTCAGTGGGGCGAAACTGACGATGCGTGGAAAATATAAATATATACTTTGTTAACCAAGCAGGGAGGCCTTGTGCAAAAAATTCATGATCCTTCTGGTCTGCGGGCGCAGACCAGAAGGATCGTGAACTCTGGTGACGAGAATGGACAGCTGTACGAATCATGCGCAGCGGCCTGAGCGATATTTTTCCGTTGAGGTCACGATCGAGCAAGCCTCGAAAATGAGTGACCTGTTGTTACACGACTATTTGATAGAAAAATATGCACGAAATTTTTACCCAGTCCAATACAAAGAGAATATTAGACGGGCAATTAAGCTGTCATAGGCATGTAATAAAATTACATAGTATAATGCCAAAAAACGCTGAGCTGAGAATAATTATTGCACTATTACCAGTGGCAGATCCACTTTGAAGTGCCGCGGGGCCCGTACCCCCTTATTTTTTCGGAAATAGCGAATTTTCTCTGAAGTCCCGGAATTTTCTTCGCAGAATTCAATATTCATAGTCAAGCGGCCCCCCCCCCCCCCCTTAGCTGAAGGTCTGGATCCGCCACTGATTACGACAGGAAGAGGTGGTTGACAGTGGATTGATAACACTTTTTTCTTCATTCAGGGAAAAACAGTGAGGATTGAAAATATCAGACGAGCAATTAAGCTGTCATTTGCATGTAATAAAATTACAAAGTATTATGCTAAGAAACGCTGAGCTGAGAATAATTATTGCACTATTGAGACAGGAAGAGGTGATTGACAGTGGATTGCCGTGACACTTTTTTCTTCATTCAGGGAAAAACAGTGAGAATTGTATTTTTCTCAACGTCTTTGTTCCATCAACCAACAAACCCAATGACAAGATGGCGGTGATGGTGTGGATTCATGGCGGCGCGTTTTCTTATGGTACTGCTTCTGATTATCCTGCTGGGATTTTAGCGACCTTCAATGACGTCATCGTTGTGTCAATCAACTATCGTCTAGGAGTGCTTGGCTTCTTCAACGCTCCTGGCACTGACTTAAAAGGAAATTATGGGATGTTGGATCAGGTATGATATGATTTGATATCTTAAAATCAGAACAAGTCGTGACGGCAGCGGCAGCCTCTCAGATCCACTCGCATTACAGTCAACTTAGTTAATCAGGGCCTTACCTAGCGGGGTGGGGGGGGGGGGGGAGGGGGCAGTTGCCCCCGCCAGGAAAACTAAATTTCTAACATAGTGTTTGATTTTGCTGGGCTATTTCTTGTAGCTATATTGGAGTTTGTCCCCGCAGCGGAGTTAAGCGGAGCTGGCCCCCGCAGACAAAAAATCCCAGGTACGGGGCTGTTAACAGCAACCCACTTACATTTTTACAATGATTAATTATTGCTTTAAGGTGGCTCGACCCAGTTTTTTGCTAGCGATACCTATCAACTTTGAAACCCTCATACTTAAAGGGATTAATGTCAATGACATATCCAGTATATCACATGGTTTACACATAGACTAAACTGCAATATGACATTAATTTTTGGGAAATCGCAATAAATATCACGTGACAATGACGTCACACAGGTTTTAGCTCTGAATCGAATTTTAGCCATTAGCCGCACTTTCTCTCGAGATCCTCCACGCTACGTATACCTTGGGTGTTTGCCTTCAGCTCTGCGGAGTTTCATCCAAATCTACAAGAGGAATTTTAAAATATCTTGGAATTTCTTTTTTGGATGTATAATTTATGCGTAAATTAAAGACAAAAATTGGTTCTTTTTTGTTTAATGAGAGGCTTTAGCACTCATTCGTTTTAAAAATGTCCCATATCCGATATCCAAACCGTAAGAAGTAGGTAGACTTGCGCGATTTTGAAAAATATGAAATATATGAATCATAGTGAAGCTCAATGTTTAGCTCTATATACCAATTTTACGCCTACTTTCGCAAAAAAAGCGATTATTTCAAAACTCGTCGATGAATTTTCTCCAAAATTTTTCAGGGTGGCAATTGATCAGTACACTACACAATCCCTGAATTTCATGCTCATTGAAAACCTCTATAAAGGTTGTCTAATATAAACGCAAAATTGAGTAAATATTGAAGCGATCTCTTAGTTTTGAATAATTTTGTGCTCTGGGATTCCCTATTGTTTCGAGTTGAGCACAACATCGAATTCCTGTGCACCACACGTGAAATGACTACGCTTGGCCTTAATGCATAAATTATACCATCGAAAAAGATATTCCAAGATATTTTAAAATTCCTCTTGTAGATTTGGATGAAACTCCGCAGAGCTGAAGGCAAACACTCAAGGTATACGTAGCGTGGAGGATCTCGAGAGAAAATGCATATGCGGTTACGGGCTAAAATTCGATTCAGAGCTAAAACCTGTGTGACGTCATTGTCACGTGATATTTATTCCGATCTCCCAAAAATTTATATCATATTGCAGTTTAGTCTATGTGTAATTTATGTGATATAATGGCTTTGTCATTGACATTAATCCCTTTAAGTATGAGGGTTTCAAAGTTGATAGATATCGCTAGAAAAAAACTGGCTCGAGCCACCTTAATTGACGTTCATGACTGCAGGTACTGGCATTAAAGTGGGTTCAAGCTAACATTGCAAGTTTTGGTGGTGATCCTGACAAGGTGACCATATTTAGTGTGAGCGCGGGAGCAATAAGTGTTTCCCTTCATTTAATCTCGCCATTGTCTAAAGGATTGTTTCACAGAGCCATTATACAGAGCAGTGCATCCTCATCGCCACTTTATAATGGAAAAGTCACCAAGTTAGTGCAGCTAGAGTTGTTTTCCAAGACTACAAACTGCAGCTTGGGACCAGATCTTGTTGACTGCGTCCGTGGTAAGACCGTCAAAGACATTCTACAAGGCCAAAATGGGATCACAATTCTTGATAGCTACGTTGGCCCACAAGATATAGTAGGACCTATAGTTGATGGCCAGTTTTTACCAGATCTACCTGAAATCCTGTATAAAACAGGTCAATTCCACGGCGATGTTAACGTCATGTCTGGTTTTACCTCCAGCGAAGGTGTTTTTGCTGCAATGGTCATACCATACGACCAGGTCAAAGATGGTATAAAGAAAGAGGTATTTGAGTTCGCTGTCAGGAATGGGATGATGTATGCTCGGGACAAGAGCAAAATTATCGAAGACTCAATTTTGTATTAATACATCAACCATGCAGACCCTGGTAACAAAGTCGCCGTTCGACAACTGATGATCGATAGCAACAGCGACTCAAGCGTTGTTGCACACGTCATTTCGGAGGCAAAGGCTTTGGCAAAGGTACGAATATAGCCCTGGGGGTTACTCCCTATAATAGCCTATACAGGGAGGCTCAGCTCGAAAGGGGTATCTTTTTCATGCTTCAGGTATATAAAAGGGTAGGGATTTAACAAGTTTAGGTATGAGAAAAGATAGGGAAATCGATCATTTAGGTATTTAAAGGGACCTTCAATTAAAATATTTTAGCTGTATCATTTAAATATATTATGCGCTACATAAAAATGGCATCAAGACTTCCTTTTTTAGGCATCTGTCATGTTTTTTTGGTATATTATATGGGTAACTTTTATTCAGTAACAGGCCTAGGTCTACGAAAGGGGCCTTTTCTGTCTAAATGGTATATAAAAGGGTAAGGGATAGCGGGAGAAATATAGCCTGCAAAGCTTTTCGAGCTTTACTGTCTCAGTCATTTTGCGTTGGGAATTCCCAGCAAGCTGATAATCAGAAAACTCAATCAACTGATAACCTTTCTTTTGGAGCAAAGTAACAGTTCGGCAAACTTTAAGATTAGTTTTAACTGCTGTTGATTTAATGCATCGCAATATTATCATTTCCCCTACTCATACTTCATGCAAAATGGTTTCTCGATGAGATCTTTAATTATATTCTGTTTGTGCTGACAGGGAGGACGACCACCTTATGTGTACTTGTTCGACCATCGACCAGTGTATTCACCACTGCCCGACTGGCTTGGTGTAATTCATGGCACAGACGTCCCATTTGTGTTTGGCGCACCATTCAAGAACATCCCTGAACCATTCACTAACATCCTTACAACTACGTACTCTGAAATAGAAAAGGGATTCAGTTTGTATGTTATGAGGCTGTGGACTGACTTTGCAAAATATAGGTAAGAAAATAGTATGATGTAAATTGAAGTAAATGACACTACATAATACATGGCCGACAATAAACGCCTCCAGTACTCTTGACCTAATTCAATTTGAAAAAGGGGCATGTTTAATTTCTTCAAATGACCCAGACTTTATATTGTTTTAGTTCTTTCCTTGTTTAGATTTCGTTTAGTTTTTATAGAAAGTAGTTAATAGGCATAATAATAGGTTAATAGGCATATAATGGCAGGTCCACACCAGCCTTAAGGTTGCCTCATCAGACCTGCCTTATCAAAAATGATATGTATGTATATGTACCGTACTAAAGCTAAGTTGCAAAATCGAAGTTCAGACACCACTTGGTTAGCGACATTTGGCCTGTTGATTTAGCTGCGTATCAAAAACAAGCATATTGATTGCTCTTCCATGCCACGTCGGTATTTTTAAATACAAAAAAAAAATTGTTGTCCGCATTGCAGAAATGTTGCGCTTTGCTACAACAATTGAAACAAAGTTTAACCCTAGAACTGTACATGCTGCTTAAATTTTAAAAAGTTGATTGATTTTTCTTCCAGTTCTCCAAATCCACCCAATTCTGCTCCATCTCCAATCATGTGGCCCAAATTTACGGAGCAAGAGCAGGCGTATCTCGTCCTTGACGTGAAACCGAGGGTGGAACGTAGGTTCAGGGCAGAAAAGGTGGCGTTTTGGAACAATTCATTCCGTTTTCTGTTTGAACCTACGTTCCACCTCCTCGGTTTCACGTCGACGAGATCTCGTTTCCAAGTTCAAATTTGTAGGCCACATGATTGGAGATGAGCAGAATTGGTGGATTTGAGAACTGGAAGAAAAATTAATCAACTTTTTAAAATTTAAGCAGCATGTACAGTTCTAGGGTTAAACTTTTGTTTCAATTGTTGTAAGAAAAGCGCAACATTTCTACAATGCGGACAACAATTTTTTTTTTGTATTTGTGGCCGCTGATTTCGTGGCATGGAAGAGCAATCAATATGCTTGTTTTTGATACGCAGCTAAAGCAACAGGCCAAATGTCGCTAACCAAGTGGTGCTCCGAACTTCGATTTTGCAACTTAGCTTTAGTACGGTACATACATATACATATCATGCAATGGATAATGGCAGGTCCACACCAGCCTTAAGGTTGCCTCATCAGACCTGCCTTATCAAAAATGATATGTATGTATATGTACCGTACTAAAGCTAAGTTGCAAAATCGAAGTTCAGACACCACTTGGTTAGCGACATTTGGCCTGTTGATTTAGCTGCGTATCAAAAACAAGCATATTGATTGCTCTTCCATGCCACGTCGGTATTTTTAAATACAAAAAAAAATTGTTGTCCGCATTGCAGAAATGTTGCGCTTTGCTACAACAATTGAAACAAAGTTTAACCCTAGAACTGTACATGCTGCTTAAATTTTAAAAAGTTGATTGATTTTTCTTCCAGTTCTCCAAATCCACCCAATTCTGCTCCATCTCCAATCATGTGGCCCAAATTTACGGAGCAAGAGCAGGCGTATCTCGTCCTTGACGTGAAACCGAGGGTGGAACGTAGGTTCAGGGCAGAAAAGGTGGCGTTTTGGAATGAAATTGTTCCGAAACTGCTGGAGCTTAAACAAGCAGAGAAAGCGAAAACTGAAGAGAAAACACCAAAGGATAAATTGTAAAAGGTTTAGAGTGACTAATTCGGAAAAATCGCATTTGTGTGTTAAGTGTGGTCGTCCGGGTGAGGGTATAATTCTAAGAGGACTGCTGATGGTGACTGACCGGCGTTTCAACAACATGACCGGAAGTCATCTTCAGACTACTATCTAGACTGAGGTTGTTGAAACGTCAGTTACCAACAGCTGTCCTTCCCTCACGCGGAAGGTCGCACTAGATAAGCTACTGAAGGCAGTGAACTTGTTTGCCTTTTTCTGTATTAAAATGTGTTTTTCTAGAATTCTTGTCTAACGTGTTTACAAATATTGGATTGGGTTGGCCGACAGTGCGTCCTTTTTAAAACCTCTTCTTCGTGCCAATTTGTAATATTTTTCTGTTAACATAGGACAGCTGAATGATCTCAGACCAGGTTTAAAATTCATCACAAAATGACTCGCAGACTTGTCAGATTATTTAAGTTTTCACAGAAATATTCCTAGTTTTATATGGTGGAGTACGTCATTTTATTGATCTGGTCTTCATTCTTTACACTGGTTCTTAATTTTTTTCCTCCATTTTTCTTAGTAGTCTTCGTTTTCTTAATCCTTGTTTTGCCAGTCCACTCCAATCTTCCCCTTACAATACACCATCAAAAACAACACGAGTGATTATCAAATTGCTTTCCGGATGACATGGCTGTCAATAACCACTTAGTGCCGTGACCCGACATGTATCAATATTGGTCGAGATTTTAACGTGCAGAACGCGATTGCTTAAAAACCTCCCAAAAAATTTCCTTTGATGATAACAGAATAGTCCTCTTTGAGTCTTCGGTATGTCGTTTGTTGTATCTCGTGTTCTTTGCATATCCGTGACCTGTGCTGTCCTTTTTGCATCGAAATCAACCCGAGCGGAACTTGACGATGGCCAACGTTCCCCCGTCGTGCAGATCGAGTCTGGTGCAGTTGTTGGCAAGATTGAGACTCTTCCACACGGCAAAACAGTGCACGAGTATCTTGGTATCCCATATGCTGAACCACCGGTCGGAGAATTAAGGTTTGCAGCTCCTAAACCTGCCAAATCTTGGTCTGGAACTAGACATGCTACAGAGTTTGGAGCCTCGTGTGTGCAGCCGTTGCTGCCCGGAATACCAGGTATATGTAAAGACTAATAATTTTTATATCAGTTATTGTGGGTCAGCATCCTATCCGAAGTAAAAGAGCCGTATGGCTCTACGGTTAATAATCAGAAGTATGCAAATAGAAATTATGGAAGGAGTCACGCAAACTCTAAACCCTCTTTTAAAGAGGGTTTAGAGTTTGCGTGACTCCTTCTATTAGTGAAAAATGGTCGGACGAGACCAAATATAATATATGTTATCTAAGGGTTTCTGAATATTAAGTAATGTAATCCCAAATCCCAAAGACTCTCAACGAATGAGAAAAGTTAAATAAATATTTGGCATTTGTTCATTCATCAATCGATCCATTATATTAAGGAATCACTATCTTCATTCTCCATGAAACATGCCACAGAGCTCAAGAGGGTTTATTTAATGGACGCCATTTGCTACAGCAATACCTATTGTTTAAAAAAACACGCACGTCAAATTCTCTTTGTAATTCAAATTATTGTTGTTGTAACAAAACAGAATTTTTGTTCCAGATGCCAATACTGATGCATATTAATTTTAAGATACTGTTAAGATATGTCACTGTAACATTTTCATTTAAGATGTTCAAAATTATCTTCATAGAGAAGGGAACCCAAATTAATAGATTCCTGAACACTTTCGAAACAACATACTAAAAGGAAGCAATGATAGGTGCCATTACAACGTTGCATATGTCGGCTAACTGTTTCAGTATGCTCCGACCGCGGCAATCGTGACATGCTTCTTTAAAAGTCTTTTAAAACACATAAAAACACATTAATTGACGCAACGTGAATTTACTTCTGAGTGGACTTAAACGGATAGTGTCTTGGGCTCGGTTGATAAAAGCAACATACGATTAAGTGGGATTTTCTGCAACCATTCCCTGTGTTCCTGAAGGTCTTCATGCACCCTATCATGTATAATTCAGACGAAAATAGATTGAAGAGTATGGGAAAAGCAATACCGGTGTGAAAAAATCCTTAGGAAAGCAGAAACCGGCCACTTGCAAAAAATCCCACTTAGTCTTTTAAAGTGGGAAAGTTGCTTTAAGGTCGGGGGACACTAGGCGACAGGTCTATGCGACAAGTCGCTTCGTGTGTACTACATCAAAAGATGTCGGTGTGACAAAGCGTTTGTTCGTTGCACACACAGCGCAATTTGAAGAGTGGAAATGTGACTGGTTTTCCAATTTAATAAAAAAATACATGAAGCTCTCTCATTGGTTAATTTAAATTTTGTCGCAGCGATTTGTCGCAGGCGTGTACACACGCTGTGACAACGCTGCTATCGCTCATTTTGTCGCTGCGAAGTGTCGCACAAATTCAAACTGGTTTGAATTCATGCGACACATCGCAGCGACAGAGATTGTCGCAAGAATGCACCATGTCACACGAGGCAACATGTCGCAGCAACTTGTCCCCTTGACGTGTTGCAGCGACTTGTCGCCTAGTGTGTCCCGACCTTTATGCAACCTGGCCCTGGCCGATTATCCAAAGTTCTATTTTTTCAGTTTTCAATTATAATGCCTGATACCACCAAATATACAAAGAAATTAGATAAAAATATTCTACAGAGCAAAAAAGAACAAGTATTTTGGGAAAGAAGTAGAGGGGAAGAAGTAGTGGATTACAGTTCATCAAATTTGATTTTTTTTTGACAGGATGTAAAGAAATCAAAACTGCCATTCTGGTGAAATTTCGAATCTGTGAATCATTATTTTTTTCTTTTTAGTTGATATTTTTTTGCGTTTACCACTTTTGGCATTTTTTTCTTTCTATTGCAAGATAACAAAGCAAGTTTATTTCAAACTACAGATTATACTTATTAAAATACCATTAATCAACCCGGACAGTGTCCCTTTAAATATGCATACAATATTGCTGTTAGATTGACTACTGGTGCTCTCGTCTCGAGATATTCGCCTTGTGTACCACAAGTGCTGGATCACTGAGGTGGGAGAAATAAGATCATACTCCCACTATCCACATGCCTTGCGCAGTGCTGAATTATCTGACAACACAAAGTCAGTTGTCTCGAAAATCAATGAGTAGCACCTTTAATGTGAGGACAATTTTAAAATTTTAAGTCGGTCATTATCTTTCCTCATGCAGAGCGGAATAGCGAGGATTGTCTTTTCCTTAACGTATTTGTCCCAACAACTATCAAACCTGACGAAAAGATGGCGGTGATGGTGTGGATTCATGGCGGAGCATTCTCTCTAGGATCTTCTACTGATTATCCTGGTGCAGTCCTGGCATCCTTCAATGACGTCATAGTTGTGACCATCAACTATCGCTTGGGAGTACTTGGCTTTTTCAACATCCCTGGAACTGATATCAAAGGGAATTATGCGATATTGGATCAGGTAAGGGAGTGACGTTTGAATTCCTTTAACGTACTCAAAGCCTATCACATTTGAGGTTCAACTGCATGAGATATGTTAACTGCCCATCCCATCCAGAAGGACAAAAATACTCCTTGTCGCCACATGTTGCTAAAACCGAAAATAATCGCCACTTTACTAAGCTGCCTTAATGTTAATCGATGTTTTCATTTATCTTTGTAACTGCAGATCCTGGCATTAAAGTGGGTTCAAGCCAACATTGCACGTTTTGGCGGTGACCCAAATAAAGTGACCATATTTGGTCAAAGTGCGGGAGGTATGAGCGTCTCTCTTCATTTAGTCTCGCCATTGTCCAAAGGATTGTTTCAGAGAGCCATAATGCAGAGCGGTGCATCCTCGACACCTATGTATAGGGGCAAAGTTACCAAGCCAAGGCAGTTAGAGCTATTTGCTAAAGTTATAAACTGCAGTTTGGGACCAGATCTTGTTGACTGCGTGCGAGGCAAAGATGTTCACGACATTCTAATCGGCCAAATGGGAATTTGGGGTGGCAGCTACAGTGGCCCGTTGGATATAATAGGCCCTACAGTTGATGGAGAAGTTTTACCTGATCTGCCAGAAGTCCTGTTTGAGAAAGGCAAATTCCATCCTGATGTTGATGTCATAACTGGCGTTACCACAAACGAAGGTGCGTTGTTACCATTGATACGGCCACCTGGACTGTTCCAAGATGGGCTAGATCAAGAGACGTTCTACTCCATTTTAAGTGGTGAAATGCTGTATGCTCGAAAGAGAAGTAGCACTGTCGAAGACATGGCTATTTTTGAGTACACAAACCACTCTGATCCACACAACCGATTCGCCATTCTTCGTTTGTTTATGCATTGTTTTGGCGATTCAGCTTTTGTTGCGCCTGCCATGCTGGAAGCCAACGCTTTGGCAAAGGTAAGAAGCACATCTAAATAAAATTACGAAAAACTAGGAATTTTTGCCAGTTCGCAGGAAATGACAATTGAAATTCCAAACTTTAGTGTTTTTGCCTCTCATCAACAGGTTTTTGATCAAGACAGGAACATTCTTATTAAAATGTGGTAACATTTTCACACAATATTGAGGTCTTCAATTTTACTCTTAGCTTTAAAAAATAAACAAAAAGCTTTTGAACTTAGTGGACAAACTGAGAAAATGAAATTAATTTGGCACTAAGTTACTTTGTAAGTAACAATTTTAGGTTCCCAAATATTGTAACCCAGTTACAAACGGGATAACCAGGACAAGAGTCACCAAGATTTTTTGATTTAAACTTTCAGCCTCGACTATCATTCAAGCGGGGCCAATCAAGGATGACTGTACACAAGAGTTGACAAAAATCACGTCACGAGTGAGACAAGAGTCTTGTCGACTCTCACAAAAATTTGAACAGACTTAAATTTAAATACGAAGAGAAAAGCCGATAGATCGCGAAAGTGGAACAGAGCTTGCGGGGGTTTTACGCCAAATGAGAGCGAGAGTTTGAGCTCGTTTAGCCTGGGCATCAGTTTCTTGATTTATTTTTGATATATTTTGAATTGACAGAATGGACGACAGCCCTATGTTTATGTGTTCGACCACCTAGCAGTGTATTCACATTCACCTGATTGGATCGGTGTGTCGCACGCGATGGACCTTCCATTTGTGTTTGGCGCACCTTTCAAGGACATACATGAGCCCTTCCTAATGGCCCTTGTAATGAAGTATTCAGAGATAGAAAAGGGGTTGAGTTTGTACGTTATGAAACTGTGGACGGACTTTGCCAAGTATGGGTAAGAAGTGAATTGCACATGGGATTTAACAATTTAAAATGTTTTTTTTTTTTCGTCTAAACGTTCTTAGTACTCATAGAGATAGTTGTATTATTTGAACTATTTGAATGTGTGCTTTTCTCTCCTGATACATAATTTCAGTCAAATATGACTGTAAACTCATCCAGTTGTCAATTATAGTAGAGTTGTTATTCAGTAGGCATAGCCACCAAATTAGCTGCATGTGTGCCAAGTAACATGACAGTTCTCGCTAGAGATAAACACCATGTAGACATACTACAATTACCACTTTTTGGTTAATTGTTACTGCGACATCCAGTGCCGTAATGGTATTCACAGTTGACCGTTCGCCTCGCGCGATTGCAAAAATAGCGAGAGCGTAGACGTTAATTAAATTGCCTTTATTTAGAGCGGAAGCCACATCAACTTTAGCTGGTTTTCATGCGGGTCCCCTACTAGCTAAAGCTGGTTTTCAAGGCAAGAAACAACGACGTACTCAACCCACCTATGACACCGGGCCGGAATCGAGCCCAGGCCACATCGGTGGGAGGCGAGCTCTCTGATCACTGCGCCATCACTGCTCCCCAAATTTGTTAGTTATAAGCAAAATCTTAGTAAGAACTTGGTTTAATTAAAGTTGCGCATTTGTTTGTTTTCTTCCAGGTCTCCAAATCCACCCGATTCTGGTTCTTCTCCAGTCATTTGGCCAAAGTTTACCGAACAGGAGCAGGAATATCTCGTCATCGATTTGACACCGAGGGTGAAGAGTAGATTCAGGGCAGATAAAGTGGCGTTTTGGAATAAAGTTGTTCCAAAAGTGCTCGAGTTCGAGAAAATGGCCATGGAGGAGAAAGAAACTGTACTAAGTACACCTAAGGACGAATTGTGAAACTATAAACAAAATAAGGAGGGTTTCTATAAAACGTAGGGGAGGACTTCTCGCATGTAATTTCTATTCCGATCCTTTGAAGTGCGCCCAAACCCAAACAAAATTTTGGCCAAGAAAATAGTTTTGTTTTAGTGTTTCTGCGCAACAATTGTTTGAATCGTTTTAATAATTTTTTTGATTTTATGGTTCCCTGTTGAAATCCACCCAAATTGATCCACACCTGCATTAAGGAGTATCTGGGGAGAATGTATGTTAAAACGTAAAATTGAGAACGACGTTCAAGCGACGCTCAGACTAATTTTTTGAATGTAAATCTATCTCTGACTCCAAAGTCAATTAACAATAAAACAACATAATCCAGGGTAACTGTTAGAGGAGTATGTATTAGGTTGCTCATCTGACTTGGCGAAAAATGTATGTAGAACTAGAAATAAAAGTTGTGTACTGGTCCATGACTGCGGCACTTACGGTAGATGATTAAAACTTAGGTTGCCCTATATTCTTTAGTATTTTCCCTTCATCGCATGAATAGACGAGCTTTGACTGGAAAGACCAAGAAATAACTCTTAATGCTGCCAAGATAACACAGTGTTAGACGCCAAACAAAATGTGTCTATTGTATAAGAGAGAAAATGTACTATCCGTGTCTGGATAAAGTTCAACCCAGCCCGATTCAATCCGATTCATTATTTTAATCACTTAATGATGTTTTTTCTTTTTGTGGGTAAACGAAGGAACACCCCAATAGCCGGACGTGAAATTGTCAGTAGCGAACAAAGACCAATAACGCGCAGTGCGAGCGAGCTGGATTCCCCCCCCCCCCGGGGGGAGGGGATGCTCGTCGTCTCGCTTAATTCTAATCTTTGTTTTTTTGGTATCTTGAGGGAGGTCTCGGGTTCGACTCCCATGCAAACCGGACCAACAGTCAAGGTTTCAAAATAACTGAGGAGATTGTGCTGCTTATGTAATGACATCTGCAAATAGTTAGAAATTCTAGTCTTCTTGAAAAAGAATAATAAACCCTAGGACCCGTCTTCTGCATCTTCAGTGTTATGGTCAGCAGGGTACGTAGGAGAACTCACACCTATCGTAAAGAGTAGCACGAAGTTCCCAGGTGTTGTGGTCTGGTCTTTGCCTTTTCGGTACTGTCAAGGTTTGGTGGGGGGGGGGGGGGGGATAATGTATTCAAGTTCAAGTTCAACCACATCAACGAGAAATAGTGGCAATACTTCTAGTCGCGTCGTATACTGTGAAACCAGTATCGCCCGAGAGTGACTTGAGCGGCTATGAAATCTAAATCTAAATCTTGTTAGCCAATCGTGGTTATTCTGGGCAGCCATGCACTTAACTCTATTTATTTTATTTATTGTTTTGCTAATAATTGAATGAATAGGTGCAAATAAAGTTGTTGTTGTTGTTGTTGTTGTTGATCGCTTTGCTACGAAAATGCCGGATGCAGCTCATAGCACACCATAACTGTCCCCTGTCTGATGGCTTCCCCGCTCACACAGTTAAATGCGTGCTTGTTAGTTTTCATCAAAGAAACATCTGTAGCATGCATATTAACAAATCATAATACTGCTTCACATTTTGCAACAAAAGACTTGGCGGTATTGGCAGAAATAACAAGCTGGGGGGGGGGTTTGTATTTTAGCCCAGTTTAAATAGAGAGTCACTTTTTGCAGGTCAAATCTAAATCTTTAGTTGACAACTCTTGTTAAAATATCAATAACCATGGTTGCATTGGTTGGCTGTACGGTATAAACACGACAAACCTCTGACTAGACAGGTCAAGAAAGGGAAACAACTCCTTATATCTCGGTCGACACTGCCCGGTAACGTTAAGTAAGGATTCGAAAGCAGGTCGATAAAAATGAAAGAAAAATGCCCAATGCTTTCCTGGCCGTTTGACAAACTTTATTTTCAGATATGTTTACAGCTCATCCTTTAGTGCCTTTTCTTCATCAATTTTCTTTTCCTCTGTTTTCGTCAACTCTAGTACTTTAGGGACAACTTCATTCCAAAATGCCACTCTCTCTGCTTTGTATCTACTCTCCACCCTCGGTTTCACATCGAGGACGAGATATTCCTGCTCCTGTTCCGTGAACTGCGGCCAGGTGACTGGTGAAGAAGCAGAGTCGGGCGGATTTGGAGACCTTTGACAGAGAAATGTAACAACATAAACGTTAGCAGCTGAATTGCTCTGAGCTGTTGAATCACCACATCCTAGCGTGTGTGTCTCGTCCCACGTGACCACATTTGTATTTGGCATTTGCTAGTTTGAACTGTCAATGAAAAAAAAATAACACCTGTTTGGCAAATGTTTAAGCCACCTAAGGAAGTGTAAATGCTACCTATGTATGCTAATATCCGAATGTGTTTGGACATTTCTTAGTTACCAGTTTAGCTCGATCATTCAGAATGGAGTTATAAACAGCGTACCCGGTGGTTCTTAGAGCCAACTGATTTCAACAAGCAGGTAAGAATGCGTGAGTATAGCAAAAACGCCACCACGGTATCAAATATGACGCCAGGAGACAGACGAGGATTCATATTCAGTACATTTGTCAGACTACCTTGCCTATTCAGGACAACATCCACCCATACACTTTGATATAGACCTACACCGTGAGATTAGAGGGTAACGACAACTTCACGGAACAGTGGCTGTTTAGAAGAGTTTTTAGGTTGCGTGACGGTCACGGTTTATAGAATATTAACTTTGTAACAAGAGACTTTTCAGTGTTAGTGTTCGGTTCGGAGTTCGCATTGTGATTGTATATCGTCCGTATTATCCGTCGATTAAAGTTGTTCCGTGGACAGTATTTGGAGTTTATTGATCGTATTCGTGTTAGCCCAGCTTAAGGAAAACAGTCGTAAACAGTACTAGTGGCCATGTTCGATTGGTTGGGTTTTATTCCAAATCCGTTGTGGCCGCTTCTTTCTGTATTTGTATTTTCTACATAAACAGTAAGTATTGTCAATCACAAACTCCAATCATGTTCTTACCCGTATTTGGCAAAGTCCGTCCACAGTTTCATGATATGTAAACTGAGGCCCTTTTCCATCTCTGAGTATTTCGCTACCATCAAATTTACGAATGGATCAGGTATGTTCTTGAAAGGTGCACCAAACACATATGGGATGTCCATAGCGTGCACCACTCCCATCCAGTCAGGCACACGTGTATGCACCGGTTTGTGGTCGAGCAGATAAACAAAAGGTGTTCGTCCGTTCTGTTTAAAATTCGAATAAAATGGAATTTTTGGTTACCTTCTAGTATTGCAAGATTGATATCTCGAGATATATGTGCTATCTAGCAATGCACTACCGGGACGTAATTAAGTACTTTCTTTAAGTAAGCGTTTTATCTCGCAGTAACTACGGACACCCTTGGGCCAGAAAAATGATTTACTTTACAGTAGGGTTGGGCTTAGGAGAGACCCATAAAAATGAAGTGTTCATAAGTGGCTGAGACCATGCATATGGCGGTGAAGTGTTCACTTACGGGAGCTAGAGATGTCCGCCGACGAGAAGAAACCAACAGTGGAGGAAAAGATAAGATACTAATAGAAGAAGAAGACCCAACCACACGCTCAGAAAGGAGGCCCATATGAAAACGAATTTTATAGGGTTTTTTCTATATCAGCTATATACTAACCTTTGACAATGCTTTGGCCTCCAGTATGGGAGGGGCAACAAAATATGCGTGACTAACGCTGTCTATAAACAACTGGCGGACGGCGGTTTTGTTCTTGGGGTCTGCGTGGTTGGTGTACTCCAAATAAATCATCTCTTTGACAATCTTGCTTTTATGCCGGGCATACATCAATCCTCCACCCTTTACAAGAAATTCGAACATGTTTGGTTCCATTCCATCCTTGACGAGCTCAGGTGGTAATGTCATTGCAAACAGAGCACCTTCGTTGGAGGTGAAACCAGTTATAATATCAACATCAGGGTGGAATTGGCCTGCTTTAAACAGATTTTCAGGCAGATCCGGTAAAAAGTCGCCATCAACTATAGGTGCTACTATATCTTGCGTTCCCGTATAGTGAGGAAGCGTCAACCCGCCTTGCACCGTCACAATATCCTCAATAGTCTTGCCACGGGCGCACTCTACAAGATTTGGTCCCAGGGTACAGTTTATAAGCTTGGCAAACAGTTCTAACTGCTTTGTGCTAGTAACTTTTCCGTGGTAAAAAGGCGAAGAGGATGCACCGCTCCGCATAATGGCTCTGTGAAACAAACCTTTGGACAATGGCGAGATCAAATGAAGAGAAACGCTCATTCCTCCTGCGCTTTCACCAAATAAGGTCACTCTGTTGGGATCGCCGCCAAAACTTGCAATGTTGGCTTGAACCCACTTTAATGCCAGCACCTGTAATTATAATAGTCAATCAATTCATTGTGTTTTGCATCATCACATTGGGTTCGCTGTTATTTGGATATGAAATATACTTGCGGACCAGTAGAGGGTCAGAAATTGATTTCGTGCGTTTCTTTATCTTTTATAAAATTATCATTTGTTTTAGCCTGTACAAGCTAAAGTTCTCGTGCTGGCTTTGCAGTGACTTCTGTCACGTGACTCTGATGGAGAGTCACGTGACACAGAAATGGTGGTACTGTTAAAAAATTTGGGAAGTAAACGAGTCTCTGCGGAAACAGAATCCTGTCACAAGAGCCAGTGACTTTCACTTGGACAGTGTGGATGAGAAAGCTGACGCTAAATTTCTTTTACAGCATTAATAGAGTTTAAGGCGACATAGAATAGCGATATAAGAATATTCCTTCTTATAAGTTTTAAATGTAAAAAATTCTCTGCGGACACTGTGCATGAAATGAGATCATAAAAACTAATTGGCCGCATAACAACTGTAAAAGGCACCTATACTAGTTGACATTTTTGCAGCATCGTACCTGATCCAACATCCCATAATTTCCTTTATATTCAGTGCCAGGAATGTTTAAGAAGCCAAGTATTCCCAGACGATAGTTGATTGACACAACGATGACGTCATTAAAGCTCGCCAACACTCCACCAGGATAAACTGTAGAAGTGCCAAAATTAAATCCACCGCCATGAATCCACACCATCACCGCCATCTTGTCATCGGGTTTGATATTTGATGGAACAAACACATTGAGGAAAAGGCAATCTTCACCGATCTTTCCTAAATAGGGAATCAAAATAAATCGTGGTTTTCTTTTGTCGTTTCCGTTTTTTTGCGCGATGTTAATTTGTCATACTATGTGAATGATAATCACTTGCACATTCATTTGCACCTTAGGGCCGAATCTACCGAATCACCTAGGCTATATAATCATTTAATTTGGTGCGCTGTGCTAGCTGACAACTTGGACACAAAATCACATTATCTTCAGTTAAACTTTAAAGGGCTTGTAACATCACAGACAACGTTCATCTCTCAGTAAAAGGACAATCATTAAATTTTAGAGGAATCGATGTTCAAAATGTAGTGAATTAAAGCTTTACATTAAGATAGCACTCCAACAAGAAATTCGGCTAATGAATATATTAATGAGCAAGGGTCCTGCGCGACCTTAAGGTCGCGCAGGACCCTTGAAATCATTATGTATGTATTTATTTAAAGAGTATGCACGAACTGCGACGACTGAAGCCGACAACAAACGAAATATTCATGAGAATTTTTTTTCTCAGAGTTCTTTGTACAAGTAATTACGCGGTATTGTTCTCAGCCTCGCATCCCGTGCGCTGGAACATAGCGAATTATCATAATTAGACTCACAGCTTTAAATAAAGCACACGTTGTTGTAAACATCGACTCGGAAGTTCTTCGGAAGCCTCAAAACCTGCAATTTTGTGTCCAAGTTTTCTCCGCCGACATAGAATTTCAAGAGTTGATTCGCGAGGAACATAAACTTGGTGTATTTTACTGTGCTATGGCTAGAGCGAATTTTTAAATTTCCTTCTCAAAATGAAGATAGCACGTTTCGAAGTTTAGATTTCACATTTTTACTCTCTTAGAAGCCATTAACTTGTAGCAGTTTTTGAAATCGAAAATTTCGTTCTAGCCATAGCACAAAAGAGGTTATGATTTATCACTGTGCTATATAATCATTTAGTTTAGTGCGCTGTTCTAGCTGAAAACTTGGACACAAAATCGCATTATCTGCAGTTAAACTTTTAAGGGCTTGTAACATCACAGACAACGGTCATCTCTCAGTAAAAGGACAATCATGATGTAATTCCATCATCCCTGAATATCCTTATTAAATTTTAGAGGAATCGATGTTCAAAATATAGTGAATTAAAGCTTTACAAGATAGCACTCCGTCAAGAAATTTGGCTAATGAATTTATTAATGAGCAAGGGTCCCGCGCGACCTTAAGGCAGGACAACGGCGCCTTTAAAGATTTGTCCGTTTTGACAAAATTTGCCCTTGTCCAACAAGTCGTTCGCACTTGTTTTTGCGATTGTTTGACAAAATGTATCGCGCGTGCAACGCGGACCAATCATAAGACAACTGCTTCTTTGTTTTCCTGAAATGGTGGACAAGTTCTAGGTCTCGAAAAACGTAATCGCACTTGTTTTCTGTAACAAGTGACTCATTAATGATGAAATCTACCAATTGTTACAAAATTTGTCCGCTAGTGCGATTCGGCCCTTAGTATGTATTAATCATATTATTCGCCTATCTCTATTTTCGTTTGTTTCATGTCACGCTCTGGGTATGAATTTCGTAATCACTTTGAGCGTCCCAAACATTTTTGGTTTTTCAGCCAAAATATTCGGAACAAACTATGTACTACTCTTTGTTTCTGATGCTTTCGTTTATTCGTGACTGTGACAATAACTCAGTTTTTTCTTATGTCCTATTATCCAGTTCTGTATGCATGAATAGAACCCACGATGGTCTAATACTATCTCAGAGCCTTTCACCTCCAAATGACAAGGTAATTAACTGCATCATCGTATACAGCATCGCAGCAGTTTTTTGAATCGGTGTTCATTACGAAACCTTACCGTGCGGAGTCTTAGCGATCCCAGGAAGAGGTAATGACTCACGCTGAACACACGAGGCGCCATACTCCGTGACGCGTTTCACTCCAGACCAAGGTTTGACGGGCTTTGGAGCTGCAAACCTCAATTCTCCCACTGGAGGTTCAGCATACGGGATACCAAGATACTCGTGCACTGCTTTGCCGTGTGGAAGAGTCTCAATCTTGCCAACAACTGCACCGGACTCGGTCTGCACAACGGGGGAACGTTGGTCATCTTCGAGTTCAGCTCGAGTTAACTTCGATGCCAAAAGAACAGCACATGCCACGGATATGCACAGGATAATATAAATTTAGGCAAGCCTAAAAGCGGAGCTCCCCAGTTAATTATTTTGCACTTTATTGAACTCTGAATTCTGGCCATTGTAAAACTTTAAGGCTAAGAATTTTATATTCGTTTTATTTTTTTAATAAATAATAATTAATATTTTTCCTTATTTCTTTTTTACCGTGTCCGGGGGTGGGGGGGGGGGGGGTACTCCCTAAAATTTACTATGGGGGTGTGCCGTTGAGTTGCTGAGACTCTGGACCTGTTCCAGAGACAAAAGGTTCAATTTGCGACCCTGTTCCAGACAAACACTGCAAAGTAGGTACCCTGTTCCAGCAATATCCACAATGGAAATATATGAAGATAGATATAAAAACACTACCGTACATCACAAAGCTCTCACTTGACTTCGTCTGTGGCTTGGAGATAAAGCGATGAAAGGAGCGGAGTTTCATAGCTATATACTTGATAGTGTTTAATCAGGATTCTGGGAAAACAATCAACCCCGTTCCAGAGTCAAAAGGGTGATTTGTATACCCTGTTTCAGAGTCAGAGAGGCAAAAAGCATACCATGTTGAGCGGCACATACCCGTATAGCTCTTATATGGGAGTACCATCCCCCCCTCCGGGTACCGTGTACAGCAACACCAAATAAGAGAACAAACAAAATCAATCAAAATGTTATAATTCCACCGAAAGCATTATCATAAAGAAGTCTGGATGGGAAATTATGTTGCAAAACGGGCAATTATGTTACCTTCATGTAGAAAAAAAGGAGGGAGGAGTAGGGCTGCATGTCGGGGTAGATAGGCATATCACATGGCAAATTAGGCATTTTTGTTGTTGCTTTACCAGCTTTAAAAGAAAGAAAAAATCACTTTACATTTAGAGTATAAAGGAAATAACAAACATCTACATTTATAATAAGGTTGATTTTAATTTTTTTCATTCACTCATTTATTCATTTTCATTTTCACTATTTGCCTATATTTTAATTTTGAATGGAAATGGCAGAGGTTATAGCTAATGGTTTACAGCATGTTGCCCAAACCAAGCTAACTCCAAGCAAACCGGAGTGAAAGCTAACCACAAGCAACTAACTAACTCCGGAAACAAAGAAGTGACATTCTGTCATTCCACCGAACAGGGTCACCCCATCCCCAACCCCCCCCCCCCCAAAAAAAAAAAGAAAAGAAGATAGCACCTTGTTCACTTTTACATGTCTTTTGACTCCCCTTCCTCTTAAGGGGTTTCACTTCACTTACAGAAAAAAAGCAAAAATTCTGGGAAGCTAGAATATTGTTTGTGAGTCTCAAACTCAGTTTTGTTATTTGATTACCCAGAAAAAAAATAGAATCATGTCTGCTTGTGTATAAAACTATGCAAGAAAAAATATAACATCAATACTTTGACTACTCTTTTAAAAATTTGTTTGTATTATTGTCCACATCTTTATGGAGTCATGTTGCCCATTTGTCATGGAGTTCACAAAGTAAGCAAGTGAGTCACAATTTGGTTGCTACATGGTACCTTATGGATACTGCAAATTTTATCTGGCTTTAGAATATTTCACTTATTTTAAAAATATAGCTGTTCTTATAAATTGTACACAGCATACAATACATAAGAATGAAATTGGTAATGCATATTGCTTGCAATAACGGTTTTAAACTCACCTATACTTTAGAATTACAGTACCACCAGTTTCAGCATAACTAATCCAAATTCAAATAATTACATTGCTTTGTAACTCCACTACCTCCCCCAAAGTCAACCAAAGATCTTATCATATAATTAGACAACTACATGTAAGTCCTGTGTAGTTGAGGGCTCAAAACATTTGGACACTTGCAGGTCATGTTAACTGGCCAAACAGATTTTAGCTTGGTCACATGTGGTTTCTTACCAGTCAAAACATTGAAAATAGCAATTTTAAACTACCACCATTTCTGCTGTTACTGTTTTCGCTGCATATTTTTGAAAAGATCACTTCATAATGCCCTTGTTACATCTAACAAGATGTGAAAGTGACAGGTCAATCAAGAAGTCGTTTTCTGAAGTACACTGTAAATAGGTTAACATTTAAAATCTAAATTTTGCTTATTTGCAGCTTTTCTTGATTTTAATTTACATGTAATTTACTAGTCTCTTAAAAATAGCATCATGACGACACCCAAACATCGAGCTGGATTTAATCTTTCCTGTTTTCTATTTATGTCCTTGTCCTTGTCTGTTTTTGTGTCTGTGGCACTGCAAACTCTGCAACTCATGTTAACCCTGAAAAAAGTCAAATGCCACAGATTAAATTAAAATTGATTAATTGTCATCAATATCAATAATTTATAAAACAAAACACTTAACTTGAGCTTGTTTAACTGAAGCCAAACCACTGGATGCAAAAGGATCCATTAGATATTTAACAGAGATGGATCAGCACAGACTATTTTTTTACTGATAACTGCAAAGTCAACTAAATATTTTAATAAACTCAAAGCATCACTGCAAACCCTAACACCCCCTCTTACCGGTAATTAAAAGGTTTGGCCTTTAATCAACCCCCCTCCCCCTCTCCCTCCCGCTAGCCCTTTTGGAACTTCCATTGACCTTACATGGGATGGATCTGAATATTTGGGTTTTCCTTGGTATAAGAACCTGTGAAAAATGTCTGTTTTGAAGCTATTGTTTTCCTGCTCCATGTTGTTTTGAGGCTCTTTGATGCCTTGTTTCACTGGTTCATACACTGAGGATGAGCTGGCCATGGATTTCTGCCATAACCACACATTGGAATTTGTGAGGAGTTTGTGAGGGGATGTGACATTCAAACCATTTAACCTTCCACAGTGAGGATAGGGTATAGATATTTTCTGGTACAAGATCTAGGCATTTCATGAAAACATACTTTTAGTGAAATATTAATTATTTAAATTGTCTACTAATACATTGTAGTTGTTTTGAATGTCATTGAAGAGAGACAAACTAACTCCCGAGTTAGGATTTCGAGTTAGGATTTCGAGTTGGATTTTTGAGTTGGATTTTCGAGTTGGATTTTTGAGTTAGGATTACAAGTTGGATTTTCGAGTTGGATTTTCGAGTTGGATTTTTGAGTTAGGATTACGAGTTGGATTTTCGAGTTGGATTTCGAGTAAGGATTTCGAGTTGGATTTCGAGTTGGA
Source organism: Oculina patagonica (assembly GCF_052425735.1). Classification (NCBI taxonomy): domain Eukaryota; kingdom Metazoa; phylum Cnidaria; class Anthozoa; order Scleractinia; family Oculinidae; genus Oculina; species Oculina patagonica. The sequence continues at coordinate 32,416,997 of NC_135763.1, forward strand.
TTTTCGAGTTGGATTTTCGAGTTAGGATTTCGAGTTGGATTTTCGAGTTAGAATTTCGAGTTGGATTTTTTTTGACAAAGCAAAACCCATTACAATTATTGAAAGCTAACCATAAACAGGCTAACTGGAGTGCATAGTAGGCTAACCAAAGTGAATAGTAGGCTAACAGGAGTGTGTAGTAGGCTAACCGGAGTGCATAGTAAGCTAACTGGCGTGTATAGTAGGCTAACCGGAGTGCTTAGTACAGTAAGCAACTTGAAAATCCAACTCGAAATCCTAACTCGAAATCTAACTCGAAATCCAACTCGAAAATCCAACTCGAAATCCTAACTTGAAATCCAACTCGAAATCTTAACTCGAAATCCAACTCGAAATCCAACTGGAAAATTGAACTCGTAAATCCAACTCAAAATCCTAACTCGAAATCCAACTCGAAATCCTAACTCGGTGAATAGGCAACCTCCATTGAGGAGTTGAATAATGAATGCAAATATTTCACAAAGTAAGAAGATCAGCAGCAACCAAATGCAGATTAAAGCAGCTGGGTAAAAAAAGAACGAAACTGAATAAAAACATATTTCAATTATAACTAATATAAACTAGATACCTGATTTACTTTGCTGTTGTCCACTTTGCACAGAGCATTCTATACCAAGTTCAACAAAACTTGACTGTAGCCAGTAGGTATTCTTCATTCATTGCGGCTTAATGGCAGAATATAACACTACCTAAAAGAAGGATTGACATAATAATCTATTAAAAACCACCACACTAGCTCTAATTAATGGCCCTGTTTATAAAAAGAATTTATAAAAAATTATGTCTTATTTAATGGATCTCATCAAATATAATAATATTAGCCTCTTTCGTTTATACACTCAGTGTAGTGACCCTTCCTTCCTACAATGGGATATTTAGCTTTTCTACTTGGAGATTTCTTGTTAACTTACTTGTATAGAAAAAACATTGCCATTGCAAAGATACACATTCAACACTGTCATTAAGTGATAGTCAATGTAAGTTTGCATACACAGCTGCATACAGTGTCTAAAATGGCATGAATTACAAGTAGAGCGAACAATTGTGTTTTATAAAATTACTCAAAATAATTAACTAAGATAGTTTTATGTGGAAATAAACTGAGTTTTTTTTTGTTTCTGCTAAGGTGTGGTAAAAACGTGTCAACGCAAGAAATTCGCAACGTAACGATCTCTTAGCGTATTCGTCCACGACCCTAAAATAGTTCGTTCAAACGAATTCCAACAGCGAGTAAATAAGAATAAATAGATGAATTAAAAAAACTAAAACACTAAGTTTAGCTGGGAGTTTAAATAAAAACATTAAGTCATTAACAGCTCATGAATTAATCGGAGGCGAAGCGGCCGCAGTTTTTCGTATTATTATTATCCAACCGCGTAGTACATGTGTAAGCATATAATTACAGATTTTCACAAAAAACATGGACTTAGTGTATTCAGTAAAGTCAAAGTTTGTTACCTCATATTTGAAGTCGGAGAATGCTTGTCAATTCACAGCAATTCAGCAGGGCAAAGCTTTCAACCAGCTCATGAATTAATCGGAGGCGAAGCGGCCGCAGTTTTTCGTATTATTATCCAACCGCGTAGTACATGATATGTGTAAGCTATAAATTATAACTTACTCCAGCACCACCGACCTTTGAATTATCTGCGAAGGTCTATTTCAGCCTTTTCCATCCGTGTAGCTATTGACACTTCTTTTTTCCTTCACTTCAGTTAATTGCGTTTAGCTCAATTACTAGAGCTGGTCAGCCGCCGAAACGGTAGAAACTCGCTCGCTCTCCACCTGTGCCATTTTTTCGGATCTCCCCGTAAGCCCTTATCGTTTGCCATAACTTCCATGATGTGTAAAGCCTTTAGACGGGGTAGACCGAGAAATATTTACGTAGACATTTCTTTTTCCTGCTCGGTTTCTCCTTGTGCTTCGTTCAGCTTTCAAACTGACCGGGTTGTTCACTTTGTCCTTCATGTAAATCTAAATGGACTGACCATGGAAAAGTACTTGCGCCCGCGGACCAATAGCAATGCTATCACTTGGTCAGCGGTCAACTTCAAAAAAACACGCGACCTTGACTAGTTCTAAACCTGAGCCCGCGATATGGTCATGTGATACTGGTCAGCGGATACGTTGTTTTGACAGCTGTCAATTGACCATAAAATGGATGTCCAATATCAAAGATCTTAGTCGATTACCTCACTCATTTCTGGTTAACGAAGGAGGCAGAAGATTGTCTCCCCCTCCCCCCTCTGCTTGGGTTGCCTTGGGACTCCCCTCCCCCTCCCCGAGAGTCTGTACGCGCGCGCGGTCGGGCGTACGCACCAAATTTTTTCGGCCTCCTGGGTTTACATCAATTCTCTCGTACCCGCATTACCCATGGTGCTCCGCTCCGCGCGCTGGCGCGCGCTGAGGAGCTCCGCTATGAAATGGAACTAGCATCATGTCGAAATTTCGGTATGACTTCCTTTCGACCTAGATAAACCTGTACTGAAGAAACCTTTAGAATCAGTCAGTCTGTGAGCTAATGATAAATTTTACGTCACGCAACACGTGTCATGTGACATATCCATAAGTACAGTTGCCACTCGTGCATATACGCACGACATCAGGCAAGCGGAGTTCCTGACCTGGGCTGGATTATTGGCAGATGGACTATGGAAGCGCAGACTACCAAGACAGCTAGTAAAACGAGCACTAAGGGTGATTTATTTAGTTTCAAATGCACAAGGAGTGATCCCCCAGTTTCCCAGGCCAAAGTTTTACGACAAAAGTGTTTTATAATTTAAAAACTAAAAAAATAATAAAATACATTGAAAAAATCTAAAAACTTCATATCAAAAATACAATACTAAAAAGATGTAGAAGCTACAAAATGTCTGTATGATTAACATTAAAAACTACAGAGTCTGACTGGGGCTTATAAAACGGGCACCACAAGTTGGGAATAATTAAGGGACGTATTGTCGAGCGGACGTTAATGGAAACAAATTCTACAGAAACAAATTATGATGCAGATAATAACGGGTTTTGAATTTTTATGACGCATTCACAATTTTTCTGCCTGAAAAGGCTCCAAAAAATATGTCAATCATTAATAAACCAATGTAGGAATGATACGAAAGCCGACGAAGGACCCACATTGTCGTACTCCAGGGTGTTAGCTTCTATTCAACGCGCACCTTTTCAGGACGGCTTTACAGTCACTTTTCTGTTCACAATACTATTCATGAGCCGATATCATTTCCGGCGCTATTGGCTTCCACACAAAGTGATTATTCAACAATAATCACTGAGCCTGAGGCGAATAATTGTTTTAGTACAATTTTCAGAGGAGCATATCAAGAACTGCAAAATAACGGTCGCAATGTTTTGAATATCTTGGAATTGGAGTGAAATTAAATGCAAATAAAAGTTCCTAACTCAAAGATTCCAGTTATGTTGTTGAGACAGCTTCGATTCCCGGGCTTCTAAGCTCACGACTGTTGTTGCCCCAGTCATGGGTACAGGACGCGATAACAAGAAAACTGGGGAGGAGTCAGCAATTGATAAAAAGAAACCATTTACATGCACGAAGGCTCAAGAGACACGACAGTAACAACTGTCATTGCTTTGCCGTGAAGGTGCTTTCTACGCCATTCACTCCTTTCACTAAAACAATTATTACAGCAACAATAGATAGCTTAAAACTCTGCGTACTTAACTGTAAGCTTTATTTGAACAAAATTTTTACAGCTCATCCTTTGGTGCCTTTTTCTTTATCAGATTTATTCCTCTTCGTCTTCGTTAACTCTAGTACTTGAGGGACCATGTCATTCCAAAACGCCATCCTCTTCGCTTGGTATCTTCTCTCCACCCTCGGTTTCAAATCGAGGACGAGATATTCCTGCTCCTGTTCTGTAAACTTAGGCCACGTGACTGCAGGACCAGAGTCGGGTGGATTTGGAGACCTGGGAGGGAGAAATGTTATGAAATTACTCGGCTTTAGTGTGTTATTGAACGTAAGCTGAATTGGTCCCTTGCACAGTTATCCAGGCCCGTAGTTAGCAAATGGGAAGATGAAGCACTTGCCTCGTCTTGATTTTAACCCAAAATTAGAAAATCAAGTACGGTTAGTTAGCAAAATAAGTCCCAGTTAAGAACAAGATTGATATGATTTTTCTTAGACCCCCCTAGCACCCTCTTGCCTCGTCTATGCTAAAAGTCTGCCTATGGCTCTGTTATCATTATTTGTACTTTGCAGCTTTCAGTTTGAACTCTGCCAGGAGGAAAAACCGTGATCTGTTAAGCAAGCGTCTGGACAGCTATATAAAAGTAAGATAAGATATTCCTTAGTTGCCAGTTCAGCCCTTTCAGAAAAGGCTTATTAGCAGCGTACCCAGTATGTGTTATGCGTTACTTGAACATTTACCACCAAATAAGAACACGTGCAGTATACCATAAAACAGAGACCACGTGTTCCAAATACTATCACGCCAGGTCTGGATTGAATTTTCACCAGAAACAATTTATATCGTTCAACACATTCGTAAGGCTACCTTACCTACTGGCGACAACACCCATTCATACACTTTGATATTTTGTGATATTGTTGATTTGAAAAAAGTTCATGCCCCAGAATACTTGTACACTGAGACTGAGCAGTGACTAAATCACTTGCCGTCGCCACTTCGTCTTCCTAGATTTTTTATACAAACACAGTATTCTCCATCTACAACTGTTGTTATGTTCTTACCCGTATTTGGCAAAGTCCGTCCAAAGTTTCATCATAAATAAACTCAGCCCCTTTTCTATCTCTGAGTACTTCGTTACCATCATAGTAACAAACGGATCATGTATGTTTTTGAATGGTGCACCAAACACAAATGGGATGTCCATGGCGTGCACCACTCCCATCCAGTCAGGCAGAACTGTGTAGACCGGTCTGTGGTTGAACAAATAAACATACGGTGCTCTTCCGTTCTGTTTAAAAATTCAAAGAAAAATTAGAGTTGCTGATTATTCCCGGTATTGCACGGCTGCCTCTATGCTTTCTAGCAGTGAACTACTGAATAACAAAACAATGGATCACAAGAAAGTGTTTTACCCTTAAACACCTAAAACCGAACCTCTGATAAGTGGACAACCTTGGGGCAAGAAAGGAGGTGTATTTTTCGAGAGGTGTCTGCTTAAAGGCGTCAAAAATGTATATTGCTCATATGTAGCTGCGAACTTGGCAAATTGTTTTTTTACGGAAGCTCGAATGTCCGCCGACGTGAAGAAACATTAGCAGAGTAATTACGTTATATGGGTGGAAGGTGATGGAAGTTAAGGTTCCAACAAGGTAGTCTACATGGCATTTCAGCAGGAAGGACGCAGATATGAAAACGAATTTCATACATTTTTTTATGTCAGCTATATTCTAACCTTCGCCAACGCTTTGGCCTCCAGTAAAGGAGGGGCAACAAACCCTGCATGACCAGAACAGTCCATCATTGCCTGGCGAACGGCGATTTTGTCTTTGGGGTCTGTATGGTTGGTGTACTCCAGAAAAATTATTTCTTCCAGAAGCTTACTTTTCTCTCGAGCATATTTAAATTTACCATCCTTTACAAAAGATTCGAACATGTTCGGTTTCATTCCATCTTTGACTTGCTCAGGTGGTATCATCATTGCAAAAGAACCACCTTCGTTGGAGTTAAAACCAATAATAATATCAACATCAGGGTGGAAATGACCTGCTTTGAACAGGGTTTCGGGCAGATCTGGTAAAAAGTCCCCATCAACTATAGGTGCTATTACATCTTGCGTGCCGTTGTATTTAGGACGCGTCAACCCGCCTTGCGCGGTTAAGATTTTCTTCGCAGTCTTGCGACGGACGCACTCTATATGATTTGGTCCCAGGCTACAGTTTATAAGCTTGGCAAACAGTTCTAACTGTCCTGTGTTAGTAACTTTTCCACACCAAAAAGGCGAAGAGGATGCACCGCTCTGCATAATGGCTCTGTGAAACAAACCTTTGGACAATGGCGAGATCAAATGAAGAGAAACGCTCATTCCTCCTGCACTTTCGCCAAATAAGGTCACTCTGTTGGGATCGCCGCCAAAACTTGCAATGTTGGCTTGAACCCACTTTAATGCTTGCACCTGCAATTATAGAAGTCAACTATTAGGCGTATTTTTACACTGTGCATTCGAATGACAGATTGTGACTGATTGGCCGTTAAAAAATAAATGCGGACCTTCGGAGAGTTGATTCCTATTCTCAAGGGTTTTTATTATATCTTGTTTTGATATCAGCATTTGCATTTCACCTTTTAAGCCTAAACTAAAAATTGTCTTGCTGCCTTTCCAGTTACTCATGCATGCAATCTATAATGTCCGATCTACCTCTGCTAAGTATTATAAGCATGCATGTTCCATTCATAGATTATTCTTCTATTTTATATACAATCTTCGTTCACTGTCCACGCGCGCCATTGGTTAAAACCGATCACGTGATTTTTCTTTACCTGTCGTCAGCAAACTCCGACGGTGCGTTATTGACGATAATGCACAAAAATCGTGCATTATTGAAAATGTGTTCAGCTTTAAGGCTCGCAGAAGTTGAAGAAAAAGATATTCCTCAAATTATCAACGATTCAATACCAAAAAATACCAAGGAGAAAACAACCTGCTGGAGTGTTTTCATTTTCAAAGGTAAACTGAAGCTGAATTCTTTGTGTGCGATTGACTTGCTGGCTTGCAATTGTAAAAGCGATCGACCCGCCTTGAACAAGCTTCTCGCTGACTGTGTTTATGAACGACTCCAGCTAAAGAACAATTTAATGGACAATTTTACATTATTATGTATAAACTTTATTTATTTACAGCTTATTTTGGATTTCTATATTATTGATCTTAGCCTGTATAATTATGTACTACTCAGATTCTTATTCATTAAAAGTCTAGTTAAAATCGTGTTTTGCTTGCAGTGTACTCAGATTGTATATTAAAAGGGTAAGAGACTGTTAGTTCGTGTTTTCTTTATAAAAACACGCACTTGCTGGCCTCAGAATGAACTCGAAATTTTTAATACTGCACTCGGCTCCGCCGAGTGTTCATTTTGCGGCCAGCGCGTGCGTGTATTTGTAACCAAAACACTCACAACAGTCTCTAACCCATGAATACTGCGGCACAAGCTATTAATACCCTTTTCTTCTCTGCAATATAATATCAAATTGATCTTCTCTGCTGCAACTTACCTGATCCAACATCCCATAATTTCCTTTATATTCAGTGCCAGGAATGTTTAGGAAGCCAAGTACACCCAGACGATAGTTGATTGACACAACGATGACGTCATTGAAGGTGGCTAAGACTCCACCAGGATAAACTGAAGAAGTGCCATAACTGAATCCGCCGCCATGAATCCACACCATAACCGCCATTTTGTCATCGGGTTTGATACTTGATGGGACAAACACATTGAGGAAAAGACAATCTTCACTTTTCATCTCTAAGTAAGGGTGGAAAAAAATAAATGTATGAATTAATATTTAACGTTCCATTTTCTAAATTTTTAACGGAATTAGTTTTGCATGTAGGCCATTTCCAACGGTATATTTTATCGGTTAGTTGTTCTGATCTTTCTCAGATTAGACCTTTATTATTTTTTTTATCATATGTGTTTGAGCTCGTCACGCAAGAACAGTTGCGTGACGGCCCAAACAAATGCCGCGAAGGAGTTTATCAGACTGGAGCCTTGAAATTTGAATTTTAACACACAAATGACTAGGTTAACTACTTGATCGTTATGCAGCATCGCAGCATCGTTTTTCGGTGTCCTTAACCAAAAACTTACTTGTCTGAGTCTTATCTACCCCAGGAATAGGCAATGACTCAATCTGAACACACGAGGCGCCGAACTCCGTGGCTTGTTTTATTCCTGACCAAGATTTGACGGGCTTTGGAGCTGCAAACCTCAATTCTCCCACTGGAGGTTCAGCATACGGGATACCAAGATACTCGTGCACTACTTTGCCGTGTGGAAGAGTCTCAATCTTGCCAACAACTGCACCGGACTCGGTCTCCACGACGGGGGAACGTTCGCCATCGTCGAGTTCACCTAGAGTTGATTTCGATGCAAAAAGGACAATATAGGTCACGGTTATGCACAGAACTCGATATGGAACTAACTTCATGTCGAATAATGTTTTGCCGATGTTCAGTAGTGTTCTGTAGAACTTTCATTCCACCTAGATGTCACTGTATTAAGGAAAACCTTGAGAATCAATCAATCTGGGGGTTATTCAAATGTAAGAATTTAAGTGACGAGTGACATCACCATAATATAAGCATTTGACTTCAAGTCTTTAAAATTTAATACCACTCACGCATGACGTCTTCGCGGACATTAGCATAATTGCCTTACCGCAAATCTGTTCATTGGACTGGACTGGATTAGAAAAATCACGGACTACTAAGATTGAGCAACAATGTAAAACGGCCGGGGAAGTACGATGCAAGTAAACCGAGGGCGAATATTAAACGGGTAAGTGAAATTTATCATTAAGGAACTTTTTTTCATTATACAGCTATTTCAATTAACGTTGTCCGGATCAAAGCTTAAAGACAAGACTGAAAGGCAGTATGGGTAGAAGAAGAGGGCAACTGCACGTGCTGAATACTAAAATATATAATGACATGACAAACGCGAATTTGCACGTTTTCTATTTCTTCAGACATGTGAAACAAGGTGGTTTTAGCCACACTGAATTTAAGGAGAATTTTCAAAACTCAGAACCAAGCGACAGTGAAGGTAAAGCTACAGAAAGTCCTCCTGAGAGGAAAAAACAAACTTTTGAATTCTCCACGTGCGATGATGCTTAATGAAGCTTATATGCAAATTTGTAGTGAATACCCAGAACGCCATACGGTCTTGCCTTTTAGCTTTAAGCTTTGACCCGACAACGTTTATTGAAATAGCTGTATATAGAGAAAGTATGGAAATGCAAACGAATTGAACAGAAAAAAATCAAGTTGCAGATATTGCTTGCTTACGGTACTTTTATGACGCATTAGTGCGACAAGGTGATGGCTGAATTGTTGAGTAATAATAACTGTGTTATATACCACAGAATTCATGCACAGAATAATTCATAGTATAATTGTTTCTGTACGAAAAGCCTTCATAAAAGATCTCGATTATTAATAAAGCAATAAAGGAATAATAACGAGGGATACACGTTGTCGTAATCCAAGTTATCAGTTTAATTTCGCATTGCCGTTTTTAATTTTAACGCTTTGAGCTTTTCTGTTCACAATATTATTCAAAAGCCGGTAAGGGCCACATGTTCATCCGTTTCTCTGTTAAGTGCTACCCTCTTTAAATAAAATTGAATAAAATTGTTTATCTATCTAAGGCTTCCACCCCTCTGGGATTCCAAGTTGTCATTTCCACGTTATTGTAAAAAAAGTCAAAGATGCAAGCCATGTTGTGAAATAACTTCGAAGCCCGGACTTCCAAGCTCACGAAGGTTTATGCCCCTGGGAGTGGTGGGAGTGCGGTAAAGGGAAAACGTAGGACGAAATCAGCAACTTATGGTAAAAAAAAAAACATTTCACGTGAAATAGGGCTCCAAGAGACATGGCAGCAACAAATATCATTGCTTTGTAATGAAGACACTTCCTACGTGATTGTTCCTACGCCAGTCACTCCCCCCACTAAAACAAGCATAGTTACAACAATGAACAGCCCAAGGTTCTGCGTACTAAACTGTAAAGCTTTATTTCAGCACAATGTTTACAGCTCATCCTTTGGTGCCTTTTCTTCTTCAGTTTTCTTTTTCTCCGTTTTCGTCAAATCTAGAACTTTAGGGACAACTTCATTCCAAAATGCCACTCTCTCTGCTTTGTATCTACTCTCCACCCTCGGTTTTACATCGAGGACCAGATATTCCTGCTCCTTTTCTGTAAACTTAGGCCATGTGACTGGAGAAGGACTAGAGTGGGGCGGATTTGGAGTCCTGAGAGAAAGAAATATAATACAAAATAATATGCCTGAAGAAGGTTTTTGAACGTCAGACGATGAATTAGTCTGCTAAATCCCTACATCATTGGCACACGTGTCTCGTCCCAGTTAACATTAACTGTATCTGACATTTGCCAGTCTAAGCTGTCACTAAGGGAGAAAAACCATTGAGGCTTTTTGGCCTACTTAGGTTATGTAAATACTACCTAAGGAAAGATAAGTGTTAAGACCCAGCTTATTAAAAGCGTGTCCGGTAGTTTTGGGGCCTGATTTTAACCTATCATCAACAAGTAACATAAGAACGCATGCACTAGGCCATAAAGGCAAACCACGTGTTCCAAACATTATCTCCTCAGTTTTGAATGGAATTGTAACACATGACAATTTATAGACAGCACATTCGTTAGGCTATATTACATATTCGCGACCGCACGCTTTCATACAATTTGATATGGATCTACACTGGGGGATTAATTAAAGTTCCCTGCCCAAGAACACGTATATACTTAACGGATCAGTGGCTGAATTCCAAAGCCGTAGCCACCGCGTGTTCTTAGTTTTTCTACATAAACAATAAGTATTGTCAATCACACACTCCAATCGTGTTCTTACCCGAATTTGGCAAAGTCTGTCCACAATTTCATCATATATAAACTCAGCCCCTTTTCTATCTCTGAGTATTTAGTTACCATCATATTAATAAAAGGATCAGGTATGTTCTTGAAAGGTGCACCAAACACAAATGGAATGTCAAAGGTGTGCATAACTCCCATCCAGTCAGGCAGAAGCGTATGTACCGGTCTGTGGTCGAACAGATAAACATAAGGTGCGCATCCATTCTGGTTAAAATTAAAAGAAAAATAGAATTTAGGATTACTCCCTACTATTGCCAGACTAATAACTATGTTATCAAGCAATGCCCTCCTGTGGCTAACAAAGCACAAAATGCCGGCAAGCAATTAATTGTAACTATCCTTAAACAGGACGAGTGTTTTATCTCACAAAAACTATGGCCGGACATCCAATAAGCGGACACCCTTGGGACAGAAAAATGGTCAATTTAACCATAGTGACAAATACGATATGTGTTTAAATGTGGCTGAGACCATGGCCGGCCCACTTATGTCCAGAAATGCACGCAACGACGAAAATGACGAAATCGACGAAATTTCGTCAAATTCGTCATTTGACGAAATTTCGTCAAATTCGTCAAGCCAGCAAAGTTATGTAATTTAACTCAACCCATGCAGTGCTGACGAAATTGACGAAAATGACGAATTTGACGAAATTTCGTCAAATTCGTCAAGCCAGCAAAGTTATGTCATTTAACTTAACCCATGCAGTGCTGACGAACATGACGAAATTGACGAAATTGGCGAAAATGACGAATTCGACAAAATTTCGTCAAATTCGTCAAGCCAGCAAAGTTATATTATTTAACTCCACCCATGCAGTGCTGACGAATTTGACGAAAATGACGAATTCGACGAAATTTCGTCAAATTCGTCAAGCCAGCAAAGTTATGTCATTTAACTCAACCCATGCAGTGCTAACGAATTTGACGAAAATGACGAATTCGACGAAAATTTCGTCAAATTCGTCAAGCCAGCAAAGTTATGTCATTTAACTCAACCCATGCAGTGCTGACAAATTTGACGAAAATGACGAATTTGATGAAAATGACGAAAATGACGAATTCGACGAAATTTCGTCAAGCCAGCAAAGTTATGTCATTTAACTCAACAACTGGAAATGTGCATACATACATGAATGACTCGTTCTTTAGACATGCCAAAGTTATGTCATTTAACTCAACTCATGCAGTGCTGACGAATTTGACGAAAATACCAAAGTTATGTCATTTATCTCAACCCATGCAGTGCTGACGAATTTGACGAAATTGGTGAAAATGACGAATTTGACGAATTTGACGAAATTTCGTCAAATACGTCAAGCCAGCAAAGTTATGTCATTTAACTCAACAACTGGAAATGTGCATACATACATGAATGACTCGTTCTTTAGACATGACACTGGTTAAAACATTACAACAACATGCAGTGCTGACGAATTTGACGAAAATGAAGAAATCGACGAAATTTTGTCAAGCCAGCAAAGTTATGTCATTTAACTCAACAACTGGAAATGTGCATACATACATGAATCCCTCGTTCTTTAGACATGACACAGGTTAAAACATTACAACAACAATTTTGTTGTGGTCTGTTATTCTATTTGCATATTTGTATGAGAATCAACTCAATTATGCAATCTTACCAACTTCATGAGATATATGTTCCAATGAAAACAATTAACCTCATTTGGTTTAGGCATCTTTCCTATCCATGCAGAATTTCCTGCTGTCGTAGGAGACGTTGATATACTGAAGCTCTATCGAAATCAGGAATGCCAGTTGCACAGGCTTGACATGTTGACACATTGGACAAGTAAACAGCTAAAAAAAGAACATGTATGTATGTCTCGTTCTTCAAACATGGTCAGGTAAACATGGAGAAGAAAGTACAAGGAATATTTCGTATCCATGCAGCCTTTCCTCAGCTGTCCTGAGCAGAGTGTCATTGATATAATGTAGCTCTAGGGAATTCCAGATTGTGTTTGTGATGGAATTGTAACAAGGCTGCAGTTGACTGTACGAAAGAATCACCCTTTTCCTTTTGTTTTACTGTTTTTAACCTTTCCAAAAGAAGGCGTGTAGAACGAAGGAATCCAGTAAAGTCCAGGGCCATTACACTCCCAGAAATCGCCAAGAAATCGATGGTTTGCCGCCATCTTGGAATTAGAAAGCTTACATGACGTATTTTGTGTTAAAGAAAAAATCCGCTGTTTATAAAGATCGTAGTCTGAGCAATCTGAGATTACAACATTAATGGACAAACACATACAAGGAACAATAATAGTGACTTAACTGCTAGTGAATACAGAGGATCATTTGAGAGTAATACTGGACAAACAAAAGGGAGTTGTAGCAACATAACAGACACTTCTAGTGGCATGCCTCGAGCTCGTTCGCTCAAATCTTAGACTTTGGCGAAATTTCGCCAAATTCGTCATTTTCGTCGAATTCGTCGTTTTCGTCGAATTCGCCGCTTTCGTGGTACCCCTCCTCTCGAGCTCGTTCGCTCAAATCTTAGACTTTGGCGAAATTTCGCCAAATTCGTCATTTTTGTCGAATTCATCATTTTCCGTAGAATTCGCCGCTTTCGTAGTACCCCTCCTCTCGAGCTCGTTCGCTCAAATCTTAGACTTTGGCGAAATTTCGCCAAATTCATCATTTTCGTTGAATCCGTCGTTTTCGTCGAACTAATTGTTTCTTTTCGAGTTCCCGTAAGTGAACATTTGGCCGGCCGAGATATGTCCAGAAATGCACGCAATGACAAAAATGACGAATTTGGCGAAATTTCGCCAAAGTCTAAGATTTGAGCGAACGAGCTCGAGAGGAGGGAAACCACGAAAGCGGCGAATTCGACGAATTCGTGGTACCCTTCCTCTCGAGCTCGTTCGCTCAAATCTTAGATTTTGGCGAAATTTCGCCAAATTCGTCAAATTCGTCGAATTCGTCATTTTCGTCGAATTCGCCGCTTTCGTGGTTTCCCTCCTCTTGAGCTTGTTCGCTCAAATCTTAGACTTTGGCGAAATTTCGCCAAATTTCGTCGAATTCGTCGTTTTCGTCGAATTCGCCGCTTTCGTGGTACCCCTCCTCTCGAGCTCGTTCGCTCAAATCTTAGACTTTGGCGAAATTTCGCCAAATTCATCATTTTCGTCGAATTCGTCGTTTTCGTCGAATTTGCCGCTTTCGTGGTACCCCTCCTCTCGAGCTCGTTCGCTCAAATCTTAGACTTTGGCGAAATTTCGCCAAATTCGTCATTTTCGTCGAATTCGTCGTTTTCGTCGAATTCGCCGCTTTCGTGGTACCCCTCCTCTCGAGCTCGTTCGCTCAAATCTTAGACTTTGGCGAAATTTCGCCAAATTCGTCATTTTCGTCATTGCGTGCATTTCTGGACATATCTCGGCCGGCCAAATGTTCACTTACGGGAACTCGAAAAGAAACAATTAGTGGAGGAAGAAGGTGAGATACTGATGAAAGTAAAGGACTAATGCAAGCGTAGCAGTGTGAGAGCCGATATGAAAATGAATATCATACGTTTTTTGTATCCCAGCAATTTTCTAACCTTTGACAATGCTTTGGCCTCCAGTAAGGGAGGGGCAACAAAAGTAGCATGTCCACCACTGTCCATCATCGCCTGGCGAACGGCGATTTTGTTCTTAGGATCAGCGTGGTTGGTGTACTCCAGACAAATTAATTCTTCCACAATCGTGCTTTTTTCTCGGGCATACACCAATCCACCACCCTTTACAAAGGATTCGAACATGTTTGTTTCCATTCCATCTTTGACGACCTCAGGTGGCATACCTATCGTAAACAAAGCACCTTCGTTGGAGGTAAAACCAATAATAACGTCAACATCGGGATGGAAATGACCTGCTTTAAACAGGTTTTCAGGCAGATCCGGTAAAAAGCCGCCATCAACTATAGGTGCTACTATATCTTGCGTTCCCTTGTAGTGAGGAAGCAGCAACCCGCCTTGCACCGTAATAATGTCCTTAGCTGTCTTGCCACGGACGCACTCTACATGATCTGGTCCCAAGCTACAGTTTATAAGCTTGGCAAACAGTTCTAACTGCTCCGTGTTAGTAACCTTTCCACAGTAAAGAGGGGAAGAGGATGCACCGCTCTGCATGATGGCTCGCTGAAACAAACCTTTAGACACTGGCGAGATCAAATGAAGAGAAACGCTCATTCCTCCTGCACTTTCGCCAAATAAAGTTACTCTGTTGGGATCTCCGCCAAAACTTGCAATGTTGGCTTGAACCCACTTTAATGCCTGCACCTATAATTGAAAAGGCCAGTTAGTTCAGCTAATCAATGTTGTGCATTTAAATCGCATAACCAATCGCATATTATTTATTATTTATGTCCTCTGCTTTGGGTTCCTTTATCGTTTTGCATTTTGTGTTGGCGTTGGAACTGCATCTACAATCTTTTGTGTCAGGTGCCGATGAATTGCTGCGGGAAAATGGGGTCCTGTGTATAGTTTGGAATTGTAAAGGAATCTGTAGGACACACAAGTCAGTGAAGACTTTTACTCGGACAGTGTGGGTTAGATGAGACTATAAATTGACTAATACCAGTTGTATTGCGCACGGAATAGCTAGAACTATATCTATCAATTCCTTTCAGAGATCATTCATATTAAGGTGACTCGATCGAAATAAATGACCTGCTGTATGCCTATCAAACAATTCTAATTACTTCACCATTTCTGACTGGATTTTCCTGAAACTTTCGCATTTTATTCGACATTTATCGCAGATTAATACGCTTGCCAATATGTCGATGTAATGATTGCGAGTTTTGCGCGATGTTACTTTTATTGAACACGCCTATTTGGATAAAACTGCTTTTTACAGAAAACTGAGCGCTAAGATTTCGTTCAAACTACTGCAATTAGCTCATTATAACATCTTATTATGACTCTCTATGTTTCCGAAAAATCGTAATTAAAATAACCGCTCTTTTATTGGGTAAAATGCAACCCCCCCCCCCCCCCCTTATCCATGTGTAAATTCTTCACATTCTCATCAAATCCAAGGACATTTGCATAGCGTCAGCTGTAGAAATCAAACGACAATTAACATGGCCGTGTTCAAAAGAGAGTTGGAGTAGTGCTTCACTTTAAAACGTTATTGCATCCAAATCAAGGCAGCTCCAGAAACGGAAAATCGTCGGAACAGAAACCTCGCTACAATTTGATCATCAAAATATGAATCACGGGCAAACTTCGAGGCTTGGAACGCTCGAGCGCTTCCACATTTCGCCCAAAAGTACCATAACCGAAGACAAAGAAAGTTCAATGCATCAGTTTTGTCAGCTCCAAATCACATTCGGCTATTTGCAACGATGAAAAAGTTTGAGCAAATATTATAAACTCAACATTTGCGTAAAAATGTAGGAAGGTCCCCAATTTTTCGTTTTTCTAAATTACGTGAAACTAACCGTACGAATTAATTAAAACAACCAGAACATTAAAATTGAACATCTTACACAAACTTTGCGCTACTTTCCGTTTCTGGAGCTGCCTTGATTTGGAAGCAATAACGTTTTAAAGTGAAGCACTACTCCAACTCTCTTTTGAACACGGCCATGTTAATTGTCGTTTGATTTCTACAGCTGACGCTATGCAAATTTCCTTGGATTTGATGAGAATGTGAAAAATTTACACATGGATAAGGGGGGGGGGGGGTGCATTTTACCCAATAAAAGAGCGGTTATTTTAATTACGATTTTTCGGAAACATAGAGAGTCATAATAATATGTTATAATGAGCTAATTGCAGTAGTTTGAACGCAATCTTAGCGCTCAGTTTTTTGTAAATAGCAGTTTTATCCAAAAAGGTGTGTTCAATAAAGTTAACATCGTGCAAAATACACGATCATTACATCGACATATTGACGTGCGTATTTAATAATTGCCGATAAATTTCGAGTAAAATGCGAAAGTTTCAGGGAAATTGAGTCAGAAATGGTAAAATTATTAGAAATTTTTGACAGGCATACAGCACGTCATTTATTTCGATCGAGTCACCTTAAGACCAAGAAGGTTTAATAAACTCATGGAAAAGCTTCCCACTTTCTTTGTTTCCTCTCTCCTTAATAGCTAGAATAACCTGTCCTTTCGTACCTGATCCAACATCCCATAATTTCCTTTATAATCAGTGTCAGGAACGTTTAAAAAACCAAGTACCCCCAGACGATAGTTAATTGACACAACGATGACGTCATTGAAGCCCGCCAAGACTCCACCAGGATAAACTGTAGAAGTGCCAAAATTGAATCCACCGCCATGAATCCACACCATCACCGCCATCTTGTCATCGGGTTTGATAGTTGATGGGACAAACACATTCAGGAAAAGACAATCTTCACTGAGCTGACCTAAGTAAGGAAGCAAAGTAAACCGAAATCGGTGTTTTCCTTTTTTGTTTTCACGTAACAATGTAGATTGCCACTATGATGTTGTTTATTTACACTTATGGCAAACAAGATGGCGCAAGATACTTTTTGTTTAGTCGAAAAGAAACCTGTGTCATAAACGGTATATTTGAGCATTTTAAACGACTGGGTAATTCATTTCAACGGCTTTACTTTAAATTATTAACCTAAGATAATGCATTTTTAGCTCTCTCATTGGTTAACTGCATCTGGGTTACCGGCCATTATACCTTGTTCGACCTTAAATGGAATATGAGTGCGATAATAGACCATAATGCGGGAAATCTTTTCAAATGCAAATGACATGAAGCCCTTTTTAATGATATTCACCCGCATTAGCCTCCATTGTAATCAATTTCCAAAACAGAGAATACGAAAATAGTCATTGGCCGCTTGCTTAAATTTTTTCGGTAGAAAGCCAAGTTTCGTCGACAAAAAAATGGCCGGAAAAGCAGATTCAATGAGCTATCTACTGGAGAAATACTGCAAATTGTGGAAAGTGTCGTCCCAGTAACAACAACGGTAGTCACAAAGTTTAGGATGATGTTTTTAATCGTATGAATAAGTCAAATTACTATGAAAGTCTCAAAATGAAATGAAAGTTCTGGGATAAGCGATGAAAAAATATACCTGGTTATGACCCTGGTAGATCGTAGTTTCAAAAATAAACAAACAGTGTGGTATTTAGTGGTATGTAAACAAGATGACGTGACGAGTTCCACTAATTTAATCTAATCAATATTACTTATCACTTTTTACCATTGCTTCATGTAATTCAGCTCGTATTTCTTTTAAAATTACTTTTACCCCCACGAAGAAGATTGTTTTTCAACCTAAATATTGGGCACATTGCATTCTACTTTTGATTAATGATTCTTTCGTTGATTCACCGCTGTAAGAATAAACCTTAAATGTTCTATTATCCAGGCTGTATGCACATAATAGAGACAAGCGGTTCCAAATGACAATGTTAATTCGCTGCGTTGTGGTGAATTATTTAGATTTCGCGGCAGCTTTTCTTTACTCGGTGCTCTTTAATATCGCAGAAAACTTACCTGACGGACTCTCCGGTAAAATAGGCAATGACTCAATCTGAAAGCACGAGGCTCCGAACTCTGTGACACGTTTTATTCCAGACCAAGGTTTGACGGGCTTTGGAGCTGCAAACCTCAATTCTCCCACTGGAGGTTCAGCATACGGGATACCAAGATACTCGTGCACTGATTTACCGTGTGGAAGAGTCTCAATCTTGCCAACAACTGCACCGGACTCGGTCTGCACGACGGGGGAATCTTGACCTTCGTCGAGTTCAGCTCGAGTTAACTTGGATACCAAAAGGACCGCACATGCCACGGTTACGTACAGAACACGAAATTCAGCTAACTTCATTTCGAATAATGTTTTGCCGATGTTCAGTGCTGTTCTGTAAGACTTTCCTTCCACCCAGACGTTTAATTTCGACTGGGGGCTGTTCAAATGTCAGGACTTGCGTCACGCGACACTTGTTGACAGATCACATCTCCAAAATTATTAAATTTCAAGCAAACATTGTTTCTTCACAATAACCCACAATAACGGGAGTCGTTAATCATCGACTTGGATTTCGAGGTGGAGTTTTAGAATTTCAAAGCGGGGTTAATTTGAGAAATGAGTTACAGTACATGGGATGTTTGAAACAGTGTACAAAATGCCACCGTGCTGTAAGTAGATTTTTGCACTTATTGCTCGATCTTTCAGCGGAATCTATCTTAAATTTGCTCTTTTGACCTTTTTGCTTCTTACTTGTTTCTGAAGTTTCTGAAGGGCACCATATTCTGTATTTGGAGGCAGACTGCAAATAAAAATTCTGATTAGAAAAATGGAACACTGAAGTGGACTTGTGTAGTAAAACGTGAACTGTAAAACGTCTAGTAAAGCTTCGACCAGTAGGTTGGGGCCAACGGTGCAAAACGGGGACTAGACTGTTAAACCAAAGGTGTCCCAAGGTCACAATAAGAGGAGTTATAAAATATATAATTCATATATATCAATTGTGTGTAAAAACGTAATTCTCGCCTTGCAGCATATGGAGATGTTGTGTTACTACGGTTTGCACTTATAATGTTATAAAGGCAAGCTCCCGATTTTACCCTTATTTAAAGTTAGCCGGAAATATTGTGTAATGTTTAAATAAAAATCATTTTTTTCCCACCACGCTGTCTTATTTGATGTGTTTTTTTTCTCTCAATTCGTGGTGTTTTGTCATGTTGGTGAAGTTTCAAAGCCCAGGCTTGCAAGCTGACAAACGTTTATGCCTTGGACAGGGGTGAAAAGCGCGGTAAAGGGAAATTTGGAGATGAGGCAGCTGCCATTTGACATGCACAAAGGCTTTAAGAGACATGGCAGTGACAAATATCATTGCTTTGCCATGAAGGTACTTCCTACGTCATTCACTCCTTCTACTGAAACAATCATTACTACAACAATGAACAGCCCAAGGCTCTGCGAACGAAACTGCAAAGCTTTATTTTAACATAATGTTTACAGCTCATCCTTTGGTGCCTTTTCTTCTTCAGCTTTCTTTTCCTCCGTTTTCGTCCCCTCTAGTACTTTAGGGACAACTTCATTCCAAAATGTCACTCTCTCCGCTTGGTATCTACGCTCCACCCTCGGTTTCACATCGAGGACGAGATACTCCTGTTCCTCCTCTGTAAATTTAGGCCACGTGACTGGAGAAGGACTAGAAGGGGTCGGATTTGGTGACCTTAAAAAGAGAAATGTAATAAAATAACTTTGCTGCAGTATGTTATTGAAAGTAAGCCGCTGAATTGGTCTGTTGCATCCCTTCATCACTGGCCAATGTGACTAGTCCCATGCAGTTTTAACATTATTTGTATTTTGAATTTGCCAGTTTCAACTGTCAGTCAAGGGGAGAAACCATTGTCAAGCAAGCACTAATGGTAAAGGTCTCAGTGCGAATAAAAGTTTTCGAGTCAAAGATACAAGCCATGTGAAGCAGCCTAGAATCCCGGGCTTC
Source organism: Oculina patagonica (assembly GCF_052425735.1). NCBI lineage: Eukaryota > Metazoa > Cnidaria > Anthozoa > Scleractinia > Oculinidae > Oculina > Oculina patagonica. The sequence continues at coordinate 32,437,108 of NC_135763.1, forward strand.
CAAGCTCACGAAAGGTTTATGCCCTGGGAAGGGGTAGGAGGATAATACTGGGGACCATGTAAAACTGGGGATGAGTCAGCAATTGATAAAAAAAATCCCGTGCAAAAGTACACCAAAAGACACGACACCAACAAATATCATTACTTCCTACGCCATAATGTTTAGACATTTCTTAGTTGCCAGTTTATCCCATTCAGAACGGGTTTATTAACAGTGTCCCCATAAGTTGCTAGGCCTAATTTCAACTTGCATCAGCAAGAAAGAACGCATGCAGTATACCATAAACGCCGACCACTTGTTCCAAATATTATCACCCAAAGGTCTGGATGGAATTTTAACACATGAAAATTTATCTTTTTCACATTCCTCATGCCGTCTTACCTATTCGCGACAACACCCATTCATACACTTTGATAAAGAACTACACTGTGAGATTGATTGAAGTTTTTTACCCAAGAATACATGTACGTATATACTTAAACAAGCAGTCGCTGAATTCCGAACCCGAAGCCACCGCGTCTTCTTAGATTTACATATACACAGTTAGTATTCTCAATCACAAACTCCAATGATGTTCTTACCCGTATTTAGCAAAGTCCGTCCACAGTTTCATAATATGTAAACTCAGCCCCTTTTCTATCTCTGAGTACTTTGCTACCATCATATTTAACATTGGGTCAGATATATTCTTAAAAGGTGCACCAAACACAAATCCGTTTTCCATATCATGCACCACGCCCATCCAGTCAGGCACAAGTCTATGCACCGGTCTGTGATCGAACAGATAAACATAAGGTGCTTGTCCTCCCTGTTGAGGATTCAAAGAAAAATGGGATAACTTGACTACCTAAACGATGGATAACCAAGGTCGTAATAGCTTAACTATCCATAAAAAAGAAGCGTTTTACCCTAAAACAACTACGAAGAGGGTCCTGAAGGGGGTGGTCATGACCAAGTGTCCGCTTTACGGCCGGGAGCTCGAGGTGTCCGCCGACAAGAAGAATCCATCATCGGAAATTTCACTGTTTAGACTACAGGTTTAAGGAAAGACACTAATGAAATTAAAGGATCTAAACACGGGTAGTCGGCAAGCTATGGGCAGCAGTAAGAGGGCCGATATAAAAAAGAATTTTAAACGTTTTTTGTATGCCATCTACTTTCTAACCTTTGACAATGCTTTGGCCTCCAATAAGGCGGGTGCAACAAAATATGCATGACTAGCAGTGTCCATCATTGCCTGGCGAACGGCGATTTTGTTGTTAGGGTCTGAGTGGTTGGTGTACTCAAGCAAAATCATTTCTTTGACAATCTTGCTTTTCTCCCGGGCATACATCAATCCGCCACCCTTTACAAAAGATTCGAACATGTTTGGTTCCATTCCATCTTTGACGAGCTCAGGTGGTATCATCATTGCAAAAATAGCACCTTCGTTGGAATTAAAACCAATAATAATATCAACATCGGGGTGGAATTGACCTGCTTTGAACAGGATTTCTGACAGATCCGGTAAAAAGTCGCCATCAACTATAGGTGCTACTATATCTTGCGTTCCCGTGTAGAGAGGAAGCGTCAACCCGCCTTGCGCAGTCACAATCTCCTCAGCAGTCTTGACACGGACGCAGTCTACAAGATTTGGTCCCAAGCTACAGTTTATAAGCTTGGCAAACAGTTCTAACTGCTCCGTGTTAGTAACCTTTCCACAGTAAAGTGGCGAAGAGGATGCACCGCTCTGCATGATGGCTCTGTGAAACAAACCTTTTGACAATGGCGAGATCAAATGAAGGGAAACGCTGATTCCTCCTGCACTTTCACCAAATATGGTCACTCTTTTAGGATCGCCGCCAAAACTTGCAATATTGGCTTGAACCCACTGTAATGCCTGAACCTGTAATTGAAAAGGTCAATCAATTCAGCGAATCACTGTTGTGCATTCAAATCCGACCTAATTGGTAGTTATTTTAAGTTTTAAGTACGAAAGGTTTTTATGGCCGCGGAGGAGTAAAGGAATCTTTGAAGACACACCAGTGAGCGAGTTACTTGGACAGTGTGGATTAAATGAGATCATAAATTGCCTAATACCAGCTGTAAAGCGCACGGAATTGCTAGCACTATATACACTAAATTGAAGAAACGTTGACCCTGTGAAAGGCATAAACCATAATCGATATGACCAAACGGGATTCTGGGTAAACATCATTGATGACCTTAGTAATATTCCATTTTTTATAATATAATCGAGGTAATTTCCTTCTTTGAGAGCTTCAAGAACATTATTCTTTGACCTGTTTTATTACAATTTTCATTTTGACACAGACGACGATTACTTTTCTCGGATTTCCCAGTGAACATTTTGGTCGCATCGTTTAAGGTTAATGCTTTTCATGGGACATCGTTTCTTTCATCAAGTGTATATCAATGTTCCATTTAGAGATCATTCGTTGAGAAATAGGAGGAGTAATTAACTCATGGAAAAGCTTTCCCCCTTCCCCGTTTCTTTGTTCTCTCTCTAGACGAAAAGTGTGGCACTCTTGTAACATTTTGTCTCCCTTTAAAGAAAAACCTGATTTACCTCCCGTTCTCCAAAAAAAGCCTATTTATCAAAAATTTGAAGCATTTTACACCTTCTATGCAAATCGTGGATCAATCCATCAATTCCTGTATGATTTATTATCGTTTAAAGGACGAAAATGGCACACTAGTAACTCTAATCGGGGTAAGAGCTAATTTAAAAGGGTAAAATCCAATTTCTACCGCGATCAATAGATAGATGGACGTCTAATAAATGCCAGTACGTTCACTCGCTTACCCTTTCAATTTAAAATGTCGTTTCGATGACTATTTCAAAAGATCAGGTAAAGTTATATGAACTTCATTCGAGGTTAGAGTTTGGCGTTTCAGTTTAAGGCCTTGTATTGCAATTTTCAACTAGTGAAGACTCCTGTATCCTTGTAATTTAAAGTATGATCTTCAAAATTAGGCATATTAAAGGCCTACTATATAGCATTGTTTTGACCAGTTTTCATTTGTTTAGGTTGAAATGTTTATCATTTACAACGATTTTTTCAGACCTCACTTAAGCCGTCAAGCCGGGTTACAAGAGTGCCATAAATGCAAGAAATCCAGCACCGAGATAATAATATTAAAAAAACTCAGAATTCGATTATTTCCGGTCTAAATAATAATCAACATAATATCTTCCTGCCACCTAAATTGGAAGGTTGTGGCCTTTAAGCTCTTGGCGCTGGAGGCAGTTTTATCAGGTTCTTTAAAACAAGCAATGGTCGTCTACATTTGATACACACGGAAATGTTTCCTACGACATGTCAGGCATCGCTGCAATACGGAAAGGCTTTTAGCACTTCTAACAACCATTTGGAAAGGTAGCTCATGGTTAATGTACAAGAAAAGTTATAGTGACATTGCCTATTGTAACGGTACAAAGCAAGTCGCACAAAACGTTTATGGGAGTTAATTACAGTGCCAGAATGAGCAGTGTTATTTTTGTTTGTTAGGTCAGTGCTGTGCACTGTTTTTGTGTTATGTTTAAATGATACGTTAGTGCTCTGCGCCGTTTTTGTGTTATATTTGATTGTGACCTTAGAGCTATGCGCTGTTTTTGTGTTATGTTTGATTGTTAAGTCAGTGCTATGCGCTGTTTTTGAGATATGTTTGAATGTTACGTCAGTGCTATGCGCTGTTTGTGAGCTATGGTTGATTGTTAGGTCAGTGACATGCGCTGTTTTTGTGCAATGTTTGATTGTTACGTTAGTGCTCTGCGCCGTTTTTGTGTTATGTTTTATTGTTACGTTAGGGCTATGCGCTGTTTTTGTGTTATGTTTGCCGGGATTATTAGGTCAGTGCTGTGCGCCGTTTTTGTGTTATGTTTGATTGTTACGTTAGAGCTATGCGCTGTTTTTGTGCTATGGTTGATTGTTAGGTCAGTGCTATGCGCTGTTGTTCTGTTATGATTAAATGTTAGGTCAGTGCTATGCGCTGTTTTTTTTGTGTTATGTTTGATTGTAAGATCAGTGCTATGCGCTGTTTGTTGTGTTCTGTTTGATTGTTAGGCCAGCCTGCGCTGTTTTTTGTGTTATGTTTGATTTTTAGGTCAGTGATGTGCGCAGGTTTTGTGCTATGTTTGATTGTTACGTTAGAGATATACGCTGTTTTTGTGTTATGTTTGATTGTTTGGTCACTGCTATGCGCAGTTTTTGTTATGTTGGATTATTAGGCCAACCTGAGCTGTTTTTTGTGTTATGTTTGATTGTTACGTTAGTGCTCTGCGCCGTTTTTGTGTTATGTTTGCCGGGATTATTAGGTCAGTGCTGTGCGCCGTTTTTGTGTTATGTTTGATTGTTACATTAGAGCTGTGCGCTGTTTTTGTGTTATGTTTTATTGTTACGTTAGAGATATAGGCTGTTTTTGTGTTATGTTTGATTGTTCGCTCAGTGCTAAGCGCTCTTTATGTGATATTTTTCATTGTTAGGTCAGTGCTGTACGCAGTTTTTGTGCTATGTTTGATTGTTACGTTAGAGCTATGCGCTGTTTTTGTGTTATGTTTTATTGTTACGTTAGAGATATAGGCTGTTTTTGTGTTATGTTTGATTGTTCGCTCAGTGCTAAGCGCTCTTTATGTGATATTTTTCATTGTTAGGTCAGTGCTGTACGCAGTTTTTGTGCTATTTTTGATTGTTACGTTAGAGCTATGCGCTGTTTTTGTGTTATGTTTGATTGTTACGTTAGAGCTATGCGCTATTTTTGTGTTTTGTTTGATTGTTACGTTAGAGCTACGCTGTTTTTGTGTTATGTTTGATTGTTACGTTAGAGCTATGCGCTGTTTTTGTGTTATGTTTGATTGTTACGTTAGAGCTATGCGCTATTTTTGTGTTTTGTTTGATTGTTACGTTAGAGCTACGCTGTTTTTGTGTTATGTTTGATTGTTACGTTAGAGCTTTGCGCTGTTTTTGTGTCATGTTTGATTGTTACGTTAAAGCTATGCGCTGTTTTTGTGTTATGTTTGATTGTTACATTATAGCTATGCGCTGTTTTTGTGTTTTGTTTGATTGTTACATTAGAGCATTGCGCTGTTTTTGTGTTTTGTTTGATTGTTACGTTAGAGCTATGCGTTGTTTTGTGTTTTGTTTGATTGTTACATTAGAGCATTACGCTGTTTTTGTGTTTTGTTTGATTGTTACGTCAGAGCTATGGCTGTTTTTGTGTTATGTTTGATTGTTACGTTAGAGCTATGCGCTGTTTTTTGTGTTATGTTTGATTGTTAGGTCAGTGCTGTGCGCAGTTTTTGTGTTATGTTTGATTGTCAGGTCAGTGCTGTGCGCAGTTTTTGTGTTATGTTTGATTGTTAGGTCAGTGCTGTGCGCAGTTTTTGTGTTATGTTTGATTGTTAGGTCAGTGCTGTGCGCAGTTTTTGTGTTATGTTTGATTGTCAGGTCAGTGCTGTGCGCAGTTTTTGTGTTATGTTTGATTGTTAGGTCAGTGCTGTGCGCAGTTTTTGTGTTATGTTTGATTGTTAGGTCAGTGCTGTGCGCAGTTTTTGTGTTATGTTTGATTGTCAGGTCAGTGCTGTGCGCAGTTTTTGTGTTATGTTTGATTGTTAGGTCAGTGCTGTGCGCAGTTTTTGTGTTATGTTTGATTGTTACGTTAGAGCTATGCGCTGTTTTTTGTGTTATGTTTGATTGTTAGGTCAGTGCTGTGCGCAGTTTTTGTGTTATGTTTGATTGTCAGGTCATTGCTAGGCGCTGTTTTTAAGATTTGTTTGATTCTTAGGTCAGTGTTTTGTGCTGATTTTGTGTTTTGTTTGATTGTCAGGTCAGTGCCGTGCGCAGTTTTTGCGTTATTTTGATTGTTAAATTAGTGACATGCGCTGTTTTTGTGTTATGTTTGATTGTTACGTTAGAGCTATGCACTGTTTTTGTGTTTTGTTTGATTGTTAGGTCAGTGCTGTGCGCAGTTTTTGCGCTATTTTGATTGTTAAATTAGTGACATGCGCTGTTTTTGTGTTATGTTTGATTGTTACGTTAGAGCTATGCACTGTTTTTGTGTTATGTTTGATTGTTAGGTCAGTGCTGTGCGCAGTCTTTGTGTTATGTTTGATTGTTACGTTAGAGTTATGCGCTGTTTTTGTGTTATGTTTGAATGTCAGGTCAATGCCGTGCCCAGTTTTAGTGTATATTTGATTGTTACGTTATTGAGCTATGCGCTGTGTTTGTGTTTTGTTTGATTGTTAGGTCAGTGCTGTGTGCAGTTTTTGTGTTATTTTGATTGTTAAATTAGTGACATGCGCTGTGTTTGTGTTATGTTGATTGTTACGTTAGAGCTATGCACTGTAGTTGTGTTATGTTTGATTTTTAGGTCAGTGTTAGGCGCAGTTGTTGTGTTATGGTTTGATTGTTATGTCAGAGCTATGCATTGTTTTTATGTTATGTTTGATTGTTAGGTCAGTGCTATGCGCTGTTTTCGTGTTATTTTCGATTGTTAGGTCAGTGCTATGCGCAATATTTGATTGTTACGTTAACATATGATTGTTAGGTCAGTGCTGTGCGCCGTTTTTGTGTTATGTTTGATTGTAACGTTAGAGCTATGCGCTGTTTTTGTGTTATGTTTGATTGTTAAGTCAGTGCTGTGCTCAGTTTTTGTGTTATGTTTGATTGTTAGGTCAGTGCTATGTGCTGTTTTTGTGATATGTTTTATTGTTAGGTCAGTGCTGTGCGCAGTTTTTGTGTTATGTTTGATTGTTAGGTCAGTGCTATGTGCTTTTTTGTGTTTTCTTTGATTGTTAGGTCAGTGCTGTGCTTAGTTTTTGTGTTATTTTGATTGTTAAGTTAGTGACATGCGCTGTTTTTGAGTTCTGTTTGATTGTTAGGTCAGTGCTATGCGCTGTTTTTGTGTTATTTTTGATTGTTAGGTCAGTGCTATGCGCCGTTTTTCTGTGTTCTGTTTGATTGTTAGGTCAGTGTTATGCGCAATTTTTGTGTTATGTTTGATTCTTACGTTAGAGCTATGCGCTGTTGTTGTGTTATGTTTGATTGTTCGCTCAGTGCTATGCGCTCTTTATGTGTTATGTTTTGATTGTAAGGTCAGTGTTAGGCGCTGTTTTTAAGATTTGTTTGATTGTTAGGTCAGTGCTATGCCCTTTTATCTGTTATGTTTGATTGTTACGTCAGAGCTATGCGCTGTCTTTGTGTTATGTTTGTTACGTCAGTGCTGTGCGCAGTTTTTGTGTTATGTTTGATTGTTAGGTCAGTGCTATGCGCTGTTTTTTGTGTTATGTTTGATTGTTAGGTCAGTGCTGTGCCCATTTTTTGTGTTATGTTTGATTGTTAGGTCAGTGCTATGTGCTGTTTTTGTGATATGTTTTATTGTTAGGTCAGTGCTGTGCGCAGTTTTTGTGTTATGTTTGATTGTTACGTTAGAGCTATGCGCTGTTGTTGTGTTATGTTTGACTGTTCGCTCAGTGCTATGCGCTCTTTATAAAAAAAAAATTGTCGTCTATCGACCGCCAATGTGTTATGTTTGATTGTTAAGTCAGTGTTAGGCTGCTGTTTTTGAGTTTTGTTTAAATCACGGTTACGTTAGTGCTTTGCGCTGTTTTTATGTCATGTTTGATTGTTACGTCAGTGCTATGCGCTGTTTTTGTGTTATGTTTGATAGAAGGTCAGTGCTATGCGCTACAGAATTTTTTGAAAGTTTGCAAAAATTTCATTCTGTCCGTGAGATGAAATTATATCAAAAACAAGAAATTTTACCCAGTAGTTTTTGAGTTATTAGCCTAAAAAAATACAAAATAGGGTATCTTTGAACTACTATTGCATTGCCATGGTAACACATTTTGATGTCACAATGACCTCTATTTTTCGTTGGTGAAACAAGTATAAGTTTGTACTAAAAGATTTTCTTAAACATTATTGGTATATCCACGATTGAACACCAAAGACGGGCATGTCTAATTCTGACTTAATTTAAGAACTATCACGAGCCACCTTAAGAAACGCTTATTAATGCAAATGTTACGATTGTGCCACATTAGTTACCAATGTGCCATATTAGTTACCAATGTGCCATATTGGTTACCAATGTGCCATATTGGTTACCAATGTGCCATATCGGTTACTAATGTGCCATATTGAGTTACCAATGTGCCACACAGAGTTACCAATGTGCCATATTGGTTACGAATGTGCCATAAAAAGGTTACAAAAGTGCCGTTTCTTCTAGCTCTCTCTCTCTCTCTCTCTCTCTCTCTTGAATAGCTAGAATATCATGTCCTTTAATTTCCTTCTCCTACATCGTACCTGATCCAACATCCCATAATTTCCTTTATAATCAGTGCCAGGAATGTTCAAGAAGCCAAGTACCCCCAGACGATAGTTGATTGACACAACGATGACATCATTGAAGGCCGCCAACACTCCGCCATGGTAAAGCGTAGAACTGCCTACACTGAAGCCGCCGCCATGAATAAACACCATCACCGCCATCTTGTCAACAGGTTTGATAGTTGATGGGACAAACACATTCAGGTAAAGACAATCTTCACTGAGCTGACCTAAGTAAAGATGCGAAAGAAATCGATGCATTCCTTTGTCCGTTTTTACGTAACAATGTAGATTGGCACTGTGAGGCTGTTTAGTTACAATGATGACAAAGTTAAACAAGCGGAGGAAACCTTAAGCAATAAGATGGCGCTAGGTACTTTTTTATTTTGTCAAGAAGAAAACTGTCATACGCGGTACCGATTTTTGATTACACTGACACGGTATGGGATGGGCTGTCAATCCGCGACTCGCCTTCATTGGAGATATCGGTCCTCAATTGGTAACATTTTTTGCACGCCTTTGTAAATATTTTTATACCATGCCATAGAAAATACAGCCAATCAGAATACAGGAAAGCCGTTGTATATTCGACGGTATTCAACCCAACCTTCCCATCGTGCGCTACGATCTTATTCTCGATGAAATTTAGTAAGCGTATTTTTCATGGCATGGTATAAAATAGTTACACAACACTTTCTCGTGGTATACTATGGAATATCCCACTTGTCACTTGTATTTTCTTGGTGTACACACTCGACTAAAGGCTCGTATACCACTCGAAAGCGTTGCATAACTAGTATTTATACCATGCCATAGTAAATACAGCCAATCAGAATACAGGAAAGCCGTTGTATATTCGACGGTATTCAACCCAACCTTCCCATAGTGCGCTGCGATTGTATCCTCGACGAAATTTGGTAAGCGTATTTTCTATGGCATGGTATAAAATAGTTACACAACACTTTCTCGTGGTATACTTATGGGTTAGAGACTGTTGTGAGTGTTTTGTTGACAAATACACGCACGCGCTGGCCGCACAATGAACGAGAAATTTTCAATACTGCACGAGGCGTAGCCGAGTGCAGTATTGAAAATTTTGAGTTCATTGTGAGGCCAGCAAGTGCGTGTATTTGTCAACAAAACACGAACGAACAGACTCTTACCCTTTTAATATACAATCTGAGTACACTGCATCGAACTGCAAGCGATCATCGACTTAACGAACTTCAAACAACAAACTTAATGTTTAAAAATAAGAAGTGTAGTAGTACATAATTACACGGGATTACATCAATAATATAAAAATCACAAATTAGCCGTACAGAAATAAAACTTAAAATGGTTCATAAAATCGTTCATCAGCTGTGGTCGTTCATAAATACAGTCAGCGAGATGCTTGTTCAATGCAATACAAGTCGATGGCTTTCACAATCAAGCAACTACAAGCAAGTCAATCGCACACAAAAATGTATTTATTGAGCTGCAGTTTACCTTTGAACATGAAAGCGCTTCAAGTTGTTATCCTCTTCGATTTTGTTTGGTATTGGATCGTTGATAATTTGAGGAATATACTTTTCTTCCACTTCTACAAGCTTTGAAGCTGAAGACACCTTCAATAATGCACGATTTTCGTGCATTATTGTCAATACTGCACTGTCTGAGTTTGCTGACGACAGGTAAAGCAAAATCACGTGATCTATTTTAACCAATTGCGCGCGTGGATTTTGGACAGTGAACGAAGATTGTATATTAATATGAAATATCCCACTTGTCACATGTATTTTCTTGGTATAAACACTTGCCTAAAGGCTCGTGTGTATACCGAGAAAATACAAGTGACTCGTGGGATATTCCATAGTATACCACTCGAAAGCGTTGCATAACTAGTATGTATTGTATACACGAGTCGAAAACCTAAACTCCTTGAACTGCTCTCGCGCGCTACAAAACGCCAAGAAAACGGCATAAAAACAAACCTAAACAATGCGAAAATATTTCTACATCATTTTATTACAAATACGAGTCGTAAAAGTCGATTTTAGAAAGCTTAAATATTTACAATAGCAATTAGTGAAGAAATTTGAATATTCAATAATGTGAAAGTATTTCTACTTTTTATTACAAATACGAGTCGCGATCGTAAAAGCCGGTTTTAGAAAGCTCAAATATTTACAATAGCAATTAGTGAAAAAATTTGAATATTCATATGGGCATGGTGTGTCCTCACAAACATAGGATGGTAAACCTGTGATTTTACCAAATTTCTGACGGCATAAAATTTATTTATCGGCAGTTCATTTTGGTGATCGCTCGTGCGAAACGTTGTCTGACACCCCTTCAAACTTGACGTGTTTAAATATGCATATTTAATAGATTCAACTGACGGTAAGAAAAATTCAATTCCTCTCGCCTTCCATTTTCTGACTTTACTTCAAATCAGGGGACTCTGATCAGAAGCCAAATTTTGATTCGAGCATTGACTGAATTATTGAAATGACTAACGGATTCAAATTTCAAATAATCAATTCATTGATGTACTCTAGGGGGTGCGCTTCTCTTGGCACGACTGTAATTACTTTCAGCCCACGAGGAAGAATGGCTTTTCAACCTTAATACTGGCAAAATTGTATTCTTCTTTCATTTATGATGCTTTCGTAGATTCGCCCCTGTGAGAACAAACTTTAAATGCTGTATTATCCAGCTCTTTATGCCCGCAATAGAAAACAGGGGGGGGGGGCATTCCATCACTTGGTACTGTGGTCTTGCTAACTAAGAGGTCTAAAACAAAGCTACTGGATTCAATTCACTGCTCCGTCGATCGTTATAGAGATATCGCTGCAGCATTTTTTAACTCGGTGCTCTTAAATATTGAGGGAAACTTACCTGTCGAAGTCTTGGGTATCCAAGGAAAAGGCAATGACTCAATCTGAAAACACGAGGCGCCGAAGTCTGTGACACGTTTTATTCCAGACCAAGGTTTAACGGGCTTTGGAGCTGCAAACCTCAATTCTCCCACTGGAGGTTCAGCATACGGGATACCAAGATACTCGTGCACTGATTTGCCGTGTGGAAGAGTCTCAATCTTGCCAACAACAACACCGGACTCGGTCTGCACGACGGGAGAATCTTGAATCTCGTCGAGTTCAGCTCGAGTTAACTTCGATATCAAAAGGACAGCACAGGTCACGACAACTTGAATTTGAACTAACTTCACGTCGAATGATGTTTTGCTGATGTTCAGTGCTGTTCTGTATGAGTTTCTTTCCAAGGGAAAACCTCAAGGATCAATCCGTGTGGGGTTATGTTGTAAGGATTTACGTGACGTGACACTTCTTGACGAGTGACATCGCCATATAATATTCGTATATTAACTTCAAGTCTCTAATAAGTTTCTTCTCATGCATGAAGTCTTTGCAAACAGTGTTTTCTGACGGCAAACCAAAGAATTGATTATGATAATCCGTACATTGGACTGGACTGGATTGGACTATTAACTAAAACGCGGACTACTAAGATTGGTGCAACAGTGTAAAACGGGGACTACGGTGCAAGTAATCTAGAGCTAATAGAACAGGGACTGAAAATTTACAATTAAGGAAATTGTTGTTATTAAGAGTGTATAAAATTGCAAACGAATTGCACAGAAAACAATTAAGGTGCAGACATTTTTTACATATTCGTGCGACAAGCAGATCGCTGAATTGATGGGAAGGTAATGATAATGCAGAGTTTTTCATACATGACAATCCTCACGAAAGATGTTGATCATTAATAAAGGGATGATACGGAAGACAACAAGAGAGATGTCAAGGGGCACACGCTGTGGTGATCTAGGTTGTCATTTCGCGTTGCCGTTTCTAATTTTAAGCCTTTCATGACGTCTTTACACTTTTGTGTTGCACCCCTGTGGGCTACCACTTTGACATTCCACGTTGTCGCAATATATCAGACAAAACAAATTCTGAAAAGGTCTGTTAATAAAAGTTCTCGAGTCAAAGATGCCTCCCATGTTGGCGAAGCAGCTTCCAAGCTCAACACCTTTTATGCCCCGGACAACGGTGCGGGCACGGTAACTGGAAAACTGGGGACGAGTCAGCAATTGATGGAAAAGAAAACATTTTTTACATGCACAGGGGCTCCAAGAGTCACGACAGCAACAGATATCATTGCTTTGCCATGAAGGCACTTCTTATGTCCTTCACACCTCCCAGTAAAACAAACATTACAACAACGAACAGCCCAAGGCTCTGCATACGAAACTGTACAACTTTATTTTAACATAAGGTTTACAGCTCATCCTTTGGTGCCATTTCTTCTTCAGTTTTCTCTTCTTCAGTTTTCGTCAACTCCAGTACTTTTGGGACAACCTCATTCCAAAATGCCACTCTCTCCGCTTGGTATCTACGCTCCACCCTCGGTTTCACATCAAGAACGAGATATTCCTGCTCCTCTTCTGTAAATTTAGGCCACGTGACTGGAGAAGGTCCAGAGGGGGGCGGATTTGGAGACCTGAGAGAGGGAAATGTAATAACATAAATGCTCTTGTTTCTGGCCATTTAATTTCACCAGGAATAAAATACAAACAGTGGCAACAAACATAACACATGGACTACGCATGGTCTGAAAAAAGAAACAAAAATTACTTGAGCATGCGAAACGTCAAGTAAATTTTAGATTCTTTTTTCAGACCAAGGGAGTTATTGAACGTAAGCAGCTGAATTGGCCCCTTGCATCCCTAGATCATTGGCACGTGTGTCTCGTCCCAGGTAACATAAACTGTATCTGGCAGTTGCTAGTTAAAGCTGTCACTAAAGGAAAACCCCATTGAGGCGTTTGGGCCTCCTCAGGTAATGTGAATACTACCTAAGGGAGGGTAAGTGTTTAGAGATTTCTTAGTTGGCAGTTCAGTTTTCAAGTCGACCCTGCTTATAAAAAGCATACCCAACAGGTTTTGTGTCTGATTTTAACCTATCATCAACAGGTAAGAACGCATGCACTAGACCATAAACGCAGACCACTTGTTCCAAATATTATCGCCCCAGGTCTGAATGGAATTATAACCCATGACAAGCTATAATCAGCACATTCGATAGGCTGCCTTAACTTATTCACGACAACACCCATTTATACACTTTCATATAGAACAACACCGTGAGAATGATAAAAGTTTCTGGCTAAGAATACTAAACGGAGAACAAGCAATGTTCGAACCCGAAACGATCTGAATTCCGAAGCCTTAGTCACCACGTGTTCCTGAATGTTCTGCATAAGCAATAAGTAGTCTCAATGACAAACTTTATTGATGTTCCTACCCGTATTTAGCAAAGTCTGTCCACAGTTTCATAATATGTAAACTCAGCCCTTTTTCTATCGCTGAGTACTTTGCCACCATCATATTTAAGAACGCGTCAGATATATTCTTGAAGGGTGAACCAAACACAAATCCGTTTTCCATATCATGCACCACGCCCATCCAGTCAGGCACAAGTGTATGTACCGGTCTGTGGTCGAACAGATAAACGTAAGGTGGTCGTCCTCCCTGTTGAAAATTCAAAGAAAAATGGGATTTAAAAAATATTTCTCAGAATTGTCTAAATCTCACTCTGTTATCTAACTGGTGCTCAGCTGGATAACCGAGGTTCTCCAGAGAGCTGAGATGGAGAGCATTCACGCCATGTTGAAGCGCTCTCACCTTAGGTGGGCCGGGCACGTGTGCCGTATGTTGGATGAGCGTCTCCCAAAAAGGCTGCTCTATCATAGCGAGTTGAAAGAAGGCAGGCGCCCTCGTGGTAGTCAACGCAAGTGTTACAAGTACACCCTCAAGGCCTCTATATGAAATGCTGCTGTATTGATAACAATATCTGGGAGGATGCGGCACAAGACCGGTCAAGCTGTAGCACCTCTATATTAAATAAATGTAATTTTCATATTTGGCTAAACCATGGCTAAGTGTCCGCCTACAGCCGGGAGCTCGAGGTGTCCACCGAAAAGAAGAATCCATCTGCGGAAATTTCACTGTAGAGTCCAAAGCTTAACGGTAAGATACTGATGAAATTAAAGGATCTAAACGGGTTTTTGGCATGCTATGGGCAGCAGTGAGGGGGCCGATATGAAAATGAATTTTATACGGTTGTTTGTATCTCAGCTATATTCTAACCTTTGACAATGCTTTGGCCTCCAATAAGGGGGGTGCCACAAAATATGCATGACTAGCAGTGTCCATCATTGCCTGGCGAACGGCGATTTTGTTGTTTGGGTCTGCGTGGTTGGTGTACTCCAGCAAAATCATTTCTTCGACAATCTTACTTTTCTCCCGGGCATACATCAATCCGCCACCATTTACAAAAGATTCGAACATGTGTGGTTCCATTCCATCTTTGACTAATTCAGGCGGTATCAACATTGCAAACATAGCACCTTCGTTGGAATTAAAACCGATTATAACATCAACATCAGGGTGGGATTGGCCTGTTTTAAACAGGATTTCTGGCAGATCTGGTAAAAAGTTGCCATCAACAATAGGTGCTACTATATCTTGCGTTCCCGTGTAGTGAGGAAGCGTCAACCCGCCTTGCACAGTCAGAATATCTTCGGCAGACTTGACACGGACGCAATCTACATGATTTGGTCCCAAGCTACAGTTTGTAAGCTTGGCAAACAGTTCTAACTGCTCTGTTTTAGTAACTTTTCCACAGTAAAGAGGCGAAGAAGATGCACCACTCTGCATTATGGCTCTGTGAAACAAACCTTTGGACAATGGCGAGATCAAATGAAGGGAAACGCTCATTCCTCCTGCGCTCTCGCCAAATATGGTCACTCGGTTGGGATCGCCGCCAAAACTTGCGATGTTGGTTTGAACCCACTTTAATGCCTGCACCTGTAATTGAAAATGTCAATCAGTTCAGCGAATCACTGTTGTGTATTCAAATCACATACCTAATTGACTGTTATTTTAGGTATGAAAAGTTTCGAGAGATAGATGCGGACCAAATCAGTCCTCTGCACTGTGTTACTTTATCTTGTGGCATTTTTGTCATCATTTTGTGTTTGCATTCCAATGGCATCTACAATGTTTTGTGTCACATACCTCGGATGGCCGCGTAAAAATTGGGTTCTAGCTGCAGTTTGGACACACTATAGCTAGGCAGTAAAGAGTTTTGCTTGGACAGTGTGGATTAAATTAGATTATAAATTGACTTATACTAGCTGTAAAGCGCACGGAATAGCTAGCACTATATCCACCAAATTGAAGAAACGTGGTCGGTGAAAAGCATAAACCATGATGATATGATCGAACGAGATCCTGGTTTAACAGCATTGATAAGCTTAGTAATATTCCATTTAGTTATAATCAAGATATTTTCTTTGTTTGGGAGCTTTAAGAGCATGATTTATGCAACCTGTCTGATAACAATGTTCATTCTGCCACAGACGACGATCGCCTTTCTCTGGTTTCCCAGTAAACCTTTGAGTCGCATCGTTGATGGGTTATACTTTTCATAGGTCAACGTTACTGTCTTTATCTGTTCAGTAACGCAACCCGACATGTAGCCAAAAATATATAGCGTGCACGAATTAATACAAGGATGAGGAGGATGAGAATGGAAGAATGGACGAACAGAGATAGACCTAGGCCGAAGGAGACGGAAGGAAGTGAGGAGGGGAGTGAAGATTGTAGATTGTGACTCGTCGTGGAAAGTGTACGAATGTTGGGAATTGAAATACAGTCCTCAAACTTGAGGTGAACGTGGATATTCCCTAACAGTTACTTCAATCAGGTGTACATCAATGTTCTTGTCAGAGATCATTCATATTTAGAACTACAGTCAACTCTTTCTTAACGGAAACCTCTATAAGACGGACCTCTCCATACGACGGACACCTGGCGATGGTCCCTGCCGTTTTTCAGTCATTTTACTGTAACCAGACTCCCTATAAGACGAACACCTCTCTAAGACGGACAACGGACACTTTAACGGTCATTTGCATTGTGCAAAGGGTTAGCTTTATTATTTCAGAATTACTGGGTTGTGTCGTGACTCTCTACAATGCGGACACCTCTCTTGGACGGACAGCTGCGGCCGGTCCCGAGGGTGTCCGTCGAGTCTTAGGCTATGTTTACACGGGACCGGTCCGGAACGGATCCGGTCCGATTTTCGGTCCGGATAGGCCTTCTGTTTACACGGGACCGTTCTGGAACCGGTCCGGAACGGATCCAAACCTGGACCTGCTATTTTGCAGGTCCAGTTATGGATCCGTTCCGGACCAGTTCCAGAAAAAAAACCTGGATCGGTTCCAAACAGTTCCGTGTAAACAGGTCCGGTTCGGTTCGGAACGGTTCCGGACCGTTCTCGTGTAAACGTAGCCTTAGAGAGAGTTGACTGTAGAAGGCTTAAACTCTCCTACATTATACCTGATCTAACATCCCATAATTGCCTTCATAGTCAGTGCCAGGAATGTTAAAGAAGCCAAGTACTCCAAGACGATAGTTGATTGTAACAACGATGACGTCATTGAAGCCCGCCAACACTCCACCATGGTAAAATGTAGAACTGCCAAAAGCGAATCCACCGCCATGAATAAACACCATCACCGCCATATTGTCATCAGGTTTGATAGTTGATGGGACAAACACATTCAGGAAAAGACAATCTTCACTGAGCTTACCTGAGTAAAGAAGGGAAAGAAATCGGTGCTTGCCTTTTTCTGTTTTTACGTAACTAAGTACACTGACACTATGAGGCTGTTTACTTACACTCATGCAACAGGCAGAGGAAACATAAAGCCACAAGATGGCACTAGATACTTTTCATTTTGTCAAGAAGAAAACTGTCATACACGGTACATTAAAGCTGATTTCCAGTCCGTACTGCGAGACTCGGGGTTTGTTTACGTTTGTTTGATTCGTTGAAACGTTACACTTCGTGACAGCATACATGGTTTAGTCGCCTACAGTCGCTTCGTCAGACTTCCGATGAGGAACGTCGTTGATGCGTCGGTCTTCTACTTGTTTTTTTGTTCTGCGGATCTGCGTTTAATGAAGAAACAGGTAGTTTGTCACGTATTTTTGTTTTGCTTTGTTGGAGGCTCACTGCGCCGAGAGCGCAGTACGGACTGTAATTCATCTTTAAACACTGGGTGTTTCATTTCAACGGCTTAAGAAGTTACTTAACTTTAATTGTCATTCATTTCACCCTGCGAAATTTACCCGGAGGTCGTTTTTCACGGCAAAACACGGGTTTAACAAAAATATCTCTTGGTTAATTTTTGACAGGTTCACGTCTTCACGGTTGAATGACCTTCAATATATTTAAACTAAATTTGCATGTTTGAAACGAATAATGCAATTCGTTCGCCGTTAATCTTGGTTTTCATGTTACGTCATAAAATTCTGAAATCAAAATTCACTAGGCCTGCTAAATTTTTGTTGTCATTAGGCGAAAGATATAACTATAAAAAAACTATATAAAACTTATATCCAGATCGATAGTGTCATTCTTTTTTAAAACAGAGCATTTTGAATATTTTTAAGTGGTGTTTATGTGAAAGTGCACAAGCTCTAAAGCCAAGGATAGCCGCTCTTGTAAACAGAATTGAGTTCTAGATGGTTTCTCATCAGACATCACAGAGGCCATATAAACTTTATCCCTCGGAGAAACACAGTTGTGGCATCTCCATGCCAAGCTTTATAAATTTGCGTGGAAAGGTTCGGAAAATAACTCGCGAACGCTACACCGAGCAGACCCGAAACTTGGAGAAATTGTTTATCTATTTATCGTCTATAATATTTGAAATTCATAGCTTCTGTAGTTGAATGGTTTGGAATTTTCCAAGCGGAACGAGCCGAGTATGTCGACTGTAAAAACGAATATAACGAATACAACGTCAGTTCAACGTCGATTCCGGTTTTTTTTGGGGGTTTTTGGGTTTTTGGGTTTTTGGGTTGGAAAATTTGGCAAGTATTTTTTTGGGTGACTTGATTTAAATAGGGGATTTTTTGGGGGGTATTTTGCGCAGCCTTGGCGTATTTATGGTATGATGAATAAACAAACACGAGCGTTCAATTTTTTTATGGTTTTCTTTGTTTTATATTGTTGCCCTTCCTGACAATTTAGGGGTAATTTGACAAGGGATTTTGTTGGGAGTTATTTTTGGTCCAGGGATTTTTTTTGAGTAATGTCGGAAGACTTAGGGATTTTTTTGGGTCCTGAGTTTTGCCTCCATTCGATCAACCCCCTCATTGACAAGCCGGGGTACCCCCCTGGGGGTAAGAATTAAGATTACGTGACGAGTTCCACCTTATCAATTTTACCTGTCACTATTTGTCATTGCTTCATCCATTGGGATCGTATTTCTTTATCATTTTTAGCCCGAATACTGAATACTGGCAACATTGTATTCTGCTTAAATTTGATTCTCTCGTTGATCCACCGCTGTGACGATAAACTTTTATTTAAATGTTCTATTATCCGGTTCTGTATGCTCGCAACGATAACAGCGAGGCATTTCATCAGTAATGGTGCTGTGGCCTTGTTCATTTAGAGGTCCAATACGAGCGTTTTAACCTCCAAATAGCCTGCTTGGCCATTGTTCAAAGGCGAAGGAGAAGGGGATTAATCGTTAAAGAGATATTGCAGCAGCACCTTTTAGTCGGTGCTCTGAAATATCAAAGAAAACTTACCTGGCGAACTCTTAGGTAACCAAGGAAAATTCATACTCAATGACTCAATCTGAATACACGAGGCGCCGAACTCCGTGACTTGTTTAATTCCAGACCAAGGTTTGACGGGATTTGGAGCTACAAACCTCAATTCTCCGATCGGAGGTTCTGCATACGGGATACCAAGATACTCGTGCACTGATTTACCGAGTGGAAGAGTCTCAATCTTGCCAACAACTGCACCAGACTCGGTCTGCACGACAGGGGAATTTTGACCCTCGTCGAGTTCAGCTCGAGTTAACTTAGATACCAAAAGGATAGCACATGTCACGGATATGGACAGAACACGAAATGAAACTAACTTCATGTTGAGTAATATTTTGCTGATGTTCAGTGCTGTTCTATAAGACTTCCTTTCCGCCCAGTGGTTTAATTTCGACTGAGAACTGTTGATCAGTCCAGTTGAACGCCAATTTGGGAGGAAAGGGTGACGTCACTTTTCTATTGTTTCGCTGAAAAATACGAGAAAATCGCAAAAAATAATAGCGGAAAAATAGCGGCACCAAAAGAAAGGTTTGATCCAGGCCTTCTCGTCCAATATCCGGGACTTTCAAAGTCGAATCAAACCTTCGAAGATCTGAGGACGCCATGTTGAAGACGTGAGAGGTTTGATCGAAGTGGAGCGGAATAATTTGCTCAAGTGAAACAGCGTTCGCGGACAGCGCCGCCATTTTGGCGGCCATTAAATGTAAGTACATGTGTTTATGTCTCGTTTTATCCATCTTGCCCATTTTTTTCGAAATCAAGACTTATGTTTCCTAAAACTACAACATGTAAGTGGTGTTCAGCCAAAGTTTCATTAATGGCAACAACCTAGCAAAAATGGCAACCACCTACTGAAAATTGCCGATACAGCGAACGGTTAACCACTGGTGAGGGCTTGACTTTATAGGGCCCTATAAACAAGGCGCAATGTGTTGCTTGTACTCGGAATTTTGTTCTAGGCATTACCTGTATTACTCTTCGACTCAAAATAGTTAGTTTGAATTTTAACAGCGAAATCTTTCAAGTTCCAAGCCTTTTATGTGTGATTTTATCTTTGTAAGTGTATTTAGAAGCACTATACACTATTTTTATTTGTGGTTTGACTCTGATGTGAGTGTGATAAATTTATTTTTATTTTCTGCTTGTTAGGATGTCCATCCAAAATATGGACAAACATTTAGAAACACTGAGAGGATGTTGTCGTGTGTGTGCCAAAAAAATTGTTAGAAGGGAACGAAAAACAAAGGCTCAGCACCTTCAACAACCAATTTTTGAACTATGGGGACAAAATGTGCATTTAGATTCGCCTGATGTGCACCCACAATTTGTAGGGAGTAGCAAGGCGTCTGACAGGCCTACACAACTCCTAACAATGGAGACTTTTGTATCATGTTTTGATCCTAGACTTTGTTATAATTTTCCTTTTACAAGCATGTCTTTCAGGGATTTACCTTTTTTAAAGGATATAAGTGGTGGCTCTTTGAAAATTTGCCGTAGAGAAGGCTTGTTTTGTATCATGTGCCATTTTTGCATTAAAACATGTTTCAGATTTTGCACTGATGGGTGATATTGTGTTACAAAGGGCAAGATTTCTTTTCGGTTTTCATTTTTTTGCTGTAGCGCTGATTTCCTTTCTGTGAATGTAATATCTGATAGGAATGTTTCAATCAGATTATTTGGGTAACCTCTAGCACGGAGACGTGATTTGAATCTTCTTGTCATCTGGAAACTCAACCACGTTCACCTTTCTTATTTTATCCATGTCGTTTAGGCATACTATTAAAATATCAAACCAATTCAACATTTATTATTAATAGTTATCACTAACAAATACTACAATTAGCAGGTCTGTATTTTAGTCAGTATGATTTTGTGATGATAATCTATGTCTCCGAACAAACTCCAAAAACCTCCTTTTATGCAACCAAGAGTTGAGATTGAAAATAGCTACATATTGATGTCTGTCTGTTGCATTATTTTTTTTATAGTGTGGAAACAGGCTTGCCAACCACTACTTAAGCCCCTCCACCCTCCCAGAAGTGGGTAAAGAATAGAAAAGTTGGTGGGGGAGCATACATCCCATCCAAATGAAGCTCTCCCTCAACGAAAATAGTGTGATCTATGAAATCATTTCCCTAATCGAAAACAATTTACAAACAATTGATGAAGAGGGCCTTATGGAAGTGGAAGTTTGTTGGCATTTTTATTGAATCACGGTTGATCATGTTGATACTATATATATTTATGGTATGAAATTTAATTTCTACTTTCCACGCTCCAGGTATTTACAATTAGAACAGTAAACTAAAACAGTGGACAGATTTTGTTGGTGCACTTTGATTGGCTACTCAAACTATTTATTCTTTGATATTCACCTCTGAGCAACTTGTGGGTGTAAGTTGTTAAAAACCACCCTTTTGGGGCTATTTTATCTCAATATTTTAGTATAATACTAAAATAAGTATTCACCTTAAGTGTTGATGGCTAGAGGTGGATATTTTCCTCCACACTTAGCGGCTAGGTAAATTTCCACAACTAGCACCTCTACTTCAATCAGTTTAATGTAACAAACCTATACCAAGGTGATAAGCACCTATATCAATCCTATGAAGCAAGACAGGTGTCAAAGGTGGATAAAAGTAAACTATTGTTACAAAGCTTACTAAAACAGATACCACTGTTGGTACATTGGGCAAATTAGCAGAAAATTAGAGCTACATTTCCTGTATTTTATTCCTTATTTTATGGATGACAGGCTCAAACTTCCTTTTTGTTAAATTGTTCCTTTTTTTGTTTCCAGGTGCAAGCAGGACAAAAGAAGCTATGCCTCTGACTGGCCAATTGAGCAATAATTTAAGAAAATATTAAATAAATGTTTTGATTTTCATTCTGATCTGTGTCCCTGTGTTAATTTAGGAAGGGTTTTGAACAGAACCTTTGCATGTGGATGAGTTAATTCGATAAGCATATAATACATTCTGTTAAGTAAAAGGAAAGTGTTGTCCCTTAGTTATCGCAGATGGTATAAAACGAAAAACAAAATCTTCCAAATTGATCAAGTCTCAAGAAGTGACGAGACTGGTGAAGAAACATCAACAGATGAAGGAGGATTTGTATTCTCAGCTACAGCTAGTATAAATATGCAAACCATCGCATATACACTTCGCTTTTATAAGTGCTTGTCGCTTACTAGTGAAAGAGATGACATACAAGATATCATAATCAGTTCATAAGGTAAACCAAGTTCTTTAATAAAAGGGAAAAGGCGCAACATTATTCGGCTTTTTGTGGAGAAAAATTGATAATCACATTCACAGTCAACGCGTGATTTACCTGTCTAAAGTAAACTATCTAAAATAAAAGCTGGTAGTCACAACACATTTATTCTATTACACAATATTTGTTCCACTCTCAAAAACTCAAAAAGGAAGCAGGATAAAAACTTACCAGTTTCGAGGTATTACAAAAACGAAAATGCGATCGATATCTCTAAGGTTGAGTGTATGAGAACTCGGGCATAATACACGAGTTCCTAAGCGTGAAAACGTAAAATAAAGCAAGATTTATACTTAGACTTAAGCTTCACTTATTTCCAAATGAAAAAAAACATCCGGAGCAAACAAAAAACGGCGAAAATATACGAAAAGCCTCCCCGCACGATCGTCCTCGCGTGTCCGCCATTTTGAAAAATATTGTGTTTTGAAAATGTCCATCGCTATGGCGACCATGTTATGGTCGGTGACGTAGACCATTGTTTCTCGTTCCTCCCAAATTGGCGTTCAACTGAACTGTTGATCATGAAATTAAATGTAAGGACTTGCCGTCACGCAACACTTGTTGTCAGGTGTCATCTTCCAAATTATTTTAAGCAAACATTGTGACAACGGGAGTAGTTAATCATAGAGTTGGCTTCCGAGTTCGAGTTTTAGAATTTCATAGCTAGCGGGGTCAATTCAGTGGAGAAATGAGTTGCAGTGAGATGTTTGAAACAGTACAGAAAACGTCACCGTGTCATAAGTAAATTTTTGTTAATTAATTTTTGCACTCATTGCTCATCTTTCAGCGGAATCCGTTTTAAATTCAGTCTTTTGACCTTTTTGCTTCTTACTCGTTTCTAAAGTTTCTGAAGGGCACCATATCCTGTATTTGGAGGCAGAACGCAAATAGAAGAACTGATTAAAAAAAAGGAACAATGGAGTGGACTTGTGTAGTAAAACGTGAAAAGTAAAACGACTAGTAAAGCGTGGACTAGTAGGATGAGGCCAACGGTGCAAAACGGGGACTAGACTGTTAATCCAAAGGCGTCCCAAGCTTGCAATAAGTGGGGTTTATAAAAGATATAATCCACATATTAACACAGGAATTCAAGCTAATGAATCATATGTGATGATTCTTGTGATGATTCACCATTCGTGTGGGATCATAACAAATCATATTATGATGTTATTTTGGCTGGCAAAATCATCTCTCAATCACATTCATGGTGCAGTGTGTCACATTAAATCATCTATGGAATGATAACCCTGATGTCATTTGAGGACATAACATCATTTCTGGAATCATAATTATGATGTGAAGTATGAATTGGCATCATGTTTATAATCATAACATGATGTCATTTGAGGACATAACATCATTTCTGGAATCATAATTATGATGTGAAGTATGAATTGGCATCATGTTTATAATCATAACATGATGTCATTTGAGGACATAACATCATTTCTGGAATCATAGTTATGATGTGAAGTATGAATTGGCATCATGTTTATAATCATAACATGATGTCATTTGAGGACATAACCTCACTTCTGGAAACATAGTTATGATGTGAAGTATGAATTGGCATCATGTTTATAATCATAACATGATGTCATTTGAGGACATAACATCATTTCTGGAATCATAACTTATAGTTCTTTTAATTGTAAGGTTACAATTAATCAATACCTTTTTGCTAGCTTATATAGGCTGTGCAGTTGCTATGCTTCAATGGTGTGGAATCAGTCACCTTTTTTAAACATATGCATGAGGTTAAGATGGGTGGATAAAATTAAAGGAAAATTGGTTTTTGCATTTCAATGGGAGCTGACTTCATTGTGGTCCACAAAAATACAAAAAAGGAATATCCAAATAAAAGAAAAATAACATCCAGCCATCTTGACCGAGCCGCATTGTTGAATAGAGTATCTGTTAATGCAAAAGTGAACTTTTTTTGTGTCAATGATGCAGGAAATCAATACGGGGGGGGGGGGGGGGGAGGGAGGGGGGAGAAAAAAAAACAAGATTCCCTTTATAATGCCCTGCCATTTAAAAATTGGAGAAGGAATTTTCAAGAAGCCATCCTTCTATTTTTGAAATCAAGAAATGTTGTGAGGCATAAATTAAAAAGGGAATTTTAATACCACATGTTGCACATCGCCAATACAACTTGTTCCTGTAAATATTACTGTACGTAATTTACATTCAGAGTGAAAACCATCGAAACATACATGTGTAGTTTCTACACAGTTACATACCATTTGGTTCTGTCAATATGCATAATTACAAAATTCCCAATTAATTTCTTTTTCTGGTTTTCAATTAAAGCTCTAATAGCAAGAAATGTAAATTAAGTCCCTTATTATTACAAGTTCTATCAAATGGAACTTAAATTTAAAAAGGACGGTTTATAACAGCGAATGCATCATTTTTGCTAGCTTTTTAAGGCCTTGTTGTCTGAAAGCCAGTTTAAATTAATTTATGTTTTCTACACTGGTACTTTCTATTTTACTTTCTTAACTAGCAGGGTAATTTACAATTTATAAGGGACGGGTCATTATTTATGTAGAGGGGGGGGAGGGAAAAAAAGAAGGGGGGTCAAGGCTATTTCAGAGTGGCAAGAGGGGGGGCTAAAAATTTTTATAAAGAAGTTTGGGGGGGATAAGCAGTTTGAGGTGGGTAAAACAGTTAAATAGAACAGTGCAAACACCATATGTGAAACAGTGAGATGCTAAATTGTACAATTTTATGCTATTTCTATTGTTTTCTTTTGTTTAAACTCCACTATTATGTACAACTTTAGTGATTTGTATTTTACAGAAATACTGTTTTTACTCTAAACTCCATTGTTATCTTAAAATTAATTTTAGTTAATAAAGAAACCAGACCTTTATAATCTGCTTTAATATCTGGTTTGACTGAAATTATTTTCTTTTTACAAAATGATTATCACTGCAATAGCCCAAGAAGTAATAAAACATGATATTTATGACAACAAGAATTCAAAGTAATCCCTTTACAACTTTAGGAAAATCATTGGAAAGGAATTATATTTTGCATGGATATTACATTTGTGTTCACCATGAGAGCATAATTTGTAAAAACTACCACTTTTCCAAAGTTAAGGAGTTAATAATAGAGGTATGTTTACTATACACATAACTCATCCAAAAATTTGCCGTATTGCTGGACAAGTATCCATAGCAAAGAAGCCTTGGTTGACTTAGTGTTGATCCAGCCTTTTTGCATTAGAACAAGTGTACGTGCAATTAAGATTGTATGTAACATGCATTTAATAATAAATTACTTGAGGCATATAAAGGGAGATATGAGGTGGGGGGGGGGGGGTCATCACGTAAATATTGAATAAAGAAGGGGGGGTCACTTGCTACTTACATGGCCTGGAGGGGGGGCCTGTTTTGATCTTTCCAACATATTTTTCCCTCCCCCCCTCTACATAAATAATGACCGGTCCCTAAGTATAGACTGAGGTCACATTTATTGCACAATAATGTTTTAACTTGTTTCCAATACCTGAAAGAAGTTTTGAGACAATCTGCTTGCCCAATAACGGTATGATTATCAGATGATATAGCTAACCACAATATAAGCAGCCTATTACTAACATTGTTACATGTCAACTGTCATTCGCATTGATTCAGTTGATTGCTCTTTTTTCAAGAATTTGGTTGATATATTTCATTTGGTTTACAACAGGAAGTACTATAGAAAAGTTTCGACAAAGAACAATCCAAATCTGTGATACTTCCCCTTTATGAATGCTTTGACCTTGAAAATTTATGCAATATTTCTTTTTCTTGCACAAATTTTCTTCCCCCCCCCCCCCTCAATTTTACCCACTCAAAAAAATATAACATTCCACGTACAAGTGCCAAGAACTTTAGACAGTACATCCCTACATGCAGGTATATTTCCAAGATTGAATGATATATAAAGAAGCATAAAGAAATGTCACCAAAACTCAAAACATGGAAATGTCAAATAAAACCAAGTCAAACATCAACAACCTTGCATTCAAAACTACACATAATTATATGCAAAAACGTGAGTTTCCCCTTGCAGCATATGGAGGTGTTGTGTTACAACGGTTTGCACTTATAAAGTTATTAAGGCAAGCTCCCGATGATGAGATTTACCCTAATTTTAAATTAGCCAGAAATATTGTGTTATGTTTAGATAAAAATCAATTTTTCCTACTGTGCTGTCTTATTTGATCTGTTTTTCCTCGATTCGTAATGCTTTGTCATGTTGGTGAAGTTTCAACGCCAGGGCTTGCAATCTCACAGAATAGGGCTGGTAGGGTTATTTTAAGGGCTACCTATGATGTAAGCTCAAATGATGTTTTAAAGGAACTTGGGTGGTCTGATCTAAAAACCCGAAGAGCTAAGCATAAGGCCACTCAAATGTTTAAAATTTCTACTGGTGAAGCCCCATCCTATTTAACTGACAGATTTTGCAAAGTCGAGGCAAGAAATCCTTACAATATTAGGAACAGTGAATTAAATATTAATTTACCATTACCGAAAACTGATTTTTTTAAAAAGAGTTTTCTTTATGCTGGTCCTAAATTGTGGAATTCCTTGCCTAATTCAATTAAGTCAGCTAAATCTCTTGCAGCCTTTAAAAGAGGACTGGAAGATAAAATTATTGACTTTGATATGTTACTATCTTCTTATTGATAGCTTGTCCCACTCTAATATTTATGTGTTATTTAACTCTATTTAAATTTTTAAATCTCACTCGGCTTTCATGAAAACCAATGTAATTGATGGAATTCCGAGGTTAAATAAAGTATCACTCACACTCACTCACTCTCACAAACGTTTATGCCTTGGGCAGGGCTGAAAAGCGCGGTAAAGGAAAAATTGGAGATGAGTCAGCTTCCGTTTGACATGCACAAGGGCCGTAAGAGACATGACAGTAACAAATATCATTGCTTTGCCATAAAGGCGCTTCCTACGTCATTCACTCCTCCTACTGAAACAATAATTACTACAACAACGATCAGCCCAAGGCTCTGTGTACGAAACTGTAAATCTTAACTTTAACATAATGTTTACAGCTCATCCTTTGGTGCCTTTTCTTCTTCAGTTTTCTTTTCCTCCGTTTTCGACAATTCTAGTACTTTGGGGACAACTTCATTCCAAAATGCCACTTTCTCCGCTTGGTATCTTTGCTCCACCCCCGGTTTCACATCGAGGACCAGATATTCCTGTTCCTCTTCTGTGAATTTAGGCCACGTGACTGGTGATGGACCAGTGTCAGGTGGATTTGGAGTCCTGAGAGGGAGAAATGTAATAACAAAATATGGCTCAAGTAGGTTATTGAACGTAAGCAGGTGAATTGGTCCCTTGCATCCTTACATCATTAGCAAATGTGTCTCGTCCCAGTTAACATAAACTGGATCTGGCAGTTGTCAGTTTAGGCTGTCAGTGAGGGAAAAAAACCATTGAGGCGTTTGGGCCTCCTTAGGTAATGTAAATACTACCTTAGGTAGGGTAAGTGTTTAGACACTTCTTAGCTGCCAGTTCAACTTCTTTAGACCCAGCTTATTAAAAGCTTTCCCAATAGTTTATTTTTGGGCCTGACTTTAACCTGTGATCACCAAGTAAGAAGAACGCATGCACTATACCATAAACGCAAACCACGTGCTCCTAATATTATCAAGCCATCTGAATGAAACTGTTACAAAGGACAATTTTTGTCAGCACATTCGTTAGGCTGCCTTATATATTCATGACAACACCCATTCATACACTTTGATATAGAACTACACTGTGAGAATGATTAAAGTTTCTTGTCTAAGAATACGTACTAAACGGAGCACTAGCCATGTTCGAACCCGAATTGGTTTGAATTCCGAAGCCCTAGCCACCGCGAGTTCCAAAATTTCCTGCATAAACAATAAGTATTCTCAATGACAAACTCCAATGATGTTCTTACCCGTATTTGGCAAAGTCCGTCCACAGTTTCATAATATATAAACTCAGCCCCTTTTCTATCTCTGAGTACTTTGCTACCATCATATTTAACATTGGGTCAGATATATTCTTAAAAGGTGCACCAAACACAAATCCGTTTTCCATATCATGTACCACGCCTATCCAGTCAGGCACACGTGTATGCACCGGTCTGTGGTTGAACAGATAGACATAAGGTGCTCGTCCTTCCTATTTAAAATTTTAAAAAAATGGGATTAATAAATATTTCCTAGAATTGCCTGAATGCTCACTCTGCTATCTAATTGGTGCTTTACTGGATAACCGACGTTCTTCAGAGGGCTGAGAATGCCATGTTGAAACGCTCACAACTTAGGTGGGCCGGGCTCGTGCGCCGTATGTTAAATGAACGTCTGCCAAAGAGGCTGCTCTATCATGGCGAGTTGAAAGAAGACAAGCGCTCTCGTGGTGGCCAAAGCAAGCGTTACAAGTACACCCTCAAGGCCTCCATGAAATTCTGCTGTATTGATCACAATACCTGGCAAGATGCGGCACAAGACCGGACAAGCTGGCGCATCTCTGTCACCTCAGAGGTTAGACTCCTTGAGGCAAGGCGGAAAAGCAAAAAAAGGCAACGGAGAAAGGCCACAGCGAAACCCGAGAGACTTTGAAGTTGTGATCCCCTTTAATAACGTAGGAAGAGCTATTATTATTAGCGGAGCTCCAGCACGCCAAGCGCACCAGCGGAGCACCATGGGTAAGTAATTTTGGTAAACCCATGAAGCCGAGAAAATTTGGTAGTCACATGAGCGCACGGGCGAGCGAGTGAGCGAGCGTACGTACAGACTCTGGGGGAGGGTGAGTCAAAGCACAATCAGACACTGGGAAAGAGTATGTCATCTTATGCCGACTTGCACCCAATTGACACCTGCCAAAATAAGGTATGTGCTGACCAGTATCACATGACCATATCGCGGGCTCAGGTTAAAAGCTCTCCGAGGTGACGTGTTTTTTTTTAAGTTGACCGCTGACCAGGTAGTGATTTAACCTGGGATCGCGGGTTCACGTCATTTTTTTTTCTGTCTTTGGTAACGCCAGGAATTTTTTAGCGATATTTATGCGATTGGATTTGACGATTTATCTCGGGTATGGCATATATCTTGCGTAGTTACACACGCCAGGTGTCTTTAATAACTTCAATGACAGTATATATTTTCAATGAGAGTATTTTTGCAAGTTATATTAAGAAGCAGCAAAATATGTATATATTATTTACTGGATAACGCAACAATGGATAACCGGAGTCGCAACAACCCAACTATCCATGAATAATATTATTTTTTTTTCCTTAAAAACAACTACACCCGAACACCCGATATGTGGACCACCTTGGGACCAAAAAAGTATTGCCTATTTTACGAGAGGTATCATATTATGGTAGGTCAAAAATGTAATATTCATATGTGGCTGAAACCATGTCCGCTAACTGCCGGGATCTCGAGGTGCCCGCCGACAAGAAGAATTCATTAGCAGATATATTCATGTATAGACTAATGGTTAAAGGTAAGATACTAATGAACTTAAAGGATCTAAACAGGTAGTCGGCATGCTATGGGCAGAAGTGAGGGGGCCGATATGAAAATGAATTTTATACGTTTTTTGTATGTCAGCTATATTCTTACCTTTGACAATGCTTTGGCCTCCTGTATGGGAGGGGCAACAAAATATGCATGACTAGCACTGTCCAACATCGCCTGGCGAACGATGATTTTGTTGTTAGGGTCTGCGTGGTTGGTGTACTCCAGCAAAATCATTTCTTCGACAAGCTTGCTTTTCTCTCGGGCATACATCAATCCGCCACCGATTACAAAAGATTCGAACATGTTTGGTTCGATTCCATCTTTGACTATTTCAGGCGGTATCATCATTAAAAACGCTGCACCTTCGTTGGAATTAAAACCTATTATAACATCGACATCAGGGTGGAATTGAGCTGTTTTAAACAGGCTTTCTGGCACATCCGGTAAAAAGTCGCCATCAACTATAGGTGCTACTATATCTTGCGTTCCCGTGTAGAGAGGATGCGTCAACCCGCCTTGCGCAGTCACAATCTCCTCAGCAGTCTTGACACGGACGCAGTCTACAAGAGTTGGTCCCAAGCTACAGTTTATAAGCTTGGCAAACAGTTCTAACTGCTCTGTTTTAGTAACCTTTCCACAATAAAGTGGCGAAGAGGATACACCGCTCTGCATGATGGCTCTGTGAAACAAACCTTTTGACAATGGCGAGATCAAATGAAGGGAAACGCTCATTCCTCCTGCACTTTGACCAAATATGGTCACTCTGTTAGGATCGCCGCCAAAACTTGCAATATTGGCTTGAACCCACTGTAATGCCTGAACCTGTAATTGAAAAGGTCAATCAATTCAGCGAATCACTGTTGTGCATTCAAATCCGACCTAATTGGTAGTTATTTTAAGTTTTAAGCACGAAAGGTTTCGAATTATATATGCGGACCAATCGGTTCTGGGTTACTTTATCTTCCTGCATTTTTATCATCTTTTTGTGTTGGCATTGCAATGACATCTACAATCTTTTGTGTCAGCTGGTGCCTTTTTATGGCCGCGGAGGAGTAAAGGAATCTCTGAAGACACACCAGTGAGCGAGTTACTTGGACAGTGTGGATTAAATGAGATCATAAGTTGCCCAATACCAGCTGTAAAGCGCACGGAATAGCTAGCACTATATACACTAAATTGAAGAAACGTTGACCCTGTGAAAGGCATAAACCATAATCGATATGACCAAACGGGATTCTGGGTAAACATCATTGATGACCTTAGTAATATTCCATTTTTTTTATAATATAATCGAGGTAATTTCCTTCTTTGAGAGCTTCAAGAACATTATTCTTTGACATGTTTTATTACAATTTTCATTCTGACACAGACGACGATTACTTTTCTCGGATTTCCCAGTGAACATTTTGGTCGCATCGTTTAAGGTTAATGCTTTTCATGGGACATCGTTTCTTTCATC
This sequence comes from Oculina patagonica, assembly GCF_052425735.1. NCBI lineage: Eukaryota > Metazoa > Cnidaria > Anthozoa > Scleractinia > Oculinidae > Oculina > Oculina patagonica. Next base: position 32,468,406 of record NC_135763.1, read on the forward strand.
AGGTGTATATAAATGTTCCATTTAGAGATCATTCGTTGAGAAATAGGAGGAGTAATTAACTCCTGGAAAAGCTTTCCCCTTTCCCCTTTCTTTGTTCTCTCTCTCTCTCTCTCTCTCTCTCCCTCTTGAATAGCTAGAATATCATGTCCTTTAATTTCCTTCTCCTACATCGTACCTGATCCAACATCCCATAATTTCCTTTATAATCAGTGCCAGGAATGTTTAAGAAGCCAAGTACCCCCAGACGATAGTTGATTGACACAACGATGACGTCATTGAAGCCCGCCAACACTCCGCCATGGTAAAGCGTAGAACTGCCCAGACTGAAGCTGCCGCCATGAATATACACCATCACCGCCAACTTGTCATCAGGTTTGACAGTTGATGGGACAAACACATTCAGGAAAAGACAATCTTCACTGAGCTGACCTAAGTAAAGAAGCGAAAGAAATCGATGCATTCCTATGTCCGTTTTCACGTAACAATGTAGATTGGCACTGTGAGGCTGTTTAGTTACAATAATGACAAAGTTAAACAAGCGGAGGAAACCTAAAGCCATAAGATGGCGCTAGGTACTTTCTTATTTTGTCAAGAAGAAAACTGTCATACACGGTACCGATTTTTGATTACACTGACACGGTATGGGATGGGCTGTCAATCCGCGACTCGCCTTCATTGGAGATCTAGGTCCTCAATTGGTAACATTTTTTGCACGCCTGTGTAAATATTTGTATTGTATACACGAGTCGAAAACCTTAACTCCTAGAACTGCTCTCGCGCGCTACAAAACGCCAAGAAAACGGCATAAAACAAACCTAAACAACGCGAAAATATTTCTTCTTCATTTTATTACAAATACGAGTCGTAAAAGTCGGTTTTAGAAAGCTTAAATATTTGTGACCCTCCACGGGAAAACAGAGACAAAGGTGATAGCACGCTCACAACACGCTAACACAGCACGCTTAGCGTGTCTAGTGGCACGGATATGCACATATTTAATCACTACAACAATGCAGGACACGCAAGCCATGTTTCGCACGCTGAACCTTTTGTTTTGATAAGTGTGCTCGAAGTCACGCTTAGCGTGCGACTCGAAGACACGCTTAGCATGCGACCCGAAGTCACGCTTAGCGTGCTAGCGTGCAATTTAATACGCTTGAACGCTCGAGAACACGCTAGTGTTGTGACTGAAACAACAGTCATTCAGTACAGATTATGTTAGGCAAACACGAATTGTGAAACTTACGCACGCGAGGAAAAAACACACAAATTAAATCTACTATCCCTTTTAATAGCACTGTTTTTTTTAGCTTCAAAGCGTGACGGCTGACCTTTTGTTTCTAGATCATAGATGTTTTGGTGTGCGCGCGCCTTCATGAAAAATTTCTTCGAACCTTCCCATCCCTTTTTATAGCACTGAACTATACACGGTGCAAAGCTTTCTTGGATGTTTTCTCGAGAATTGAAATTTGCAACAATAGCCCCTTTCAACACAAGTTGTTTCCTCGTATTTTTGATTTCGCGAAAAAAAGGAATGGTAGGTTAAGAACAACACGATCTTTCTTTATAAAGTAGACTGGACACGCTTTGCGTGCTCGCTCGCACGCCTAGTGTGTTGTGCTGAACACACTAGGCGTGCGAGCGAGCACACCTAGTGTGCTTGACACGCTTTTTTGTCCGGCTACGCACGCATTATTGTGTTTAGTGTGTTCTGTAAAACAAAGGCTTTACTAATGAGGCAAGTTTCAGAACACGCTCTAAGTGTGCGAAAATCGAAATCTATTGTTTTAGAGTGAAAGCGTGCTGTGAGCGTGCTATCACCTTTGACCCTGTTTTCCCGTGGAGGGTCACATTTACAATAGCAATTAGTGAAGAAATTTGGATATTCAATAATGCGAAAATATTTCTAAACAATGCGAAAATATTTCTACTTTATTTTATTACAAATACGAGTCGCGATCGTAAAAGCCGGTTTTAGAAAGCTTAAATATTTAGTGAAGAAATTTGAATATTCATATGGGCATGCTGTGTCCTCACAAACATAGGATGGTAAACCTGTGATTTTACCAAATTTCTGACGGCATAAAATTTATTTATCGGCAGTTCATTTTGGTGATCGCTCGTGCGAAACGTTGTCTGACACCCCTTCAAACTTGACGTGTTTATGCATATTTAATAGATGCAACTGATGGTAAGAAAAATTCAATTCCTCTCGCCTTCCCTTTTCTGACTTTACTTCAAATCAGGGGACTGTGATCAGAAGCCAAATTTTGATTCGAGCATTGATCTGTTCTTATATTATTAATAAGATGAATGCATTATTGAAATGACTAACGGATTCAAATTTCAAATAATCAATTCATTTATGTACTCTAGGGGGTGCGCTCCTCTTGGCACGACTGTAATTACTTTCAGCCCACGAGAAAGAATGGTTTTTCAACCTCAATACTGACAAAATTGTATTCTTCTTTTCATTTATGATGCTTTCGTAGATTCGCCCCTGTGAGAATTAACTTTAAATGTTGTATTATCCAGTTCTTTATGCCCGCAATAGAAAACAGGGGGGGTGGGGGGGGGGGGGGCATTCCATCACTTGGTGCTGTGGTCTTGCTAACTTAGAGGTCTAAAACAATGCTACTGGATTCAATTCACTGCTTCGTCGATCGTTTTAGAGATATCGCAGCAGCATTTTTTAACTCCGTGCTCTTAAATATTGAGGGAAACTTACCTGTCGGAGTCTTGGGTATCCGAGGAAAAGGCAATGACTCAACCTGAAAACACGAGGCGCCGAAGTCTGTGGCTTGTTTTATTCCAGACCAAGGTTTGACGGGCTTTGGAGCTGCAAACCTCAATTCTCCCACTGGAGGTTCAACATACGGGATACCGAGATACTTGTGCACTGCTTTGCCGTGTGGAAGAGTCTCAATCTTGCCAACAACAACACCGGACTCGGTCTGCACGACGGGAGAATCTTGACTCTCGTCGAGTTCAGCTCGAGTTAACTTCGATATCAAAAGGACAGCACAGGTCACGACAACTTGAAATTGAACTAACTTCATGTCGAATGATGTTTTGCTGATGTCCAGTGCTGTTCTGTATGAGTTTCTTTCCAAGGGAAAACCTTAAGGATCAATCCGTGTGGGGTTATGTGGGTCTTATGTTATAAGGATTTACGTGACGTGACACTTGACGAGTGACATCACCATATAATATTCATATACCGTAGAATTCCTACAACTTCGTAAGGGGTTTTGGGTGGGCTTATAAGCGGAGGGGCTTATATCCGGGAGGGCTTATAAGCGGAATAAAAAACGTTTCGAAACGATCTACGGGAGTGTTGATCAAAACCGTTTTTACCGAATGGTAATGAGGTTATGTTATGGGCCGCGTTTTCTCACTCGAACACTCACTCACTCACTCACTGGATTCTGATATCAAACCGCAATTAATTCATCATTAAACGAGAAACGTGCTGACAGAAAGGTCCTTTAAATGCATTCAGCACATGTCAATCAGAAACAAATTATTCTTCAACCTCGTTCCAGGGTCTCTCTCTTTCAGGGAACTAAATTGAATTTCACAAAACAAATCGAAAGAGGATCACTTACACTTATCCTCTGGTGATAAAAGAGAATAGAATTCGCTCAACGAAGCCTCAGAGCATAGGCTATCAATGACCCATTCACGTAAGAAAACATTCAAAGAAGCGTTTTAGTGAACACAACATTCATGCACGTTTTTGTTTCGCGTCACATCATCTTCGTGTCACGTCATCCGTTCTTGATCTTTTTGAGTCGTGCAGAAACGCGCATCTTTCTCTCAAATTTTATTCGCTGCTAAAAAAAAGTAAACATATTCACAAAACAAATTTACTTAATGCTTAAAAGATTCAAAGGTTACACTTAAATATGTTTGTGATAAAATACGGAATTCGCGCTATGAACTACATAAAGTACCGCTTAAACTGTTATAAAAAATTATTACGCTCGCCTTGTGACGTGTTTTAGTCAACACAACATCCACTGCACGTTTTTGTTTCACGTCACGTCACCTCGTGTCACGTCATCCGTTTTTTCGACTTCTTTGCTTGTTTACAAGCGAAAGTAGGAGAATAACAGTTATGTTAGGGAAAATTTCACATTCTTGTAAACTCTCAAGGGATTTTTTTAATTTCTCAAGGGACTGTTTTAATTTCTCAACTTTCAGCTGTGGGTGATCACTTGCGATCTCGTGGAAAAAAACGTGACTTGTCACATTTACAAACGTTATATAACAATTTTAAAAGTGACATGTCAGCTTTCTTATCTCAACGCACGTGTGTCTGAAAGGCGATCTTTAAAAAGCGTCATACAAACAATGGATTGCGTAACTAACGCTAAAACACGAATAAATAATCACTAGCACTTACATCGTTTAAAAAGTTACAAACGTCAAAAATAAACCATACCAAAAAAACTCGCTCTTTTCAAAGATATTTTTGAAGTTAAAACAAATGCAAGAGATGGGGGCTTCTTTTAGCTTAGGAGCGGTTAAAAATTAGGCCAAATTTGGTCGCTACAAGCGCCATTCTATTTTGTCATCAGACTAGGTCGTTAGGGGCGTGACCTCTCGTTGACAGCAATGTTGCATGAATCGGCTTTACAACATGCGATCGTATCGACGCAGTTCGAGTGGAATTTCAGTCAAAGACAGCAAATTTTTTTCGTATTTCATCTTCAAATATAATTCGAAAGCATTCACTGTATATATGGCTTTTGTTTAATCTTTCTTAAGCCCACGAAGAAGCTGTCTTGAAATCCGACCCTCGCAGAGCCTAGACAAAACGCACCTTGAGTGTATCGATTTGTTTACGCCGCAATAATATGCGCAATGTTTTCTCCGACAGTAGTCGGAAATATCCGTACTTTTTTTTCGTGCTTTTTCGTCGCAAAAATTAAGCGTCAAACGCATATTTTGTTGTTTCATTTGCTAATTTCGCGGCCGTAATCGACTGCCTCGAAAGGTCCTTGCAATTTTAAAGTATAGAATTGTCAGATCTCGGTGAAATTTGCACTGTTTATTTGTGTAATGTTGAGGAATATGTGTATACATACCCGGCGCGGACGAGCCATTTTTGACAAAATTATATGGCTGCATTTCCTCCGCGGAGATAGGAAATTGTTAAACTAAAGTACAAAGCAACTGTAATGATAAGTTCGAAGAACAATGCACAGGATAAACCTTCGACTCATACTTCATGCAAAAAAGTCGGTATCTCTAAGAGACTTTGATTCATCTTTTTGAGTCGAGCAGATACACGAAGTGTTCGGGCGTATCTTTTCTCTCAACTTTTTTTCCGCTGCTCAAAAATAACGCTATACGTGCTGACAGAAAAGTAAACATATTCACAAAACAAATTTACTTAATGCTTAAAAGGATCAAAGGTAATACACTAACCGGTAAATATTTTGGTTGTGAAAACTGAATAGCGCTACGACCCCTGCGAGCACGAGCCATCAATGACGCAACTCACGTGGAAAAATAAAGCAAAGTGAGATTTCTTTACTTGATTGGACACTTATTTATAAAAAATGCGGAGGTCGGCACTTCATTCATCGAATTACCATGAGGTTGCTCGAAGAGCCTTTGATTAAGTTAAAAACGCATAATAACACAACATTTAGCCCTGTTCAGTACTGTCATCCAGCAGAGGGGGGCTTATATCCGGAGGGGCTTACAATCGGATGTATTTTTTTGTTTCCAGGTTGATGTGTATGATGAGCCTATAACCGGGGGGGGGGCTTATAACCGGTATTTTACGATATTACTTCAAGTCTCTAGTAAGTTTCTTCTCATGCATGAAGTCTTTGCAAACAGTGTTTTCTGACGGCAAACCAAAGAATTGATTATGATAATCCGTAAATTGAACTGGACTGGGTCGGACTGGACTATTAACTAAAACGCGGACTACTAAGATTGGTGCAACAGTGTAAAACGGGGACTACGGTGCAAGTAATCTAGGGCTAATAGAACAGGGACTGAAAATTTATAATTAAGGAAATTGTTGTTATTAAGAGTGTGTGAAAATGCAAACGAATTGCACAGAAAACAATTACGGTGCAGATATTTTTTATACATTCGTGCGACAAGCAGATCGCTGAATTGATGGAAGGTAATGATAATGCAGAGTTTTTCATCATAAAAATTACCACGAAAAATGTCGACCATTAATAAAGCAATAAAGGGATGATACGGAAGACAACAAGAGAGACGTCAAGGGGCACACGCTGTGGTGATCTAGGTTGTCATTTCGCGTTGCCGTTCCTAATTTAATTTAAGCCTTTTCATGACGTCTTTACACTTCTGTGTTGCACCCCTGTAGGCTACCACGTTGTCGCAATATATCCGACAAAAAAAATTCTGAAAAGGTCTGTCAATAAAAGTTCTCGAGTCAAAGATGCCTCCCATGTTGGCGAAGCAGCTTACAATCTCACCAACTTTTATGCTCCGGACAACGGTGCAGGCACGGTAACTGGAAAACTGTGGACGAGTCAGCAATTGATGGAAAGAAACCATTTTTTGCATGCACAGGGGCTCCAAGAGACACGACAGTAACAAATATAATTGCTTTGCCATGAAGGCACTTCTTACGTCATTCACTCCTCCCAGTAAAACAATCGATTACAACAACAATGAACAGCCCAAGGCTCTGCGAACGAAACTGTACAACTTTATTTTAACACAAGGTCTACAGCTCATCCTTTGGTGCCTTTTCTTCTTTAGTTTTCTCTTCTTCAGTTTTTGTCAACTCTAATATTTTAGTGACAATTTCATTCCAAAACGCTACTTTCTTCGCTTGATACCTTCTTTCCACCCTCGGTTTCACATCGAGAACGAGATATTCCTGCTCCTCTTCTGTAAACTTCGGCCATGTGACTGGCGAAGGACCAGAGTCGGCTGGTGGGTTGGGAGACCTGGAAGAAAGAAATTAATGTTATAACAACAAATCCGTGAAATTTGTTATTAAAATTATGCGACTGAATTGCCAGTTTGAACTGTCAGTGAAGTTTAGAGCTAGTCAAACCTTTGGGTCACTAAGGCGATCTAACTTTTCGCCATTTTTCACTATCAAGTTCAGTCCAGTTAATTTCAACTTTCACTAAAATGGAAAAACACGCAATACTCAAAAGACACATCGTGTTACAATGATTTTCACGCCAGCTCCGAATGGAATGTTAGACCATTGCAATTTGAATTGCAATGAGGAAACTGCTGCTTTACCTCGACCCCTTTCAAAAGAAAGGGGGCGAAGTAAGTGAAGGTGCGGCATTTCTTGTTTCAATAAGGTGATGACAGTAATAAATATTTTAAGCGCCATTGGACCCTATAGTCAACAACAAAAAAGCCAGGTTTCGAGCGCAAATCGGTGAGTCTGAAGTCCGAAGCCAGAGCCATTGCGTATTCTCATTACTCCAATCACGTTCTTACCCGTATTTGGCAAAGTCCGTCCACAGTTTCATGACATATAAACTCAGCCCCTTTTCTATCTCTGAGTACTTCGTTACAAGCATATTCACAAATGGCTCAGGTATGTTCTTGAAGGGTGCACCAAACACAAATCCGATTTCCATTGCATGCACCACTCCCATCCAATCTGGCGTAAGTGAATAGACCGGTCTGTGGTCGAACATGTAAACATAAGGTGGTCGTCCTCCCTGTTTGAAAACCAAAGAAAAGTGGAATCAGTGATTATTGCCAGTATTTACCGACAACTCTCTCTGCGACAATTCATAAATTGCAGGAGGAAAATGGTTTAAAAGGGATTACTGAAAACAGAGGAACCAAAAAAAGCCTACTTCGGGACCTTAAGTCGCCTTAAGGTCGCACAAAGACGCCTTAAGTCAATTTTGGTGTCCTTAGGTCGCCTGAAATCCACACAAGTCGCCACATTTTTTGCCAATTGGCGACACAAGGTCCCAGAGTAGATTTTAAAGAGGTATTCGGCATCGCAGCAATGTGGAGACTGATATGGTGATGAATTCTAACAGCCCTTTTTTACAGAGCATGTATAGTTGATGACCTGAAAAGGCTTGAAGAATCTTAAATTATTGCAAGAGAAATAAATTAAAGTAGAGGCAGACATGAAGTAACTAGCAAGAAACAAATAAGTTTAAGTTAGTTGGGTTCTTACCTTTGCCAAAGCTTTGGCGTCGAGTAAGGCGGGTGCAACAAAATCTGCATGACTAGCACTGTACATCATCGCCTGGCGAACGGCGATTTTGTCGTTAGGGTCTGTATGGTTCGTGTACTCCAGAAAAATCAATTCCTCGAGAAACTTACTCTTCTCTCGAGCATAAATCAATCCGCCCCCCTTAATAAAAGATTCCAACATGTTTGGTTCCATTCCATCTTTGAGGAGATCGGGTGGCATTGCCATTGCAAACATGGCACCTTCATTGGAGTTAAATCCAATAATAGCATCAACATCATGGTGGAATTGACCTGTTTTGAACAGGATTTCTGGCAGGTCTGGTAAAAAGTTGCAATCAACTATAGGTGCTACTATATCTTGGGTGCCCTTGTAGTTGGTAAGGGTCAATCCGCTTTGTGCTGTCAAAATTTCCTCCACAGTTTTGCTACGGACACACTTGACATGATTTGGTCCCAAGCTACAGTTTGTAAGATTCGCAAACACTTCTAACTGTCCTGTGTTAGTAACTTTCCCACCAAAAAATGGCAACGAGGATGCACCGCTCTGCATGATGGCTCTATGAAACAAACCTTTGGACAATGGCGAGATTAAATGAAGAGAAACGCTCATTCCTCCTGTGCTCTCGCCAAATATGGTCACTCTGTTGGGATCGCCGCCAAAACTTGCGATGTTGGCTTGAACCCACTTTAATGCCAATACCTGCAGTTGTATTGTATAGGTAAATCGAAACAATTTTTAATATATTATTTATATAGGATAACTGGCATTCAATGACTAACTGCCAATGGAAGGTCGGAAATCGGTTGTCTTGGTTATTTTAAGTTGTTGCGTTTTGACATCATCATTTGTTTCAGCCTATACAAATCAAACGTTGTCATGATGCTTTGCAATGAAATCTACAATTCTTCATGTTACATGACTGCCTCATAGAAAAGTCGGTCCTATCTATAGGTTTGGGATATGTAGAGAAATATCTGAGGACATAACGATCCTGTGACCACCAGCCAGAGACTTTCATTTGGACAGTGTCGATGAGATGAGAACATAAATGGACGGATACTGGCCGTTAGAGGCACGTTTACTTAGCTGAGTGTCAAATCCTATTCAACATGGAGTGCAAAGTGCTACGGAATAGCACTAGGTAAATGTTCCATTCCATTCGCAGAGAACTAGAAGCACAAAGAACAATAAGCACTGTGAAAAAAAAAAGCTACGCGCCCCCTCCCCTTTCTTTTCTCCTCTACTCATGCCCCTTGAATAGCTAGAATATTACATCGGTCCTGCCTGCTACCTCGTACCTGATCCAACATCCCATAATTTCCTTTATATTCAGTGCCAGGAATGTTTAGGAAGCCAAGCACTCCCAGACGATAGTTGATTGACACAACGATGACGTCATTGAAGGTCGCCAACACTCCACCAGGGTACACTGTGGAAGTGCCAAAAATGAATCCGCCGCCATGAATCCACACCATCACCGCCATCTTGTCATCGGGTTTGATAGTTGATGGCACGAATACATTGAGGAAAAGACAGTCTTCGCTGATCTCCACTATTAAAATAAGTAAATAAAGTTTGAATATAACAATGTTGATTGTCATTACCAGGTTGTTATTTATACTCATAAGAAGTCTACGTAAGTATCGCATTGCAAGAAGCCCGCGGTGTAACTATTGTAACTAGAGCATTATATCGTAAACCATGTGAGTATCTTTTTATACTTAAGAAGTGTAAGTGTAAGAAGAAGAAGATTGTAAGTAATGTATCGTTTTTGTTAAGTAGTGTAACAAATGTAGTGTTCAATAGTAGTTGTATTGCATTGGTTTGCATTCGCGTGTTGTAATAAAATAAAGGTTGTTATTTACACTCAGGCTGATGGCAAAAAAAAAAAGCGGGATAAAAATGCATCATGATAACCATTATCGAAAGGGAAAATTATGACATCCACTATATTTGTATCATGTCTAAAGCCCCAAGAATATTCCTTGTAAGTATATACCACACAAACGAATAGTTCTTTTCGCGCGCGCTGTTTGGTTAACTCGAAGGTGATTCGCAAAGTACTATTCACCTCCGAGCAGCTAAAGAGAAACAAACTGCCTTCGCGCGTCGCTTTGTTTACCGAAAATGATGTTTTAGTCCGCTAGTTATTCAATTTGTGTGGTATATACTAAAACAATTATTAACCTCAGTGTCGGTGAATGTGGTGGATATTTACCTCGGCGCGAATATCCACCACTATTCACCTCCACTTCGATGAATAATTGTTAATTATTCCAAGCAGTAACGCATTCCTAACTTTCTTATCTTTTTAAAAACCAAACTTAACGTAAGCCTTCCAAGGTAAGGCAGGTCGAGACAGGGAAGAGTATTTTTTCATAAGCAGTTGACAACGGGAGGGGGAGGGAGAAAGAAGGGGGAGGCATCTACACAAAAGGTTAAAGTGAAATAGAACGTTAACATATCTCCAAAAATTTCAAATAATTGTTTACCGGTTCACAAATAATCCCAGACTGGCTTACAATCTTGTAGGGAATATGGGGTGAGGGGGTATTAAACAATTCAAGTGAAGTTCTTAAAGGGTCTTGAAGGAGGCTTACATATTTCTAAATTCCGTTTAATCCCCAAAGCAATAAAAATGGTATTAACAGCAATGATCCTAACATCGGAGAAACGACGAAAGCAAAATATACTCATAATATAATATATAATGTGCCTACCTTCCTTGCCAAACACGAGAACAATGTGGTATGAATAGACCATTGCGTGATGAGACTTAATCATTATTCATATATTCCCTGTCACTTTTTACTACGTGTACTAATATTTCTTAATTTTAGCCCCTTAAGAAGGTTGGTTTACGAACCAAAATATTTGGCGCTTTATATTCTCATTTTGTTTAATGCTTTTTCCATCGATTCTCTTCTGAAAGGATCACTTTTGCCGTTAATGTCATCGAAACATTTTACTGATCTAGATTTGCATGCATACAACAATTTCCCAGCGATGTATTTCATCGATCAGTGTTGTTGTCTCGAGTCACGCAAACCGACATGTATCTTAATAAGTGTTTTAATTCGAATTTTGAAGACAAGTTCTTATGAAAAGGCTATTTTAAAAACTTCTTTGTCGTTACGCTGCACCGCCGCAGCATTTTACGTGGTGTTTTTTGAGAAAACTTACCAAACTGAGGCCTAGCGATCCCAGGAATAGGTAATGACTCATGAACACACGACGCCCCGAACTCTGTGGCACGTTTTATTCCAGACCAAGGTTTGACGGGCTTTGGTGCTGCAAACCTCAATTCTCCCACTGGAGGTTCAGCATACGGGATACCAAGATACTTGTGCACCACTTTACCGTGTGGAAGAGCCTCAATCTTGCCAACAACTGCACCAGACTCGATCTGCACGACGGGGGATTGATAGCGCTCGTCGACTTCGGCTTGGGTTAATTTCGATCCAAAAAGGCCAGCGCTGATCACGATTATGCACAGAACACGAAATAGAACTAGCTTCATATCGAAAATGTTTGCTTTTGTTCAGTGCCGTTCTACATGACTTTCTTTCCAGCTAAGCGACGCTAGCTAGCCTTGGTAAGTTAGCCATAATGTTCGTCTGTGGGTAAACGTCATCGTCATTCATGTCAGGATTTACGTCACGCGACAATTGCTTCTCAAATATTTAAATTTAAGTATTTTAAGTCGCCACTTTATGGCGTCTCTAACGACATTGCTTTCTTGACAATAACGGTTCCCTAATCCAAAGTATTAATTGTGAATTTCGGGTTATGAGAATCGAATGAGAAGATAAGAAGTAATACAACACAGTCACTGGCAATATAAATGGGTGACCATTTCAGAAACGGTCTGGAAATCAAGTATGTTCGCCATGTCAGCACGCTAAAGGCTCATTGAAGCGGTCACGAACATTTTTGTCTTAGGTGGTGGTGGCCTGGCTATAAAGGGACAAATGGGGACGAGTTAGCAATTGGTGAAAACAAATAATTTTTCTGGTTTGTACAAGGACTCCTTCAGATATGACAGTAAGAAATATTATTGCTTTTCCATGAAGGCACTTCTCCGACGGTCACTCACATGTCCCACCAAAACCAACACAATATCGATGAATAGCACAAGGCTCTGCGTACAAAACGGTAAAGCTTTATTTCAATTCCTGACATGTAAGGTCTCCAAGTGATACGAAAGTAACAAATATCATTAACTTGTTATGAACGAACTTCTATACGCCATTCACTTGTCCCACTGAAAAAATCACAGTTATAATGAATAGTCAAAGGCTCTGCGAACAAAAGAGGGTCTAACATAGGTTTGGCGGGATGCGGGATGGGCCTGTTTTCGCTGGCGGGATGCGGGATGAAAGGAAATTTAAAGGCGGGATGCGGGATTGTAAGGGGTCGGCGGGAGGCGGGAAGTTGGTTATTTTCGTGGCGAGACGCGGGAATTCTTGTCTTTTTCGGGCGGGAAACGGGATGCTATATGTCGCTATACAGTCTACTTTTTCGTCATTATCAGCGTGCGTGTGAATTTTTGATCCTTATCAGCAAAATCAAGTTGCGGTCCGACCACCGTCTAATTTTTAATTAAGACCTGTCACAAACATGTCAATTTTTTCTATAAAATCCATTAAAATCACGTTTCCAGCAGATATAGACGATAAACGATAAAAGCTGACTCGTCCCCAGTCGTCTCTTGCAAGACGCGAAGGATGACTGGGGACGAGTCAGCGATAAAAGAAGCTTCATTGTTCATTGTTCTAAATGAATGGCTTCTATTGTCTTTAAGGACGTTCGCGCGAAAATCTTCCAACATTGCAATTTTTCTCGTGTCGTACAATTCAGAGAGTAATCTTGCTCGTAATTTCAAATCGGCCTCGCGCTGCGCGCTCGGCCGATTTCGAAATGACTCGCCCGATTACTCCCTGAATTGTACTCCACTCAGTCCAATTACTATTACTAATTAAGTTTTCATATAACGCGCGCTCTGATTGGCTGAAACAGTGTACTTTATTAGAGTCCAGATGTACGGAGGAAATGTCACGCCATCGACCCAATATGGCCGAACACTATTCCCGAACGTTTTTCTCGGGTTTTGTCTTGACCCTGACATCTTCTTTGACCTGAAAACGAGAATGAAAACGAGCTTTAAGGCGATAGAAAGTGAAATTTCGGTACAAGTTACGGAAAAAAAACACCGAGCCGGAAAGTAAGCTCAACAACAAAACAACCAACCAAAGATTTGTAAACAAGTCAAGGCCGAAATTGAAGGCATTATAACGAAAGCAGAAACGAAAAACACGAAAGATAGTACAAAATGGGCTATCTGAGTTGTTGAATATGAGTTTCACATTATTTAAGTACGGAATTTTAGATAAAACACGCACAGCTACATTTTCGTGTAAAAAACAAAACAAACAAACAGCAATTCAAAAAAACAGAAAACTAAATTAGCTAGCGAATACACACACAACTCAGACTTCATATACTGAATATTTTTTTCTGGCGTTTTCAAAACAGCTTGGTGCCGTGAAAGAAAAATTGCCAGAAACCTTCACGAAATAACCAACAAAGAAGCTAGACAACAACCTCGGTAAATTCTACGCCGAAGCTCGAACAAAAGACGGTGAACTTTACTCAAGCTCATCGCTTCTTGGATTTTGCAACGCTATCGAGAGACACCTAAACAATCCACCCCTAAACCTACAAATTTTTATTGCAAAGGGGTCTAATTTCAAGCTTCAAACAAGCTGCTGCAAAGTTAATAGAAAAAATTGAACAAGCGCGAAAACAAAGAAAACATCGAACACAAGTTTACCTGTCATTCCAGCAGCAGACGTCCAGAAATAAAAAACCTCCAATGCAATTCAGGAAGACAATCCTGTTCCTTTATCCTTTCCAGTGCAATGAATGAAAGGCCACAGTAACCACAGCAGCCGACTCTATTTTTTCCCTTGAATCCGATGGTTGTAAATGATTCGCGAAACACGCCGCACGGCCGCAGCATTTTGTGAAGTACCAGCCACAAGCTTTGAGCAGTTTGTTTTTCTAGTTGTCAAGTTAACAACGTGCAAGTTTTCATGGGCCAGAATTCAGCCGGTTTTCACTGAACAGTCTACTTTTCTATCCTGTGTTGTACTAAAAGTCCTAAGAACTTCAAGGACTCGTGTTAAAATTCGGTTTCCACTTGACGTTTTCAGCTTGTGGATTTCTGAACTTTGATGGTTTCAAACTTGATGGTTTGACAGCTGTTGACAGCTCATGTCTTATTCAACCAATCAAACTCTTTTAACCATTCTAACAAGTTTTGTGATTGGCTAATTGTTGCGTACTTTATCAGAGTACAGATGTACGCTGACGCCACTGCTATTCGCTTCAAAAAAGTTTGTTTTGAAAATAATTGCGCGAATTCGTGGGGAAATTAATGAATTTCTTAATTATAAAACAAATAAAGAAGCCTCGACTGTGCTCTGTTCTGTTGTAAAGCACTTAGGAAGCGACTAGAGCACTTAAGAAGTAGGGAGAAACACTCGCCTACGGCTCGCGTTTCACCCTACACTTCTTTCGTGCTCTAGCCGCTTCCTGCGCGCTTTACAACAGAACAGAGCACAGTCGAGGCTTCTTTATTTGTTAACTTTTATCAGATATGTAAAAAAAAAGTGGGGGTCACCGACTTCGTTTCCGAAATACGATAACCGAAAGAGGGCGCGTATTTGGATAAATTTCACTTCATCACTCGATATGACCTTAGCGGCTTCGGGCGACAAAATATTTTAAATTAATTGATGTAGGCTAACTTTCTTTGCCTGAATTTATTTTAGTGGGTCTATTGTACAAATATATTTCGGTTTTGAAGTCCCTTAAGGAAAATCTTGCTTTAAAGAATTGGATTTGCGAACACTCGAGACTGGAAAATGTGACTAATTTGGTCGCGCGCGAGGCTGACTCGTCCCCAGTCGTCTCTTATGCGAAAATTGCAAGACGCGAAGGATGATGGGAAGGAGGAAAGGCCAGAGCTTCTTCTCTTCCTTCCCATGATTCCCTCCGTGTTCAGCAGTCGACTCAAGACGGACTCAAAAGACGACTGGGGACGAGTCAGGCGCGCGAGGGGAGAAAATGAAAAAATAACAAAGTTCCAACATTGGAAATTCGCTCATTTTTTGTCAATCAGTAGAGATTTATCGGTAAAGTTGGTATATCCCGAAAAAAGTGGGGGTCACCGACCGTTTAAGAGTTAAGTGTCTTGCCCAAGAACACAACGTAGTGCCCTGGCCAGGGCTTGAACCCGGACTGCTCGATTTAGAGTCCAGCGCACTAACCATATTAGGCAACTGCAAGCTTCTTGCTGTCAAAAATCAAAATGGCGAAGTGGATCGTCATAGCCTAGTTGCATTCCCTCCAAGTTAAATGGAAATGCAGCATGACAGGAAGGACAGCTACTACAACAACAGGTCATCAGCCAGAGAAAAAGAAATAACATCGATACTTCAGAGAAACGACAGAGCATCATTAAAGATCAGGGGCGGATCCAGGATTTCAAAAGGGGAGGTGGATGGCAGACCATTAGGGCCTAACCCTAACCCTAACCCTAACCCTAAGTGGCGGCAGACGGCGAAACGTAGCGTAACAACAACCAGACATGAGCGAGAGCTAATTTTTCTTTCTTTCTTTATTTTCTATTTCAAATAAAGTGACATTTTGATTTTTTTTTAATGAAAAATGGGGGGTGGATATCCACCCTATCCACCCCCCCTGTATCCGCCCCTGAAGATCAACGAATGAACGCCAACTCAGGGTAAAGTAGGTAAACCATAGATTTACCAAAGTGAACTAGCTACTCCTGTCTATCGTAATCATTGACCAAGGCAACTGTAAAGATCTACTGTAATACGATAACTTGGGAACAGTCGGGGAAAAACATTTTAATGCGGCGGGATCGGGATGACGCGTCCGAAGCGAGCGGGATGACGGGAAAGAGGAAAAAATGGTGGCGGGAAGCGGGAATTGCAAACCCTATGTTAGACCCTCACAAAACTGTTAAGCTTTATTTCATTTCCTGATGTGTACAATGTCTTCATGTGATACCACAGTAACAAAAATCATTGTCTTTGTTACGAATGGATTCGGTTTGGTGAAGTAAACGTTTCTCGCCAGACTGAACGCAGGATTCTCGGTAACACAACAATTTTACTCAATTCCAGCTTAACATGTCGCACCCTTCGACAATCAACTCAAAACACTTCTCGTCTGAAGTTCTTCTCGGAAAGTCTCTATCACGTGGCCTAAGCGAAAGTCTAAAAATAAACATCCTCGTGGGAAAATACGTCACATGGACAATGTCACAAACAATGTCACGCTCAGTTTCGGAAGTAACACAATTTTTTGTAACAGTCTTGCTATGAACGTACTCCTGCGTCACTTACTTGTCCTGCTGAAACAATCACAGCAAAAAGGAACAGCCCAAGGCTCTGCGTAAAAAACTTTAAAATTTTGTTTCATGGTTTATTTAATTTGCTGACGTGTACAAGGTCTCCACGTGATAGGACAGTAACGAAATTCATTGCCTTGCTATGAACGCACTTCTACGTCTCTCACTTGTCCTACTGAAACAATAATAAAGACTCAATGAATAGCCCAAGGCTCTGCGTACAAAATTGTAAAGCTTAATTTCAAATCCTGACGCGTACAAGGTCTGCAAGTGATACAACAGTAACAAATATTATTGCTTTGCTAAGTTACTTCTATACGTCACTCATGAGCACTTGTTCTACTGAAACAATCACAGCAATAATGAAAGCTAAAGTTCTGCGTACAAAGCTGTAAAGTTTTGTTTTAAAATACGTTTATAGCTCATCCTTTGGTGTCTTCTCTTGTTTCTTCTTTTTCTCCGTTTTCTCCAACTCTAGTACTTTAGGGACAACTTCATTCCAGAATGCCACCTTCTCTGCTTGGTATCTACTCTCCACCCTCGGTTGCACATCGAGGACGAGATATTCCTGCTCCTGTTCTGTAAACTTGGGCCACGTGACTGGAGAAGGACCAGAATCGGGTGGATTTGGAGACCTGACAGACGGAATCAATAAAAAGGTGTTTAAATGCCGAATGGTTCTCTTGAATTAATATACAATAAGCTTAGCACCGTAGTTCTTTGGCCGACTTGTCCGTGAGGTAAAGTTTGTCAAATTGTCAAATTTTTGGGTGCCTTAAGGCAACAGGTATAACGGCGAAACGTCCCCAGTTGTCAGAACAGTCCACATAGACCCTGCAAATTAACAACGTACCAGATGGTTCTTAGGCCTAATTTCTACTTTGCTACTTTGCTTCTACCTGCAAGTTACAAAGTAGTTCACCTGCAGAAGAATGCACTGTAGGCACTGTTTGCCCTTGGACGTTATATTTTTCAGCCAAAAGAAGGGTTATGAGTCCACTACCCCAGATTTGCAGTGGGCCATTACAGATAACCGTCATTACAGTGTCCTTCCCAAAAAATATTTTACTAGGACTATGGCTAGGTTCGAGGGTCGCGACTTCTCACATTACCTAAATATATAAACGCTTAGTATTGTCACAAACTCCAATCACGTTCTTACCCGTATTTGGCAAAGTCCGTCCACAGTTTCATGATATGTAAACTCAGCCCCTTTTCTATCTCTGAGTACTTTTTTACCATCATATTAAGGAATGAGTCAGATATATTCTTGAAAGGTGAACCAAACACAAATCCGTTTTCCATATCATGCACCACGCCCATCCAGTCAGGCACAAGTGTATGTACCGGTCTGTGATCGAACACATAAACGTAGGGTGCTCGTTCTCCCTGTTAAAATATCAAAGAAAAAGCGAACTTGTGATTATTACATAGTATTAAACGACTGCTCTCTTTTCGATGTAGCAGTGCGTGTGCTACTGGATCTCGAGTCAATAGATTACCGGGCCACAGTAGTAAAATTGTCCATAAACACGAAGGACTAGCCTCGTGTCCCTAGACCAAATGTACGCAAAAATCGCAAAGGGACCAGTGAAATCATAGAATACTGACACAGAGAGAGACCCTGGAAACCAGTCTGGATAGGTAGGTGTTTACAGGTAAGAGGTATTCAGCAATTTCGCTAAGAAAGCGATCTTATGTAAAAAAAAAAACCGACGTGCAGGCTTCATCGCATGCACCTTAATATAATATTCACCTTATAGGCTTCATCGCACCTTAATATTCCCCTTTAATATTCGAAAGGTTAACCTCAGAAATTCCGTACGGATTTTTATAATGGATTAATTATCGTTATATACACATAGCAAAGAATGTGCTTTGTATGGGTTTTTATCAACTCGTTGCAAAACTTCGGGAAAATTCAATGGTTCGTTGCGCTCACTCGTTCGTTTTCCGAAGTTTTGCAACGAGTGAATAAAAACCCGTGCAAGCAAAGCACTTTCTTAAAAAGACATCTTTATTAATGTCAACTAAATTCTTACCGTTGCCAAAGCTTTGGCCTCGAGCAAGGCGGGTGCAACAAAATCTGCATGACTAGCAATGTCCATAAACGACTGGCGAACGGCGATCTTGTCGTTAGGGTCTGCATGGTTCGTGTACTCAAGAAAAATCGTTTCTTCGAGAACCTTGCTTTTCTCTCGAGCATACGTCAAACCGCCACTTTTTAGGAAAGACTCCAACATTTTTGGTTCCATGCCGTCTTTGAGAAGGTCAAGCATAACTAATGCGAACATGGCACCTTCGTTGGAGTTAAAACCAGTAATAACATCAACATCACGGTGGAACTGACCTGATTTGAACAGGGTTTCTGGAAGGTCTGGTAAAAAGTTGCCATCTACAGTGGGCGCCACTATATCTTGTGAGCCTCCGTAGTTAGGATACGTCAACTTGCGTTGTACCGTCAGAATCTCCTCGGCAGTCTTTCCACGGACGCATTCTACATGATCTGGTCCCAAACTACAGTTTGTAAGCTTGGCAAACAGTTCTAACTGCTCGGTGTTAGTAACTTTTCCACCGAAGAAAGGGGTCGAGGATGTACCGCTCTGCATGATGGCTCTGTGAAACAAACCTTTGGACAATGGCGAGATCAAATGAAGAGAAACGCTCATTCCTCCTGCGCTTTCACCAAATATGGTCACTCTGCTGGGATCGCCGCCAAAGCTTGCAATGTTGTCTTGAACCCACTTGAATGCTAGCACCTGCATAAGAAATGGTCAAACAATTCAAATTTATCATTCGGTTAATTACTTCAATTCTTTGCAATTGATGATCGGGTAATCGATAAGTAGTTCATAAGTAAACAATAACATAAATGAATAGTCGTTGAAATTATTGATAATTTGCTCAAAAACAATGTTCAAAATGTTGGCGAGCAGAGAGCGATAGCATACAAAGAAAATGTATTTGTCCTTTGGCTAGACCGCATTGAAGGCCTGGCCAAACGGATACGCCAATTAACGAAAGTTTTCAACTTGCAACCACTTGCGTCTGTTTATTTTCAGTTCCGTTAAGTCAGGACTTGCATGCACTTGCATGCACTTGGGTTGACTTGCGATGATTTGCGTTCACGTTGTTCGAGATCAAATATGCACGCAAGTCAACGCACGTTTTTCACCGTTTGGCCACCCAACGCCCAAGTCAACGCAAGTCTTGCTGTTTACTTCAAGTACTGAATTGCAGCGCGCGCAATAGCACTCAAGCGGCTTTTTTGACAACTTGCGCGCACTTACGAGTAATCTTGCGAGTCGTTTCGCAAGCCAACGCAAGTCTGTGCGCAAGTTCAACTTGCGACTACTTGCGTCCACTTGCGTTACCGCTACCGTTTGGCCAGAGGTTAATGGTGGGGCACTTGAGTTCGGAAATACTTCGCGTAGCTCATTGTTGGTGATAATCCATGCCTAATCAGCTCTTTACTCATTGATTATCCCTTCTACTTAAAGGGGCTACGTCACAGACAACTCAACTTGAAAAAATTGGCATATTTTTTCAAGTTTGTTGCTCATAATTCGTCTTAATCTTCGTCAGTTGAAACCATCCTTGCTTATTTTTGGAGTTTTGTCTCTCCGTTGGTCTTTTTCTATTTTGGAAAACTGTTATCTTGAGGATTCCTTCGATTTAAAAGCAATCAGAAAAATCATGACTTCAAATGCCGTGGCATAGTTCCTTTAGTTGTCGATTTTCTTTCGTCTGGTAAATAGATTACTTTATCGTTACAGTCTGCAGCAACGTACCTGATCCAACATCCCATAATTTCCTTTATAATCAGTGTCAGGAATATTTAAGAAGCCAAGTACCCCCAGACGATAGTTGATTGTAACAACGATGACGTCATTGAAGGCCGCCAACACCCCACCAGGATAAGCTATAGAACTGCCCAAAGTGAATCCACCGCCATGAATAAACACCATCACTGCCAGCTTGTCATCGGATTTAACAGATGGGACAAACACATTGAGAGAAAGACAATCCTCACTGATATCCCCTACAAAAACAAAAGAAATGAATTTCTTCCGTTGCATGTTTTTCGTTTTTCACGAAATATATCAAACACGAGAGGCAGATTTTCATCGGGATATCCAAACACCGAGAAGAGAGTTAAAAATACGACGCTCAGCGGAGTATTTGTGATGAAATTCGAGATGTTTGGATAGCGGATGAAATACTTTTTCGAATGTTTGATATATCTTCTGAATCTTCTTAGGAGTAAACGGAAAAGTACAATCGTAAATATCTATGCTAACTAAGACCGGGTATCCAAACCTCCTTCACGGTTGTGATTTTTTTTTTTGTTTTCACTTGATGAATTAATATTGAGTTTGAGAAATAAAGATGTAGCACTGAGGTTGCTTTTGCAATGATAACAAACATGAGCTGTGTAAAGCTTAACAAACAAAATGGCACTACAAGGTGTTTTCATTTTTCCAGTTTAGTCAGAAGAAAAAAAAACTACGCCATGCACGATAGATATCATGAAATTGAATCATGTTCCTGGGGCAACCAGAAGAAATTGAATCCAGAAACGTTACCTTGGATTTCCTTTTAATCCAGCTGCTTTATTTGACTTATTTCTGTACAACCGCGAAGGCCAGTCTTATATTTTTACCTAACTTTTTCTTTATTCCCAAACGTTCATTATTTGCATTGGAACGGCTAACTTCTAATACTTTATTATCCAAATTCAAGCAAGCCTGCCATTGCATGCAGAAACTTAACAACACATTAACAGCACAGTAGTAGCCACACAACGTTTCTCTGATAACATAATCGCTGGCAAGATGTCTCTGAAAATACGTCACATTCTCCCATCAGGGACTGTTTCAGAGGTATGAGTATAGCACAGGATACTAGTCCTTCTCCTTGTTAATAATGGCGAGGCCCGGCCATTTGGCGGAGGGGGGTGGGGGAGAGATCAGCTTCACCTCTACAATATGCGCATTAAAGGGACTATGTCACGGATTTTAACATATTTTTGTACAGCCCAAATTTGTATATGTGTCGTAAGAAACTTTAAACAATCTGGTCTTTTTTTTTTTTTTTTTTTAAAATTTTTCCATTTTTTTTTTTTTTTCCCCCCCCCCGCTTAAAAAAAAAACGATGTTTTTATTTTCATGGTTAAATTTGCCTACCACTTATTTAAGAACAGTTTGGACCAAAAAAAAAATGCGAAATCCCCGTGGCATAGTCAATTTAAACAATAAGATGTAATTTCGGTGGGAAGATATCTACAACTTAGTACATGTACTTATAACTGCCTCCATCTAATTTTGCTTTCAGTTAAAAAGTGCCTTGGCTTATTTTCTAGAGAAGATGGAGGGGTTGGGGAGCTTATTAGTAACGGTAGCAGTGGGGAAGGGGTCTTTTACAGAAGAGTCTCAAGTTTGCGTGACAGTACTCCTTGAAAAGTTCAGTTCTGTTTTTACCCAGTTTCTGCTGGTAGTAGTTAGACCCTGAGATGATAAAACAACAATTACGACAGTGAACTTTTTAGCGGGAAACGACGAAGAAAAGTTGACAAAAAAAGTTTAATAAAAGTAAACTTGTTTCTTCAATCTTCGTCACGCTACACGCATATTGTAAACAAAACGCTTTTGCCTGTCTTTTATATCTTAACCAAGAATACATTATTTCAAATAAAATAATAAAGGAATACGAATGATAAAAACACACCAAACTAGAATGAAAGGAACACTTTCTCAACGAAAACAATTAGTGCTGTGGTATGTCAATGCAGCATTTGATGAAATATTGGCTTTTAATACTTCATCACTGCGTATAAATTTGATTTCTAAGCTAGGTCAGCTGAAAAAGCATTTTTACTCAGAATCTAATTTAACTGTAAAAACCAACTAGGGACATATATCGATTTTTGCAAATGAAATAGTACTAATGCCTGCAAACCTAATATTTATATATTTCAGTATTTTTCTTTGAAATATTTGCAGATTTACAAACGTGACAAGAAACACATAGTATAAATAGACATGATGAACCTCTTTGTTATTACATGCCACGCACAATATTTACCATATCATATTTGGCACTTTTATCTCCCCACATTGTATTTTTCATTATTTTGTTTTGATATGTTGCTCAAGCGTTTGTCGTTTCTCCGTTGTTTACTCTGTGTAGGAAGAGTAAATTGACGTATTTTTTTTAATATTATTACGTCAATTCGAAGAGGGCGAATAGATCGATTCGAAGCAGGGTTTGAAAGAGGGGGCCGGGGGAGTGTAAGTACTGTATACCAATATACCCAGTATAGATCAGTATACTCAAAATTTCCCCTCAAAATCGTGACAAATACCAAAATTTGGGAAAACAAAGTTTCCTTTATACCCATAAAAGGCCCAAGTTTAGCATAAAAATACTTTATAACCTATTTTAAAATCCCTCTGTATATCGTGTTGCACTCTAGATATATCAAGGCCCCGAATTTGAATTTTAACCCCCAGGTGGCAGGGTAAAAATTATTACGTTGTCATGTGCTTACCTGACTGAACATCTATCCCAGGAAAAGGCATTGGATTCTGCGGACACGAGGCTCCATACACTGTAGCGTGTTTTATTCCAGACCAAGGCTTGACGGGCTTTGGAGCTGCAAACCTCAATTCTCCGACCGGAGGTGCAGCATACGGAATACCAAGATACTCGTGCACTGCTTTGCCGTGTGGAAGAGTCTCAATCTTGCCAACGACTTCACCAGACTCGATCTGTATGACGGGAGAACGTTGGTTTTCGTCTAGTTCAGCTCGGGTTAAATTAATACATGCATAAAGGACAGCACAGGCCACGCTTATACACAAAAAGGAAGGTAACTTCATGTCGAAGGGTGGTTTGCTTTTGCTCGGTGCTGTTTCGCTGTTCTAAAGTGTTTGCCAAAGCGACCGCGCTAATAGTGAAGCCTGGGGCTATTTTTATAAGGATTTACGTCACGCGACTTTTCTACTGGTGACATCACCCTATTTTATGTTATCCTGAATATTAGTGGCCAGCTTCGCGTGTAACGCAAGGTGTGATCCGCACATGTACAAGGCTTACAAAAGAAATATCATAGCTTGATTATGGAGGCACTTCTTCGTTACTCACTTATCTCAGTTGTGGTATGTTTTCTTGTTGTCGGGCCGCAAATAACCCAAGCCGAACAAGACGAATCAGCACCAGCACCTGCTCCAACCGTGGAGACCGAGGCTGAAGCAGTCGTGGGCAAGATCGAGTCTCTTCCGCTCGGTAAATCGGCGTGTGAGTACCTTGGCATCCCATATGCAGAACTGCCGGTGGGAGACTTGAGGTTTGTAGCGCCTAAACCCGCGAGACCTTGGTCTGGAATAAGAAATGCAACAAGTTATGGAAAAGCTTGCCCGCGGCCGACTTTGTGGATGCCGATACCCGGTTTTGAACCAGGTCAGGTCATGATAAATAGCCGTACATTTCTTTGTCAGGCTACAACAGTAGGTTAAGAAATCTTGGGTGTTTTATTTCCGTTTTCGTACGTTTTAGGTTATATCTGAGATGAGAGGTTTCACAATTATTTTGAAAAACGCAGCTGTGAGGAAGAAACTGTCCGCTTTGTGATTTTGCGCTCGTGTTTGATTTTTGTGGGGAAGAAATGAACTTTGGTCAATTTTGAAATTGCTTGCGTGACCACCAGACGCTGCTTGCAATTAGCATAATTTGCAGTTTGACGATTTTGACAGGTTATCTGTCAACATCACAGTATGCCTCGTCTGCTTAAATATTGGATTCCCAAGGACCCGGTTGTACCCCTAACCCCTTGCAGGGAGACTGGCACAAACCCGATGCATAAAACCATTTATTCCCCGCGTGGGGTGAATAAATCTCCTTTCCTGGTGTGTACATGTCTCCATTTGATACGACAGTAACAAAAATCATTTCCTTGCTATGAACGAACTTCTGCGTCAATCACTTGTCCTACTGAAACAAACATAACAACGATGTATAACCCAAGGCTCTACATACAAACCTATAAAGCTTTATTTCATTTCCTGGCGTTTATAGGGTCTCCAAGTGATAAGACAGTAACAAAAATCTTTGCTTCGCTATGACTTCTACGTCACTTACTTGTCCTTCTGAAACAATCAGAGCAATAATGAACAGCCTAAGGCTTTACGTACAAAACTGACTGTAAAGCTTTGTTTTATGTATATTGATAAGTGCATCGGCCACACACTGAGACCTGAAAAAAATTTTCAGGCTCCCGCCAGAGCCGAAAATTTTCGGCTCAGAGTGGGCCTGCACATCTATATATATTTCACTGCTACTGCTGGACACACATTCCTTTGTTTTATGGTTTATTTAATTTGTTGACATGTACAAGGTCTCTAAGTGATACGACAGCAACAAATATCATTTGCCTTGCTACGAAGTAACTTCTACACGTCACTTGTCCTACTAATTAAAACAATCACAGCAATAATGAATAGCCCGAAGATCTGCGTACAAAACAGTAAAGTTTGGTTTTACAGTCAAAATACCCAGCGCGTGCCACCTAATATTCCGGAATAGTTTTGATTAACGGCGAACGGATTGCATTATTCGTTTCAAACATTCAAATTCAATTTGAATATTGTAAATTATCCAACCGTAAGCACGTGAACACGTGAACCCGTCAAAAAAAAACCAATTTGATTGATTAATTTTTGACAGGTTCACGTGTTCACGTGTTTACGGTTGGATGATTTAAAATATTCAAATTGCATTTGAATGTTTGAAACGAATAATGCAATCCGTTCGCCGTTAATCAAAGCTATTCAGGAATATTAGGCGGCACGCGCTGGGTATTTTGACTGTAATATACGATTACAGCTCATCCTTTGGTGTCTTCTCTTGTTTCTTCTTTTTCTCCGTTTTCGTCAACTCTAGTACTTTAGGGACAACTTCATTCCAGAATGCCACTCTCTCCGCTTGGTATCTACGCTCCACCCTCGGTCGTACATCGAGGACCAGATATTCCTGCTCTTGTTCCGTAAACTTAGGCCACGTGACTGGTGCAGGACCAGAATCGGGTGGATTGGGAGACCTGACAGACGGAATCAATAAAAAATATATGTTAAATGCCAAACGGGTGTGTTTTGAATTTATATACAATTAGCTTCAGTTGTAGCTTGGCACCATGCACGTTTTCCCTTTTGGGTGTTAAGGGCAAACTGTCAGTGAGGTAGAGTAGGTCAAACGTTAAGGTGTTTTAAGGCAACTGGTAGAACGTCTGAAGGTTTCCCAGTTGTCAGAGCACTAGTCCACATAAACCCCGCAATTAACAACGTTCTCGATGATTCTTAGGCCTAATGTCTACTTTGCACCTGCAAGTTAGAAAGTAGTTAACCAGACGAATGCACTGTAGGCACTGTTTGCCCTTGGACGTTATATTTGTCAGCAAAAAGAAGGGTATGAGCCCCTATCCCAGATCTGCAGTGGGCCATTACAGATTACAGCGTCCTGCCCAAAAATACTTTACAAGGACTATGGCTAGGTTCGAGGGGTGCGACTTCTTACATAACCTAAATAAACGCTTAGTATTGTCACAAACTCCAATCACGTTCTTACCCGTATTTGGCAAAGTCTGTCCACAGTTTCATGATATGTAAACTCAGCCCCTTTTCTATCTCTGAGTACTTTGTTACCATCATATTAAGGAATGAGTCTGATATATTCTTGAAAGGTGCACCAAACACAAATCCGTTTTCCATATAATGTACCACGCCCATCCAGTCAGGCACACGCGTATGCACCGGTCTGTGGTCGAACACGTAAACGTAAGGTGCTCGGCCCCCCTATTTAAAATTAAAAAAGTGGAACTTATGATTATAACTGAGTATTTAACGACTGCTCTCTCTTCGATGTAGCGGTGCGCGTGCTACTGGATTTCGAATCAATAAATTACCCGGTCGCAGTAGTAAAATTGTCCATATACACGAAGGCCTCGTCTCCTTAGAACAACTGTAGGCAAAAATCGCCAAGGGACTAGTGAAATCATAAAGTTCTGACAGAAAGAAAGACCCTGAAAGCCAGCCTGGAGAGGTAGGTGTTTAGAGGTGAGAGGTAATAAAAACAACCGAAGTGAATTTTGCAGGCTTCATCGCGCTACCTTAATATTCGAAAGGTTAAAACTAAGAAATCGCATAGAGAGTTACATAATGGGTTAATTCTCGTTATCTACACATAGCAGATAAAGTGCTTTATATGGGTTTTTATCAACTCGTTGCAAAACTTCGAAAAAGTTCATTGCTTCGTTGCGGTCACTCGTTCATTTTCCGGAGTTTTGCAACGGGTAAGACCCTTATTTATGGCTACTGTGTTCTTACCTTTGCCAAAGCTCTGGCCTCGAGCAAGGCGGGTGCAACAAAATCTGCATGACTAGCAATGTCCATCAACGACTGGCGAACGGCGATCTTGTCGTTAGGGTCTGCATGGTTCGTGTACTCAAGAAAAATCATTTCTTCGAGAACCTTGCTTTTCTCTCGAGCATAGGTCAATCCGCCACTTTTTATAAAAAACTCCAACATTTTTGGTTCCATGCCGTCTTTGATATAGTCACGCATTACTAACGCTAACATGGCACCTTCGTTGGAGTTAAAGCCAATAACAACATCAACGTCAGGGTGGAACTGACCTGTTTTGAACAGGATTTCTGGAAGGTCGAGTAAAAAGTTGCCATCTAATGTGGGCCCTACTATATCTAGTGAGCCTACGTAGTTAGGATACGTCAACCCGCGTTGTGCCGTCAGAATCTCTTCGGTAGACTTGCCACGGACGCACTCGACATGATTTGGTCCCAAGCTACAGTTTGTAAGCTTGGCAAACAGTTCTAACTGCTCTGTGTTGGTAACTTTTCCACCGAAAAAAGGAGCAGAAGATGCACCGCTCTGCATTATGGCTTTGTGAAACAAACCTTTCGACAATGGCGAGATCAAATGAAAAGAAACGCTCATTCCTCCTGCACTTTGACCAAATATGGTCACTCTGTTGGGATCGCCGCCGAAGCTTGCAATGTTGGCTTGAATCCACTTAAATGCCAGCACCTGAGTTAAAAATAGTCAATCAGTTCAAATTTATCATTTGGTGAATTACTGCTGCTACCGATGACGAGTTAAGAATGACTATTTGATGATCGGGTAATCGATAAGTAGTGCACAAGTAAACAATAACATCAATTATTATTCATTCAAAATATTTCTTGGTTTCTGATTGGCTTTCAATCCCCGGCTAATTCCAACTAACCGGCTAGCACCGACCAAATTTGGAAGACGCTTCTATTATTGGACGAATGACGTAATAATTATTGGACGATTGACGTCAATCGTCCAATAATTGAAAAATTATTGGACGATTGACGTCACGCAACAACGGCTTTGTACAGAGCTCAGCCGAAGGCGAAAATGGTCGCTAAATTTCAACATTGCGACGAAAAAATGGCCAAAATATTAGATGATAAAGATAGCAAAGACATCAAAAAAGCTTCGAAGGGAAGTCACTTGATTTTTAAAGCTTAACTTCAGGAGAGAAACATCAAAAAACCAGCGACACCGGAGGAATTGGCCACTGTTAGCGAAAATTCTACGCCAAAGTTAGTAGCCATTTTAATTCATTTTGTGTTTTTAGAGCTCTTGGAAATATTCTGAATGAATAATAAAACAATTATTGAATTCGGCTTTCGTATGATATGAAGAATTATGCAGATCTCGGAGGGTGTTATCCGCCTCAGCCGATAACACCCTCCTCGATCTTCATAATTCTTCATATCATACTTAGCCTCATCCAATAATTGGTTATGAATAGTCACTGACATCATTAATCATTCGCTCAAAATGGCAGCGGGCAGAGAGCGATAGCATAGTACAGTCAACTCTCTCCTAACGGACACCTCTATAAGACGGACACCTTTCTAAGACGGACACCTGGTGTTGGTCCCGTCCATGCCGTTTTTCAGTCATTTTGCTGTAACTAAACTCCCTATCAGACGGACACCTCTCTAAAACGGACAGTTGGAGCCGGTCCCGACGGTGTCCGTTTTAGAGAGAGTTGACTGTAACCTCCTTTGGCTAGACCACATTAAAGGCCTGGCCAAACGGAGACGCAAGTAAACGCAACTTTTCAACTTGCGACCACTTACGTCTCCGTTTGGCCAGGACTTGCGTACACGTGCGTTGACTTGCGTTCACGTTAAGTGAGATCAAATTTTCACGCAAGTCAACGCACGTTTTCCACCTGTTTACCTCAAGTAATGCATTGCAGCGCGCGTAGTTGCACTGAAACGGCATTTTTTGACAACTTGTGCGCACTTGCGAGTAAATTTGCGAGTCGTTTGGTCAGCCAACTTTCGACTACTTGCGTCCAGTTACGTTGCCGTTTGGCCAGAGCTTAATGGTGGGTCGCTTATTGCACTCGAGTTCGCAAACACTTCGAGTAGCTTATTGTTTGTGGTAATAAATGCCTAATCAGCACTACTCGTTGATTATCCATTCTACTTAATTGTCGATTTCTTTCGTCTTGTGAATAGATTGTTATGTGGTTGCTATCTCCAGCACAGTACCTGATCTAACATCCCATAATTTCCGTTGTAATCAGTGCCAGGAATGTTTAAGAAGCCAAGAACTCCAAGACGATAGTTGATTGTCACAACTATTACGTCATTGAAGGCCGCCAACACTCCACCAGGGTAAGCTGTTGAACTGCCTAAAGTGAAGCCGCCTTCATGAATAAACACCATCACCGCCAACTTGTCTTCGGTTTTAACAGATGGGACAAACACATTGAGTGAAAGACAATCCTCACTGACATCCTCTACAAAAACAAAAGAAATGTTTTGTTTGTTTGTTTGTTTTTTCCAACTTTAAGTAAGCCTGTCATTGCATGTAAAAACTTAACAACATATTAAGAGCACAGTAGTAGCCACACAACGCTTTTCTCAGATAATATAATCGCTGGCAAGCTGTCTCTGAAAGAACGTCACATTCTCCCAACAGGGACTGTGTCGGGACGTGTAAGCAACACAGGATACTAGTCCTTTTCTTTGTTAGTGAGGGCGCAGCCCATTGGCAGGGGTCAGGGGGAGTTAAATCAGCTTCACCTCACAACTAGGCTTTTGTTTTTTTTTTTTTTTTTTTTTTTTTTTTTTTTTTAAAAATCCACAACAAGACTATTTAACAATTAGACTACTTGCCCTCGTTTTCTATGAGCGAATACTCAACGAGGCGCAGCCGAGTTGACTATCACTCATAGAAAACGAGGGCGAGTAGTCTAATTGTTTTAGTAGAAACTCTTAAAGGACTGCAGTCCAAAAACCTACAATTTTACGTACTTATAAGCCAAAAATGAAGAAAAATTAATCTTTAAATGAGCAAGGAGCGCGCGATCGTTTCCTATCAGCGAATAGAAAAGTTGCCGAGGAACTATCGGCTGATAGTTGCCCCTTAGAAATTTGATGTTCTTAAAACTAGCATATTAGCCCGAGAAGCGATTTGTTTTAAGAACATCAAATTTCCGCGGGGCAACTATCAGCCGATAGTTCCTCGACAGAAACACTCTATTGTTAAAATAGAAAACAGTGGGAGAACCAATCAGATTCGCAGATTTTCAATAGAACACGGCTGAGTTTCTACTAATAAGCAATAGAGAGTGAATGCGACGAGAAGATATCTACAACTACTTATAACTTCCTCCATTTATTTTTGTTTTCAGTTCACTGCACTGGCTCATTATCTCAGGAAGATGGCGGGGCCATTCTAGTTGGGGAGGAGGTCTTTAACAAAACAGAGCCTTAAGTCTTGCGTGACTCTGTGAAAAATTTTCTATTCTTATCCATTTTCTGCTAGCATTGGTTTGCACTCCGAGATGATAATAAAACAATTACGACACTGAACGTTTTCGCGAAGAAACGACGAAGGCAAGTTGAAAGAAAAGTATAATACCACAGGTACCCCAAGATCTATGGGAGATATAGACCGTGTCACCTTTGTTCAGCGTTGTGCGAGTGTTGTAATTTGAGCGTCACGGCGGCCGTTGCGTAACAGCGAAATTATAAGGATTTGTATGGGAAATAACGATCCCTACGTTAATTCAAAAATGTGAACGAGTTTTTAATAAAAAAAAACCTACCTAAAGTCCTCTGTCTGTTGTTCTTTCTCCTATGTGATTTTTGGAGCGATTTAGCGCGATTCCAGTGAAGTTACAGTTCCATTGCCCTTTCTCTCTGTATATCCTTTATGGAGAGAAAGGCAATGGAACTATAACTCACTGGAATCGCGCTAAATCCGGCTCCAAAAACCACATACGAGAAAGAACAACTGAGACAGAGGACTTTAGGTAGGTTATTTTTTATTAAAAACTCGTTCACATTTTTTGAATTAACGAAGGGATCGTTATTTCCCATACAAAAATTATTTTTTCCTTATAATTTCGCTGTTACGCAACCGCCGCCGTGACGCTCAAATTGCAACACTCGCACAACGCTGAACAAAGGTGACACGGTCTATATCTCCCATAGAGCTTGAGGTATCTGTGATAGTACAAGTAGTCTTGGTTCTTACATTTCCGTCACGCTACACGCATGGTGAAAACAAAACACTTTTGCCTGTCTTGCATATTTTCACCAAGAATACATTATTTCAAATAACCAAACCACAAACTAAAATGAAAGCAACACTTTCTCAACAAAAATAATTAGTGCTGCGGTATGTCAATGTCATTGTTTGTATACCATTTGATGAAATATTGGCCTAACAACATCACTGTGTATAAATTTGCATTTGTAGTGTCCATCGTGAAAAGAATTTTTACTCAGAATCTAATTTAACTGTGAAAACTAACTGGGGACACATATCGATTTTTGCAAATGAAATATAATTAACGCCTGTAAACCTAACATTTATTAATTTCAATATTTTTCTTCGAAATATTTGCAGATTTACAAACGTGACAAGAAACACGATGAACCTCTTTGTTATGACAGTGGAACCTCGATATAACGAATGGCCAAGGGACTGGCAAAATATGTTCACTATAACGAGGTTTCGTTATATATATCGAGGTTCTTTTCCATATCTTTCACTATTACTGGGGGAAGAATATCGTTCGTTATATCGAGTACTTCGCTAAATAGAAGTTCCTTAAATCGAGGTTCCACTGTACTTGTCACTCCACTGTTTACCATATCATATTTGTCACTTTTAACCCCATATTGTATTTTACTTGCTTTTGTTTTGATATGTTGCTCAATCGTTTGTCGTTTCTCCGTTGTCTACTTTGGGTAATAAATGGCACGCAATGCATGCAGAAGCGATGACGTTTCACAAGGGGTCTTACATAATTATTAGGAAATTTTGTCAAAAACGTATCGTAAATAAAAGAAGCTGACACCTTGTGCGTGAAAAAGACTGTTATCCAACTGCAGCTTACATTTTTCAAACATAAGAAGCAATGTAAGTGATTGTATAAATAGCATAGCATAGTTAGGATCTGATTGAATTTAAATAAATACAGTACTTTTAAATTCACAGGCAAAAGATGCAATTAATACATTTTCTTTGTAGATTTGCTCAATTGAACAACAGTTATATTTTATATTATATTCTAAATTTTTTTTAGATTTCCCTATGTTGTCTCAACAGAGATTGCGTTATATTATAGTGTGACATCTGATGAACGACATACGATACGCGCTAGCTTTTAAAGAAAGGTCAAACGGTCTCTTGCTCACAGCGGCCCTTGAATTATAAGAATTAGAAATTTCTGTCTACTAAATCTAATAGATCCCATCATTTATAATTTATCTCCTTCGTTTATACATTGTAGTGTTCCATTTTAACTGCACGGGAGTATTTTGATTTCTGTTCGATCGCGACAGACTAAAAGAGCCCGTCGTGCCATGGCAATAAGCGATTACGTCATCGCTTAAAAAGAGTAAATTGGCGTATTATTTTTATATTTTTACGTAATAGATCAATTCGTAGCAGGGTCTGAAGAAAAAACTCCTGTATACCGTGTTGCACTTTAGATATCTCAAGGCCCCGAATTTGAATTTTTTAAAACCCCCAGATGGCAGCGTAATGAATTATTTCGTTGTCATGAGCTTACCTAACTGAACATCCATCCCAGGAAGAGGCACTGGATTCTGCGGGCACGAGGCTCCATACTCTGTAACGTGTTTTGTTCCAGACCAAGATTTGACGGGCTTTGGAGCTGTAAACCTCAATTCTCCCACCGGAGGTTCAGCATACGGGATACCAAGATACTCGTGCACTGATTTGCCATGTGGAAGAGTCTCAATCTTGCCAACAACTGCACCAGACTCGGTCTGTACGACGGGAGAACGTTGGTTTTCGTCGAGTTCCGCTCGGGTTAAATTAATACATGCATAAAGCACAGCACAGGCCACGGTTATACACAAAAACGAAGGTAACTTCATATCGAAGGGTGGTTTGCTTTTGCTCGGTGCTGTTTTGCTGTTCTAAAGTGTTTGCCAAAGTGAAGCCTGTGCATGTGGGCTTTTTATATAAGGTTTTACGTCACGCGACTTTTCGACTGGTGACATCACCGTATTCGTATGTTATCCCATGTTATCCTGAATATTAGTGGCCAGCGTCGCGTGTAACGCAAGGTGTGATCCGCACATGTACAAGGCTTACAAAAGAAATATCATAGCTCGAGTATGGAGGCGCTTCTTCGTTACTCACTTATCTCAGTTGTGGTATGTTTTCTTGTTGTCGGGCCGCAAATAACCCAAGCCGAACAAGACGAATCAGCACCAGCACCTGCTCCAACCGTGGAGACCGAGGCTGGAGCAGTCGTGGGCAAGATCGAGTCTCTTCCGCTCGGTAAATCGGCGTATGAGTACCTTGGCATCCCATATGCAGAACCTCCAGTGGGAGACTTGAGGTTTGTGGCGCCCAAACCCGGAAGACCTTGGTCTGGAATAAGAAATGCAACGAGTTATGGAAAAGCTTGCCCGCGGCCGACTTTGTGGATGCCGATACCCGGTTTTGAACCAGGTCAGGTCATTTTAGCCGTACATTTCTTTGTCATGATCAGGCTACAACAGTAGGTTAAGAAATCTTGGTTGTTTTATTTCCATTTTCGTATGTTTTAGGTTATATCTGAGATAAGAGGTTTCACAAATATTTTGAAAAACGCAGTAGTGAGGAAGAAACTGTCCGCTTTGTGATTTTGCGCTCGTGTTCGATTTTTGAGGGGGGAAAACGAACTATGATCGATTTTGAAATCGCTTGCGTGACCATCAGACGCTGCTTGCAATTAGCATAATTTGCAGTTTGACGATTTTGACAGGTTATCTGTCAACATCACAGTATACATTATTCGATTGTTATTCCAAGACGCGCTATTCACGCTCCATCTCTAAAAGGTGCATCGATCGACTGGGACGATTTATATAGCAGTTTTGTTCGTTCTTCAATCTTGTGATATTCTCAGTGGAGAGCACTGTAATATTATAAATATTGTCAGTATTCCTGTTCTGTTCATTGAAATATATTTAAATTTTAGTTTCGCAAAACAAACAGCATGTTATGAATAATTTAGCCAATTGTTTTGCAGGATCTTGCACCCAACTGAAAATAAATGACAATCGCTCCATTCGCCCTAGATAGGGTTGAAAGTCTTCTCTTCTGGGGAATCTTTGTTTGCTCGAAGTTATTTTTATAATATAGCTTATAAATTCAAATAGAAAATGTAGTTAGGATGGTTTTAAACATATATTATCTTCAGGGCATTCGCGCGCTTTCCATCCCGGTTACGTTTGGACAACTAGACTGGACTACTGAAATTACTCAAAACGTTCCGTGCGGCTAACAGCCTCGCTAACGTAACTTTCTTTGCATGCTCGCCTACGCCAAGAAGTTACAGAATAATTGTGATTTTTGACATAGAAGTTAACATATATGTTTTTCCAGGTCATGAGGCTTTTTTAATTGAATGATATATCTAGCCTGCGTTCAAAAAGAGCGCCTGATCACAGGGTTATGGTATTTCTTAAAGCTGGATCTTACTGAGGAAAGTTCTTTTTTTTTAATTATAACCAAATACCAATTACTTGACGTTTGAATTATGTCATTATATTTTATTTACATTTTAGTTTTTTTTTTCAATTCCAGAACCAGAAAGCGAGGACTGTCTCTTCCTTAATGTGTTTGTTCCATCAACAATCAAACCCGATGACAAGATGGCGGTGATGGTGTGGATTCATGGCGGCGGGTTCTCTTACAGTTCATCAACAGAATTCCCAGCAGGCATTCTTGCATCCTTTAATGACGTCATCATAGTAACTATAAACTACCGGCTGGGAATACTGGGTTTCTTCAACATACCAGACACTGAAATCAAGGGCAATTATGGAATGTTGGACCAGGTACATAACTTGTCATAACTAGAAATAACCAGAAAACAGAAAAGTTTGAGAATCCAAATTAGATCTAATTATAACTGGACCAATTTACTTGTCATGCATTGCTTTTTAAGGCATCAAAGAAAACCACCTTGTTAAATAGCACTTTAATGTGCCAAAGCATTGAATGAATTACCAATTCTGCCAGTCTTTTGACTCTATCTTAAATATTTTTAAGATGATCTTTACGTTATTCTAAAAATTACATCTGATAATTTTGATAGCATAGTTGGCATTTGATTTACGAAAAACCTGTGGTGTTCTTTTGACAATCTATAACATTCATTGATCAAGGATATCACAGGTAATAAAGCAGACGTTTTGTTTTTTCTTTCATATCTTTGCATAACAATGTGTCCAAAAGAACATTGCAAACTTTGGACAGGAGCTTTGGAGGCCATTTTGATTTGATTCAAAACATTCTTCCCAAACCCTGCGGGATTTTTTTTTTTTCATAAACTACTCATCACGAATCAAGGGTATCCGAAATAGTAAAGCAGTCTCTCTTTGCCGTCTTCATTCCTTACAGGAGAGAATAGGATATCCACCGTAGCTATCCACAGAACTCTACTTGTCGCAATTTTCTCAGCCTCTAGCCAGACAGGTTCTTTGCTTCCAGTCCTTCTAGAGTGTAGCACTTTCATGGTTGCTTGGGTCGATCCCTCTACCTGGAACTCTGGGGGTTCCATTCAAAGGCAGTAATAAAGCGGTATTGTTGTTTTATATTTCAGATCCTTGCATTACAATGGGTCCAAAAAAATATCGCAAGCTTTGGCGGTGATCCTTATAGAGTGACCATATTTGGTCAAAGTGCTGGCGCGGTATCCGTGTCCCTTCAGTTGCTGTCACCTCTGTCTCAAGGCTTATTCCAAAGAGTCATTATCGAGAGCGGCCCGGCCACGTACCCCTTGTACAGCGGAAAAGTGAAAGACACAAAGCATTTGGAGATGTTTGCCAATCTGGTAAACTGCAGTCTGGGTCCACAGCTGGTTTCATGCGTGAGGGGCAAAGTTGTTAAAGACATTTTGAAAGTGCAAAGCCAAATTATCTATCCCATGTACCGTGGTCCACAAGACATCGCCGGTCCTGTTGTCGATGGCGAATTCTTACCAGATCTACCAGACGAACTGTTAAAAAATGGCAACTTTCACCATAATGTTGATGTTATGATAGGCACTACGTCCAATGAAGGTGCTCTGTATGCGATGTTGCCACCAGATCAGGTCGAGAACGGAGTTGAAAGAGAATTGTTCGAGTCTTTTATCAAGGGTAGCGTTGTCTTTGCTCGTGGGAGAAACGCACTGGCTGAAGACGCTGTTCTGAACGAGTATACTGACCATACTGACCCGGAAAACAAGCTCACTCGGCGTCGATTGATGTTTGAATGTCCTGGCGATTTTGCATTTGTTGCACCCACGCAACGGGATGCTAAAGCTTATGCAAAGGTATTCAGTTTTTAGCTTCTTATAGGTTGATTTGTTCGTAATCTTAACTAATAAGTCTTTCAAAACCATTCAAAAACTGAGTCATGCCCAATGCAGTAGCTAATACTTTGACTGAATACTTGTAGCATCGTCAAAACATTAGTGTCCTTTGCATGTTTGTTGACCGATATCCAGCCCTTAACAACATAAATGCATGCACCTCAGCTCCTTGTACGCTCACTGCTCATTCCAACACTACTAATAGTCTACAAAACCAACACTACTAAATTCCAATTCGATCTGGAATCAGTGGGATCATTGCAGCTCTCGCGATCGTAAGCTTGTAATCCTACAGGTCCTCTAGTGTAGCAGTTGCTATTGTTTTGGGGGCTAGGGGCATTTTTCCTAGGCCTACTCTGGGACCCAAAGTCGCCGTAACTTTGGGCGACTTAAGGCGCCTTTAGGCGATTTTAGCTTATTTTGTCCAAAATTACGGGCGATTTGGGGCGATTTAAGGCGATTTTGGGCAACTTTGGGCGATTTTGAGCGACTTTAGGCAACTTTAGGTGACCTTTTAGGCAATTTTTGGTGACCGACCAAAGTACAGTTGTGGTACACATGTACATGGGAATCATCATGGTACACCATAAAGCATTGTTACAGAAAATATCTATACTTAGAGCGACTTTGGGCGAATTAGGCGACTTTGGGCGACTTTAGGCGATTTTGGGCGATTTTGGGTCCCAGAGTAGGCCTTTTCCTGTTGTTTGTTCTATTGCCCTCCGGAAAGGTCGCAAGCCATTCATGCGAGACAATGTGAGAGCTGCTACATCGCCCTCAAGAAAAGCCACAATGTGGAAGATGCCACTGTAAATTCCCATTTATTTTATTTTTTATTTATTTATTCCTTTCTCTCCATGGTCACTTATGTCCAAGATTGAACGTAGGTATTGTTTAATGAGTACTTCATGTTTCCATATTACTTCATATTTGAAAAAATTTGGTGTGTTTTGGTGAATTTTTATTAATAAGGACACTTTGTGATGCCTGTCACGAGGAACGTGCATCTCATTAGCGTTCAATCCTGGACATATCTGTCTATGGTGTGACTTGAGAAAGCTTATTTTTTTCAGGAAGGACTAAAGACCTTCGCTTACTTGTTTGACCACACTCCAGTGCATACTCCGTACCCAGACTGGGTTGGCGTAACTCATGGTATGGAACAAGGTTTCCTGTTTGGAGCACCTTTTAAGACGCTGTCCTGGTTCTTATCAATGCTAGCGCCAAAATATTCGGAAACAGAGAAGGACTTTAGCCTGTACATTATGGAGCTGTGGACGAACTTTGCCAAGAATGGGTAAGGAAATTAACAGACTACATTGTACATTAATATTGAGTAACTCGGTCGAAAAGTTTACATTAAGAACTTCTCAAAGAATAACGAAAGAGTACAATACTATGAGCACGACTCTAATTTTAACTGAGGGCGTGCTCAAAATCACGCGTCACTCCAACCTTTTTCGCAGAACGTTTATTTTCATTGGTCAGAAGCATAAAATGCAAGGGTTCTGGGAACGAGATTAGTTTGAAAGTAGAAAGAAGCACTCGTTCTTGTTCTTTGTGTTCTTTTAGGTAATCACGAGCGTAAGATTATATGAAAGAACTACTGGAGCATGTATGATATACAGAGATGATGATCATCCTCTTTTGTGATATTAAAGTATGTTGGAACACCTCACTTCTAATGGGAATAATCTATTGTCACGAGCTTTCTTGTACATAATTTCATGTTACCTGAAGAAGCTCTCTTTGTCTTATACAGAGTCTCCACTCGACTAAAAATCAATTCACCGGTCCTTGAGATAGCCCACAATAGAGACTTACGACTAACCAACGTTGAACTCACTAGCGAGCTTTTTTCCAAAAGTAAGGTAGAGGTAGACAGAATCCCCACTTATTGATGACATTTTCCTTTCCTTAGGTCTCCCAATCCACTGGCAGAGTCCGCATTCTCTCAGGTCACATGGCCTCAATTTACCGAGGATGAACAAGCTATTATTGTCCTCGACATGAAACCGAGGGTAGAACATGGATCATACAAAGCAGATAAGGTTACCTTCTGGAATGAAGTTTTTCCAAAATTGATTCAAGAGGGAAAGAAAGATGAAGAAGAGTCCGAGGAAGAAACATCGAAAGATGAGTTGTAGATCTAGATGTGCTTCAGTGCAAGAACAGCACATGATAACATAACTTGCTAGTGAAAACGAAACAAAAATTCCGTACAAAAGTAGTCCTTATTAGTTTAGCTTTTTGAATTATATTACCTCGTAGCACATCTATTTCAATTGATAAACAAGTCAAACGGTGTAGCTATCGCTGCTTTAGGTGACCTTCATGTAAACAACACGAATGAACCGAGAAGAAGTTTACAAGCCCGGTGTAACAAGTCAAAAAATGTGTTCACCTGACTGATTCAGTGGTATATGCAAAACACCTCAAAATTTGTTTTTATGTACTAACTTAAAAACTTCATTTTACGTCAATCAAAGAAATTGTTATTTTATTGCTAGTTACATTTTTCAAGATTCTTATACCTTTAATTTGTTGCAAGACGTTGCATTGAGAAATAACTAGAAATATTACTACGGATCTTCGAAAAGCCAAAGACCTTCATTTTTTCACAGTGCTGCTATAACTTCCTTCAGTCATGGTCTGTTTCAATGTAAACTCTATTCATAGACATTAAATTATTGGAGGGGTGTTTTTTTTGGGGGGGTTTTTTTTTATTTTTTTGATATAAAGAAATAAAAAAAAAAAAAAAAAAAAAAAAAATTATAAAAAAAAAAAAAAAAAAAAAAAAGGATTGTAATATTCCCCAAGGTGCCTAATGTGTTCATTATAAACACGTAATCTGCTGTATTACAGCGCTTTGTTTGCAATAAAGGGCGTTGGTGCTTATACTGACTTTGTATTTGATTACTGTGTAGGGGTCTGGTCCGTTCGGGTGTCTTTTTGAACAGCTTGTTGAGCTCCGATTCAGTGCCTCAGTCAAGTGCCACAATCAACATTTTCCTAGGGAAAGTGTATCATTTGGTTTGCATATAATTATGTCAAAATAAAACTTATATTGATCGCGACTGGACATATAAAAGGCCAAATTAGAATTTAACAAAAAACTATAGTCGACAAGAGTTGTTGACTATTGTTGAGGCAGTGATTTGCAGTAGCGGATCGAATATGCCAGCGGTAACCCAGCGATGGGCTAATGTTCAATGTACAGGATCAGATGTACGCTCGCTCAACAGCCGCCATTTTAATTTGTGCTTTGCAACTTAATCGAGAAAATAATACAGTAAGCGCCGGCGCGCTGTTACAAGTATCGATAAAACCTGTTAAACAGGCTCTAAACCAGTCTAAACCAAATCTTTTGACTGATTTTATAACTTTTTCTTTGCTCCTGTCTCCAAGAGCTACTTTATTGTTAAAAATGATCGCGCTTTATAATTGAGCTTGTAAACATAACGGTTTTGTCAGGAAACTACGAGACACAGAAGTTTAATATAAGCACTGAGTATATTGATTATTTCATGGTGTGTAACTATAAATTGCATCAATTGTATCAAGAATGGTAAAGCTAACAATTATAACTATATTGCAATTACCGATCAGGTAACCGAAATGTATTTATGTACGGGATGCATGTGGCTTGCTTCCCAGTAATGCGCACCGTATCTCGTCTACTCGAAAGTCTCGAAAGAGAAACTGATGATGTGGTATAAGTTACTTCAACTTTTAGGCTCCGACATAACAGGAACTCAAATGAAAAACATGATCCCTATATAAAGGAAATGACTGTTTACTCGAGTCTCTTTTCGACATGTTATCCATACCGAGCGGAAATGAAACAGAGAAAGCTGACAAACCTCAACCTTTTCGGTTCATGTGTAAAAACCTGTGAAACTCACCAGTGACATAAACAAAGAACGACCAAGACAGCAAAGAACCTCGAAACAACATAGAGAAGGAACAACTGAATTTCAGTGCTTCCATTTTGAAATAAGCAGTATCAAGAATTAATTTTTCGAGCTTGGAAAGCTAAGCATCCGGTGCTCTAGTCATGTTATGAAAGTGCTGACACTTGAAATTTTCTATCGCTTTTTAGCTAAGATATTGTTCCTCTTTCGCCGGATACAGCTTCTGCACGTGATTTCTGGTGAACAAAATAAAAATAACTATTTATGTCATTTTACTCTCATTACACCGTTAACTAAATATCTTTGGGTGGGTTCCAAATCTACCCAATCAGCACTGGGTAATGTTTCAGTTCCAAGAGCTATAAGATGAGTTGAGTCTACTTCCACGCTTAGTTTCAACGTGGAGTAAGTCGAGGAAGACGCGTTACAGAGGTGAGGGCTTTTTCGTGTTTTACTTTTTACCTTTTTTGGTATACTTATGAACATTGCAAGATTTATGCAGTTACTAACGAATGTTTATTGAAGCAACTTAATGTTTGTTATTTCCTATTTGTGTTAAGAGACTCGATGTATCGAGCGCGCAATTTGAAGTCTTCCATTCTTGAACGTTTCACTGAGTATTTCAGTGAACAGAAATTATGAGAGCTCTGTTGCCCGTACACGTTACTCAAGTGCAGATTTAATAGATATTTATGCAAAAATTGGGACCATAGAATCACATTAGCTGTACCGCGTCTTTTTTTGCAAACAGGCAAAAAATTCTAAACCACTCTCGGCCTCGTGGAGTCATTCAAAAACATTATATATAAGAGAGAACTTTTATTAAATTTGTCTTATTATTTGCCTTAAGTTAATCATGTTTTGTCATTGTTTCGGGTCTGTCCATCTTTACATAAAGTTATTTACTTAACCAAAAAATTTAGAAAATTGCCTTAACGTTAACAGATATGTCCATTAAGCAATTTACCACATCGCCTCGGAAACCGGAGTAGAGGTAGCGTGGCAGGCCAGGCTGCGGTCAAGTTTAAACAGTCCATGTAGCTTGGAATCAGCGCTTGTTCCAGCGCTCGGCTAAAGAAAAAATTGTAGATCACAATCAAATTAAAACAGGAAGATATGAATAAGTGGTTTAAGTAGAATGATTCTGAACTATAAGGTCACTTTTGACGATTAAGCACTTTCGTTTTTTCTCCCATAAGCCGGAACCGACAGAACTGTTCTCTCTGCATAAAGCGTGCTTTGCTGTACTGAGCGGATCGTCACGGACCCAGAACTGACTATAATAATGGCTTCTCGCTATGTTTTGTCAACATTACTGCTCTTGGGTAAGTTGAGTGTTAGTTATAAGTTCTCGATTCGCTCGTGTGCATTCTCAGATAAACAAAGCTATCAGAACAATACTGATCAATAACCATTGATTTCACCCGCATGAAAATGATCTCATCGCGATCTCTCACGAATCTCATAATCTTATAAGTTAGAGTCCTTAATTAACACATCCCCCTTACCATGAAAATTGCCTGAGTATAGGAATATCCGAACTTTCTGCGGAGAGAGCAAAAAGAAATATGAAGCAAAACCCTGAGAATTTTTTTGCCTCAGCTTTTCTTACTTGATATCTTCTCGGCGTCTCAGTGAATCCTGGGAGCATGTCGTGTTTGTGTGTGTGTGATTGCTGCTCAAAATTATCAATTACAATTATTACAGGTACATATAGTTAAATCTACGGAAAAAGAAACTAACTGAACAACGTTAGAGGCGTGAACCAAGCTTAGAGACTTGAGTGATCATACGCCTCAAAAAATGGGAAATTACCAAAGCTAATATTGATCAAACTAATTTCACTTTTTTTTGGTCTCATTTTCTCGCAATCCATTTCAAACATAGCTCTGATAGAACTATGTGTGCTCTTAATATTTTCACAGTTTTCTGAGTTTGAAGGTTGAGTGCAATAATATTAATAAAGGCGTAAAAATTAGTTACGAGAGAATAAAAGGCAATGATCTTGTTTTTCTATTTTTTTTTTCTTTTAATCATATTTAAGTTTTATAGAAACTTTCCCAGAAAAAAAAAAACATTTTGTCTTGTTTTGCCATCAAAAGAGCAAGCGTTAAAGAGTCGCTTCAGAAATACAAGCATGCACATTTCCTTTCTAATGTATTCCTCGGGGAAACCCCCTTTTAGATGTATTCGGATCCTTCCGAAAGATACATATCGATTTAGTTACAGCGGAAATTCAAATTAAATCATCCAGTAATCTTGTATAGCCCTCAAATTTATTTATACAATTCACTGGGAAGTTTAGGAACTTTTTAAATTTTGAGTTACAAAATGCAGTCTAAAGTCAATTAACAGTCCCTCGGCCATTTAGTCAGATATTTTGGTTTGTTGCGTAGAAAGAAATAGTAAATAGGTTTCAGTGATAAAAGAGAGAAAAAAAAGTTAAGGTGTGCTAATTGCCTAACGGCTAACAAGAGCTTACATTTCTCTCAACCTTGGCGAAAATCACGTGAAACTTTTAAAGTGTAGCGGTTTTACTTTCGAAAATGTTTTTTTAAACAGTATGCTTTCAGGTTTTCAAGTGCTTTTGTCTATAGATGTATTAAGTGACTCGTTAATGACCTATTTCTGGGGACAAAACATAAGGTAGTCTAAATATTGACGCCCATTTTCGGTTTCGATATATACATAGATAATACAAAAATAAGTGCTTATGAAAGAGTCTGTTCAAATATCAGAACCAAAAAAGGTTTAGTTAATCACTGATATCCTTAATGATTTCTTGTGGCTGAATTATTGATATTTACGACTTTTTCATGCTATTAAAAAACTTATTAATTTAATTTTTTGTCAAATTCCTGCCGTAGGTGATCTGCAGCTTTTCGTCATCGCTGGTAAGTGATCTGATTTGCTGGCACGTGATACATATTGTAACAAACAGGAAGTGCTAATGGCTTCCGAGGGAAATTCCCTGCTTTTGTAAAGGAGCCTATAACCTGCTTTGTTTCAACAACGGAAGATATAACGGGACAATTCCCTCCGCTTACAACGCCTACCTGTTTACAAACCCGTAACAAAAGATTTGTTCACGGTTTCGAATGCCATCTTGGTTAATTAAAGCCCGCCGGAAACCACAAAAAAAGCAATGCACTTTGAACATGCGTCAGCTATATCTTTAACGGATTATGAATATTTTGTCTTGTGCTGTTTTAAGAAAAAAGCATGGTACACCACTGATGAGACTAGCCAGCAACCTTTATATCTTGAGGGGGCCTGACGTCAGCGATGGATTGGGGACCTTGTCCAGGCTCTGAGCTATCCGCTGGTGTCCAGGTGGCGAGTAATTAAAAACTACTAAAAAAATAACTAGATTTTTTCTTTATGCAGGAACACCAGTGCGGCATTTGTGCCCTAGCGAGGTGATAACTTTAAAATGTGACCACGAAGCACTAAAAAACGGCAATAGATTCAACGACGTTATATGGAAGGTGAATGATTCTCGCAGAAACTGGCAGTGGACCCAGGTCACGTATTGCAGCAATTCTCTTGAATGCGCAGTAACTGAGTCGAGGGCAGCTGATGGGATCAAAGTTTTGAATATTTCTAAAGGAACCATCACCATAGAGCGGTTATCGAGGAACGCCACGGTCAGGGAGGTGGATTTTATGTGTGTGATAGAGACGCAGGAAAAGCCTCACATGCACCGTGTAAAAATAAATCTGGCAGTGGAATGTAAGTAGTATATTTTTAGCTGTTTGTGATCACTAAGGAGTGGGAATGCTAACGGCGATAAAAAAGAGGAAAAATTACAAAATATTTGAGCTGTGATTTCGCACTTTTTAATTTCCACTATTTCAGAAAGGTTCTAGTAAATGACCTAATAATATTTTTATAGAATTATATAATGAAGGAAGTGAGTGTTTATAAAATGGGATAAAAGGAACAGAAAAATAAATTAAAGGGGGAAAACCAGCACTTTATACAATATTTTCACATGAAAGCACCTCGGGTTCCAGTTGGCGCTAGTCTATTTTGGTATTCATCCGTTAATTATTAACTCGGAATTTTAATTGTAGCTTTTCATTTTCCTTATTTAGTGCAATTTCACTCTTCCCCCATCCGTGTTTTTCCTTCATAATATTAATATCCAAAACAAGTTTATTCTTAATAGTCTCCTTTAAATATTATTCCGAAACAGTGCAGACTGAGCAAAGTGCACAACCGTACCATATTCTTGGTTTACACGTGACGTCATCAATTCCCCAATTGGAAAATCCAAAATGGCTGATTACCCTTCAATGGCTATTAGACGTCCTTAACATA
This sequence comes from Oculina patagonica, assembly GCF_052425735.1. Lineage (NCBI taxonomy): Eukaryota > Metazoa > Cnidaria > Anthozoa > Scleractinia > Oculinidae > Oculina > Oculina patagonica. The sequence continues at coordinate 32,513,233 of NC_135763.1, forward strand.
TATGTTATTGAATGTTTTCAGCTCGTTAGCATCCGCCGTCTTTAAGATATAACATTTCATCCTGTGATTTTTAACGATCTGAACAATTGAGGTTTTACAAGAAGTGCTATGTAAGTGTTTACGTATTCACGAAGGTGAATTGACCGCTTTTTATAGCAGAAGTGAATGTCAAATGTTTTCATTGATTTCATGGAATTTCCATACTGTGCTCTCTAAATTTGCGTGGAACATTTTAACGGATAACTCGAGTACGGAATACCGTACAGATCTAAGACTTGGACACGTAGACTATCTAGTAATTTTCTACAACCTGTAATGTTCTTGATTTTTCTGACTCAATAGTTTGGATTTATTTTTTGCAGCGCGTGACAGTATCGTTACTTGCGTGACATTGAAAACCAGCATTTTCAGAGTAACACGGTCAACCATACCCTATTTCGATCCAAAACGGTTCGAAAACCATACACTTTGGAGGGAATAACCCCACCCACGGTATTAAATAGGCTTTATTTCCTACTCCACCTAAAGTGCACTCTTTCAATCGCAGGTATTTGGACTCAAGTGGGAGCTGAGGTAAATCTGACCGGACACTTGATCGACATGGTTCCGCGGCGACATGTGCAAGACGTGGAGCTTTATGACGTAAAAAGTCAAAAGTTCGCCTTTTGCTCCAACACTATGCGCTGTACACTGATTAGAAAAGTTCATCAAAAACCAGATTTTTGGAACCGATTGAAACAAAAAGATGATTGCATACTGTTCACCGGAATACAGGAGGGTGATGACGGCCTTGAGATGAGAGTACAAATTCATTTTGGACATTTCAAATCGGCGCCGCATATTTTTACGCTCAGGATTCGCCATGAAGGTGAGTTTCTCATTAAGGTGACGCATATTTTTGTCTCAAATAGGCCAAGGATTTCTGGGAGCCCCCCTCCCCCCCCCCCAACAAACACACAAACACACACACACACACACACACACACACACACACACACGCCAAAATTCTTAAAGAGTCACCCCCTCCCCCCTTGGGACCTAATACAACGAACCAATAAACACTCATGGCAAATACACGCAAGTGCAGAGAAGTAGTGTGCGCAACTGGTTATAGTTTTGTATCTTAATAATAATAAAAATAATAATAATACATAATATTTTAAGAGGAGGCCTCCCATCACCTAAAGGATGGTTTTGATAGGTGGAGTAAGTGGTTTCCTACCAGTCACAGCGTTTAAAGCTAAACCAAAGTAAATTCCGTCTTACCATCAACACTCAATTAAAAAAACTTAAGTTTGCATTGCCTTGAAATGCACCCAACACAATTTTTTTAACCAAATTTCGCCTCTGGTTTATTATTTTAAGGGAACTGAAATTTTAAAATAAAAAGGGGGGCCTTTTTTTTGGGAAAATTTTTTTTTTTTTTTTTTTAATTTTCTTTAAATTTTTTTTTTTTTTTTTAAAAAAAATTTTTTTTTTTTTTTTTTAAAAAAAAAATTTTACAAAAAAAAAATAAAAAAAATTTTTCCGCAAACAAAAAAAAAAAACTTTTGCGCGCGCGCGCGCGGGCGGGCGCAAAAAAAAAAAAAAAAAAACGAGTTTCGTTTGGCAGACAGAGAGGAAGACGGTTATCACTTTAAAAGCCTTTTCTCGTGTACCTCGTGACCAATAGTCTGTTTCTCAGACTTATCTCAATCTAATCCGTTATTCACACGCTTTTTTGTTAAATTCCAGGCCTTGATAATACGTCGTCTACTTTTAACCAATCCACAAGAACTGAACCGGTAAGTTTATGTTTTCCAACGTTTGACCCTCTTAAATTAAACCAGCAAACCTGCACAGTATTGATCAGGAGCAACATTTCAAATTCTCAGTAATAAATCAGCTTTTGCGGCTGAAATCAAGACAAGTACCTAAATACAATTTGTCGCTACACTGTACACGCAAGCAGACCCTCTTTCAGATGGTCGCGCGCATGCGAGTGACGTGAGAAGCGCGAGCGTGGGCGACTTTCACTTGTTCACGCTTCACGCGCGCGTGGCTACCTGACATGAAAGAGGGCCGGGACCACAGAAATTAATCACTTGAGTGACCCATCAGAAAAACCTTGTCTGTTATTGTACAACCAGTTACACGATTCTGTGAAAATAAAATAAAAATCTCAAGAGATGTGAAAATGTCCAGTCTAGAATCTCGTAAATCGGAGAAGTTTTAATATTTTCTATCAATTTTTTCAGCAATTCAAATAAAGCGTTTCAATAATATTGCTTTTAATATTAGCGGTTAATATTATTAACATAAAATATAACAAAGTGATTATACTTGTGACGAGCGTCAGCAGAGCTTTTGACGACTTCTTGAATATTGATGAGTGACTTAATCTATCACTGTATAAAAGGTCACGCAAACAGGCTGTGCTGCTCTGTAGTCGTGGCCTGTCTCGCTAAAATGGCAGCAGCTAAGTTTTATTTGGTTCCTCTGACTATCTTTCTTTATGTAACTAAAATCTTCCAGCTGCAAGCTTATGATAATTCTCCGACGGTTCAGACAGAATCCGGAAAAGTCGTTGGCAAGATCGAAACTCTTTCTCTGGGTAAACCGGTGTATGCATACCTTGGTATCCCGTATGCCGAGCCTCCGGTCGGGAAATTGAGGTTTGCTGCTCCAGAACCCGCGAAACCTTGGTCGGAAATCAGAAATGCGACGGAATATGGAGCCTCTTGTCCGCAGCCAGATTATCCAATACCTAATGTGCAGAGTGCTGGAGAAGGTACGTAGAGTCAGAGTAGAAGCTGTACATTTTCCAATGTCTTTACTAAAAGCTAATAAAGTCTAAAGTAGAATCGCTATTTCTCGAACCCTTGGTTTCTCGAATCGCACGAATTCTCGAACCAATTTTGTTTTCCCTTGGAGAGTATTTCTCTGTAATTTTACTCCCGATTTCTCGAAGCAATTTTCGTTTCCCCTGTAGGTTCAAGAAATCGGGATTCGAGTGTAAGTGCAACAACACCGGGAACAACAAAACATTAGTTTCATTTGCATGGCCAGTGAAACGTTAAAGCATTGCAAAAGCATTAGTCGATTGTGTAAAGCGAAAGGCCGGTTCCCAAACGTGGAAGGCATTCAATCTACTGCTTTGAGGTTTACAAGCTTATTTGAATAATTTGTTCTTGTTTATTCTCCTTTTCGATCCGTGGCTCGTCACGCAGATGGAGAGCGTTGCGTGATAACCTCAACACCTGGCAGGCGAAATTGCAAAATAGGGTTGTTTGCGTAGCCGGCGGGATAGTTCAAGGGGGCCGGGGAGTGATAAATAAATCGCTTCGTTTTGGCGGTGGATTTGCGAACGTAAGCGGTATAAAAGCCGAGAGAGAAATCTTAAAGGAGAAATGTGACAGTATTTAAAGGAAACCTCAAAATAATAGTTTTCCAGCATAGAAAAGTAACAAAGGAAAAATAAAACGCGAAGAATATACCCTTAATTTGCAGATCTGATAGAAATCAAACTTCGGCTATAAATATCGATTTTTCAAGACGCGCGGATACCCCGGCGGATACAACTTGAAAAGTTTACCCTCAATTTTTCAAGTTGTAACCCATTTCAATCCTAGCCATCCGCAGCCAAATGCACTTGTTAACAGTTCCAGTGCTCTTATAAAGCAATTGTTAATAAAAATCATGGACTGTTATTTTTTTGTTTCCAACGACACATATAAATTCTGGCTTTTCAAAAGTCTGTTAAAATCCGTGACAAAGCCCTTTTAGACGGATTCCGAACGACAAACTTAATTGAAAAAATGGCAATTTTTCTTAAGATGCGTTGTCCGTAGCTCTTTCAATTAACTAGACCACTTCTCATTCTCTCAATTTTCGACTTTTCTACCTTTTTGCTCATTTCTGTGCAGTGACATAACTGAGCAACAGGTCAGGGATTTGTTACGCCAAAGCCCATACTATAGTCATGTATGCAGTTCGACTGTACTAAAATTCAGGAATTTGTTTTCACAGAAAACGAAGATTGCCTTTTCCTCAATGTGTTTGTTCCATCGACTGTCAAACCCGATGACAAGATGGCGGTGATGGTGTGGATTCATGGCGGTGGATTCACTATGGGTTCTTCAACTGAGTATCCAGGCCACGTCCTGGCTTCCTTCAATGACGTCATCGTGGTAACAATCAACTATAGGCTGGGAATTCTGGGATTCTTAAACGATCCTAGCACTGACTTAAAAGGCAATTATGCGATGTATGACCAGGTAAATATGTATGTCATCACCGATTTATAAACTTTCTAGGAGTAGGTTATTGTTTCATTGTTACGTCTTGTGATCATGTAGGGTCTATAAGGTCCAGAAAACACGCGCATGTGTATAAGAGTGGATATTGCACTGTAATTTCCGTATTTTACTGTAGTACCCCAGTTAAAACGGAAGAAACAGGAAATGCCTTATTCCATGGTTACAAGTAATAGTAGTCGCGGTTAATATGTAGCCATTTCTCGTATTTTTCCCGGCCCGCAAAACCTGTAAAATTAGCATTGCATTTTTTTTTTGCGCGCACTATCTGTAAACCATCGAATAAAGTGTATATTATATTTCTCTGTGATATTCCCCCTTATGACTGTACTGCGACTGTACTACTAGAGTTGTTAGTCTCGATCCAACAACAAACCAATGATTTTACTTTATTTCACAGATTCTTGCCTTGAAGTGGGTTCAAGCCAACATTGCAAGTTTTGGTGGCGATCCCAACAAAGTGACCATATTTGGCGAGAGCGCGGGAGCATTTAGTATCTCCCTTCATTTAATCTCCCCTTTGTCCAAAGGTTTGTTCAACAGAGCCATCATACAAAGCGGTGCAGCTACTTCGCCGTTGCTATCAGGGAAAGCGGCTAGTTCTAACACGCTGAAGGAGTTAAAGAAGATTGCCAACTGCAAGTCAGAAGCAGAGCTCATTCGCTGTTTGCGAAGCAAGAGCGCGGAGGAAATTATTTCAATTCAAGGAAAATTTCCGTTGACTTCCTTAACTTTGCATGAAATCACCACCCCAGTGACGGATGGGAAATTTCTTCCTAGCCATCCTCACAACCTCTACAAACATGCAAAGTTTGCTGATGAAAACATTGAGGTTATCATTGGATTTAACTCCCACGAGGGGGCACTTAGTATCGCCTTAAAGCCAGGACATATGAATCAAAGTGAAGTTAGCAGAGAAGAGTTTGATTCTGAAGTCAAAAATGTACTTGTACGAGGACAGACGGACAGACCCAGGCTTGTGGAAGATCTGGTTAAATATCAGTACACAGATCATGACGATCCGAACAACAAGACCACGATCAGGGACATGGCGATTAATTTTCAAGGCGATTTTATGGCAGTTGCGCCGGCAATTTTTGAAGCAAGCGCTTTAGCAAAGGTAAGATAAACAGACTCTCGTCTTATAGTACTGGCCCTGAAGAAGACTAGGGGTGTTAGGTGAAAAAAGGGGCCAAATTTAAAAAGGGGGAGGGGAGGTCTAAAACGCCTCACCTTAATTCACATAAAAAATTACCGTATAGAATAGTCACCCCCATTTTGTTGAGAATATTCGAAAAAAATCTCCCCCTCCCCCACCCTTATTATCCGTCTCCCTTATAATAAACCCCTTTCTATATATCTTCCGTTACTTTCGCCTCCTCCCCGCTGATAAGTTGAAGGAATGACTCAAGCTCTCATATCGAGAATATTGAAATGAAAATTAGTTAAAGAAATCAAATTAAGAACATTTAGAAAGCTCGTGTTGAGTGTACTTGATGGGATTATTTTATGATTGAATGGGATAACCGAAAACAAAAATGAAACGAAAATATTTTCGGCAAGAATATTTGGAAATAATCCGCCCTCTCGATTAATCGCCTCCCCTCAAATAATCGCCTCCTTTTGGTGCAAACAGGGATATAATTTTCCCCGGCTTTTATTCCAGGAAATACGGTACCCTTGGAATATGTTTCATTTGGCGTAAGAAAAAGCGCAAAAAAAATACATTTAAGTGTAAGTCGGTAGAATACCCGAGGTGCCTCCCCGAGTACGTGTAGGTACAGTTTGCGTTCGAGCCTAGTGGCTCATCAGGCCGTTGCTTATATATCCCACTACCCCCCCTCCCCCCTGGATGGAATTCTAGTCCATCGCAGGGTTACCCCCAGCAGTAAATTCGCCGGTACCCATTTATAGACCTGGGTGGAGAGAGGCACTATGAGAGTAAAGAATACTTTCCGATCGAACAAACTAATACTAAGTTTTCCTTAGTCTGAATCCTTATCTGTGCTCAAGTTAAGGTCATTTCATTCTTTTCTGTCATTTACAGGCTGGAAAACGTTCATATTTGTATGTCTTTGAGCACCGTCCTGACTTCTCACCATTTCCACCGTGGGCTGGCGCTGTCCATGGAGTGGACGTTGGTTTTGTACTCGGGGCACCGTTCATGAGTTCGCACATGAGTCCGCTGGCTGACTTTTTCATGCCTAGATTTTCCGAAATTGAGAAGGGATTCAGCATGTATATCATGAAGCTGTGGACAGAATTTGCCAAATTTGGGTAGGGGACCACTTTTCATCTTCTATTGTTTCTATCTACAAATTGCTAATCCCTCTTGAGATGCTAGTCCGTCACCATAAAAAAAGGGGGTAAAACCTGCTGTCTAGCTAAGTGGCTCATCAGGCCGGAGCTTATCCCGGTCTCTGTAGCACTAAGCGGTTAGGAGTATTTCTACTTCCCCTTGCATGGGATGCTAGTCCATCGCAGGGTCACCCCCAGCAGTAAATTCACCCGTACCCATTTATACACCTGTGTGGAGAGAGGCACTATGAGAGAAAAGTACCTTGCCAAAGAACACAACGCAGTGCCCCAGCAAGGTTCGAACCCGGACCGCTCGACTCCGCTCGAAATCAAACATACTTGAGATAGAGAAGAACAGCCTTCACTCAGGTCAAAGTGTTGGCTTTTTTTTTTCACCGGAAATACCCCTAGTATTGGTACTTCCCAGTGGGTGTTTGGTTAGGTTTTCTAAAAGCTCATCGAAGTCCATTTAAACTTTTGGGTGACAAAAGGCAAGGTTAAAGTGAGACACTACAAAATGACCCCACCCAGTGCTCGACCAGCTGATCCGAAGTCCAACGCACTTACCATTAGGCGGCCATCGTGCCTCGCCAGCGATACAAAACTGCAAACATCTCATTCCGTATGTTTTGTTCCCAGATCTCCAACTCCCCTCGGCTCCAACTCTTCACCGATCGCATGGCAGCCTTTCACAGAGGAGGAGCAGTTCTACTTGGCCCTCGACGTGGAACCGAGGTTGAAGCAGCGTTACAGAGCAAGAGAGGTGACATTTTGGAACAAACTTATTCCTAAGGTTACCAGAAAAGGAAGAAAAGGAAAGATGACAAAGAAACCTTAGACACAGCACCACAAACCTATCTAGCTGGAACAAAAAAAAAAAAAACAAGAAGAAAACTTTGAAATAAAGTGCATTATTAGTTTTCAAAAAATAATGCGCCCGGCATATTTTAATCCTTCCCGTTTAAACCATTAAGTTTAGTTTTAGTTTTATATCACTTGACCACTTACACGTTTTCAAAACGAAGTCTGTTAAAAAATCATTGACAAATTACGGTATTATTTAACAATATCATGTTGTGCGGTTGTAATAAACAAATCTAGAAACTTTTAAAACTTAATGAAAACAAATACTATTTAAAGAAAAGCTACAACTTAACTTTCAATCTAGTTGCACAAAGGAAACAGAAACAAATGAAATAGAAATGGAAGTGATGTTAACAAACGACTACCGCCGGAGAAATACTAAAAACAAGCCTCCCAAATCTCAGACACAAATACTGTAAAATTCCAGTTATATACCCTGGGCTTAAACAACTTCGTAAGGGGTTTTGTGTGGGCTTAAAAACGGAGGGGCTTATATCCGGGAGGGATTATAAGCGGATTATAAAAAACGTTTCGAAAAGAGCCATGTATTCCGATCAACACTGATCGAAATACGTTTTTAGGTTAAAGAGTCATAATAAATATAGCAATATTTAGCCATGTTCAGTACTGTAATCCAGCATAATGGGGGCTTATATCCGGGGGAGGGGGCTTATAACCGGAATTTTACGTACCCTTCCGAAAAAAGCCCTACTGAATATATACCGTTATCTTTAGCTAGAGCCTTCAAGGTAGATACAGTGGAACCCCGATATAACGATCTTCGATATAACGATATTCCCGACATAACGATGAATATGTTATGTCCCGGCAATAGTAAAATGTATGGGACGGAACCCCGATATAACGATTCCTCGATATAACGATATAATTTTACTGCCCCCTTGGCATATCGTTATATCGGGGTTCCACTGTATTGTTTTTTTTTTATTATAAAGCACCTATTGTTGAGCTTGTTCAGTACATTTTACGGTATAAAAGTCTAGAACAATTTCAAACAGCACAATGTACGATAACTTTATGTCCTCGTATACAAGAGAATCTAGTTCTAAGCCCTCAGCTTGCGGGCAGGTTCCCCGGGGGGGGGGGACTCCCATATGAGAGTGACGGGGATGCTCGTCGTCTCGCTTAGGGGTATAAATTTCGGACTTTGGGTCTCGCTTAGGGTGTTCTGGGGAAAATGCACGAAAATGAACATATTTTTAGCCGTCAGGGTCTCGTTTAGGGTTGCACACGAAGAAATATACAAATATATGTTCTTTTTCTCATAATTTTGGTATCTTTTAGGGGTCTAAAATAGCTTGAGCCACGCCCAGATTGGTCTCTTTTAGGGGTTCTTTTCAAAATTTCCGACGAGCATCCCCGTCCCTTTAATATGGGAGTCCCCCCCCGGGGCAGGTTCTCCACTAGGGGATAACAATTAATGGGAGGCGAAGGAGGAAAGGAAAAAGAAGGAAAAGGAAGAGGGATGGGGGGGGGGGGGATTTTATTCTATTTGTTGTGAGTAACAAAGAATAACCAAAGGAATCAATTTTTATTTAGATCCAACCTGCAACCAACATTCTAGTCGCCCTTTAGTTGCCTGAACAGGCACATGTCGGTTAGGAATACCTATTTGTTTTTAAAATTAAATAAATAAGAACATTTTAAGAGCATTTTTGGCTCAAATCTTCAAAACAATAAAGAAGAACATGCCTCGACCGATAATTAGACGTTCTTATATCAGTGCCGTAGCAAGGGGAGGGGCCGGGGGGGCCCGTGCCCCCCCCAGTTTTTTTCCCAAAAAGGAAAAACAGACCTGTATAAAATGTTGAAAATAACATTTTATCTCCCGAGAGGTTTGAAACAATAACATTTGTAGTTCTTTTCATTTTTTTAACGTATGTAGGGTGATGCACAACAATGTTAAACGGCCAAAAACTAAAACAAACCAGAAATTAAGACCAGAACGTACTATGATGACTCTGAAAGGTGAAACATTTGCTGGTTTCAAGATACAGAGACAGTCGATTTTCTATTTTTGCAATTGACGTTGCAAGTGTTATACTCTCTTCAGTGGTTTGCTGAGACAGTGTAGGAAGTAAATAATTCGCGATATGCGTAAATCACAAATAGCTCTTGGAGAATGCTGGAAATAGCATTTCCAAGCTTCTAGATTTCAAAATTTTCTGAGGGGGCATGCCCCCAGACCCCCCTAGCGGTTCGCGCCTCCGGCGCTCGCGTGCCCCTCCACTTATTTTACCCTTGCTACGGCACTGTATATATATAAAAAGAGTTTAATACAAACGGGTCAAAGTACGTCTTAGGCTGCCCGTAGCACTCTATGTCATGTCTACCAACGTTAACAATTATTAAAAGACGTTTTGGAAATTCAACATATAACGACTGAAGAGCCGAGCAAGCCAGCGAGGGGGCTATCAAGCGACACAGAATCTGCAACAGGCAAAGAACTTGAAAGCCAAGGTAGTGATCCGAAAAGCAAAAATTAAACCGTTCTTAATTATAAGATTGAGTGAATGAATGAATGTTTATTTTCCATATTCCATGCCTCGACCGATAATTAGACGTTCTTATATATATAAAAAGAGTTTAATACAAATTAAACGGGTCATATAATCGCTCCGATCGTTTCCATCGTCTCTGACACTTCAAAAAGTTTTCTTGCGATATAAAGAACCCTTGATCGCTTCCAATTGCTTCGATCACCTACGATCGTCGCGGCAGTATTTGCAAATGATCGATGCGATAGAAACGATCGGGGCGATCATATGAGAACCAGGCTTTAATTAAGGAATACTCAAAACCGGAACACACTTCATTATACATTTCTTGCTGAAAACTAAACCACATTCCAGAATAGTTGCCACCAATTCTCATTTCTTGATAAAAACCGGAACACTTCCCAAAATACTTACACTGACGCAAATTTCGGTTTCCTGTTAAGACAGTGTAAAACAATAAGGACCCAATAAGGGAACTTTGGAACACAGAAACAACAGAGACAATAGTATACAATGGTAACAGCAATTGATTGCTGATCAGATCTCTCAGTAGATCCTACGAATAGCAGCATTATCGTTTGCGGTCCCTTGCAGTTTTAGTGTTATTTTTACGTATTTTTGGACCGTAGATCTTTTCAGATCCGATATGCTGTGCTTTTATTTAGCATGGTTTTGTCCATGCGCTTAAATGTTCTCGAATGGCTCTGTCTATTCACATTTAAGTTATTTTGCTTTGCGAGACTCCATCGTGACACTTTGGGTTTCTTGTCCCCCGGAAACACGTGAGGTTGCAGCGCGTGATTCGGGGGACAAGTGAGTTCAAAGTACGGAACTTGATACAGTGTATGGGTTAATGGGCAATTTATTTGCGTTGGCTCTTCGAGCGGGCCCCGGGGGGGGCACTCCCTTATTAGGGCTTAACGGGGACGTGCGGCCCGATAGGGTATGGTTTTCAGGCTTTTTTGTCTTGAACGGGGTATATATTTCACCCATTTTTGTCTTAAACAGGGTATCTTTACATGGACCAAAGTCAAACAGCATAGGCTTATATGCCTGTAGAGGTGTAACAAACCGAATTTTCACAAATTCTTCCGTATTACTGACTCACGTTGATTTCGGCATTGATACTTAGCGGTTCTAGTCGTGGTGGTGTCTCGCAAAGTCAACTTTTCACGTAGTACGATCAGCCTTGCTTTCAGTTGTCTGTTATACAATGGTACAATTTTAACAAATGTTTAATGATGTTTTATGTCAATATACGAGACAACTACTTCGACAACGGACTTGAAAGGGTTTATTAACTTGGTGAAACAGCTGCCCCCAAAGTTGATCGTTTTGTTACAGAACGTAAACTCACGCTAATGCCGTTATCAGCATTCGTGACTATAAACCTAAGTGTTGATTGAAACAGTAGATGGCTAGGCTAAGATCACGCGTGTTTTCTAAATCAATCGTAAACAATTACTATACTCCGAAATTAAGGAAGTTATTTAAATAGCAACAGACGGTTGACATATATAAGCAACCAACAACCAATGTCTCTTCCATAATATCAGAATAACAGACTTGCTAAAGACAAAGTACGTCTTAGGCTGCCCATAGAACTCTATGTCATGTCTACCAACAAAGATGGTCTGGAACTTCAACATATAACGACTGAAGAGCCAAGCAAGCCAGCGAGCGAGCGAGCAAGCGACACAGAGTCTGCAACAAGCAAAGAACCTGAAAACCAAGGTAGTGATCCGAAAAGCAAAAACCGTTCTTCAGATTACAAACTACAGAATAGTGAATAATCTGCTAGCAGATTATTCACTAATCTGTAGGTTGCGCGGGTTGCGAGGATTCCCAGAATTAGCCGTAGGCTCTTATCCAATGAGAAGACAGCTAGTGACTACAATGTATAATAAAATACATTAATAAGGGAGGTGGACTATAAAAGAAACCCTCACGGGCTTTTACAAAGTAGTCCCCCTTAAGTAACAACTTTTAAAAATACATTGGATTTGTATCTGTCAGGTAGTAAGATTACAGTAGTAAGATCTAATACCTGTACAATATTAAGTAATTTTTTTTTGTTTTGTTTTTATTTTTTACTGAGCTATCGCTGCTAAGGATAAAATTTTCCCGGAATATGTTGTTTCGTTTTCTTTATAAATATTTTTTTTTAAAAACGATGAGTGTTTGATGAACAAAGGTATTGTATTCCAAAAGCCAATTATTTTGTTTCTTGTCGAATAACTTTCCGTAATTTGTTCTGGTATAAGTTCTATGTAGTTGCTTTGAGATTCTAGTATTATATTCATGAACTTGTGCATTTTCTAAACAGAGAAAGGATGGAAAATATTCAAGTGGCTTCGGAATAATGGTCTAAAACTTGGAGAAAAAACATCCAAGTTCAAAGGTCTTAAAGCCATCAGTCTGATTCGAAACAACTCTGTAACTTGCCGAAACCTCTTGGTAGCAGCTGCCACGGGCGGTCTTGAGCATCTCCTGAACGCCAAAGCATTCAACTGCCCTGAGAATAACTACCGTCTGTATGGCTACACTTTCCTGTTCGGCCCAATTGCGATCCTGTTCTTCGTAAACGTGCTGGTAATCGGCGAAATTTGGAAGCTTACTTCGAGGCGGTACATAAGACGATACCATCGACGAGGCGACGTCATTGCTCGACTAATTCCAAGTCTACTGAAAGCTTGCGTCGGGCCGGCTGTTTGGCTGATTGTGGCGTTCCTGGAAGAAGATTATTACCTCTGTGCCAAGCTAGGACCGTTTCCTTCTAACGGCAATGAAACAAGCGAGCTTGAAATAAACGAAATGGAGAAGAAAATTAAAGAAGAGAAGAGCTATTCGCACGTCTGGGCGTGGATCGTGCTTGTCGCGCTTGTTGTTTGTGGAACAGTGGTGGTGGTGTGCAAGCACTGCTTTGTAAAAGACAACATTCTCATGCACAGTGAGTAATGAACAGTGTCAAATAAGAATATAGATAAACGCTTTGCTAAAATTCACGCTATATTATTCGGTCACGGAGAGTAATCTTGGTATGAATAAGTTCCCGCCAATTGCTTCGTCGGAAAGTGATACGCCATTTTCCTGTAAAATTCGTCCCTAATAATTGAATACTAGTTTTAATAATTCAGTTAACGGTTACCGTTTTTTTGTTTTTGTTTTTAGATTTTGTGCGACCGTGCGTCCCTTTCCTGGCTATGGGTCTGAGTAACGCCTAAATTAGCTTTAATCGAGTGACTGCTCCAAATTTTTGAAACTCTTAAACCACCATTAAACCTCGCTCCAAATGCCAGGAGCCTTGCTCGGCAACTTTTGAGCATCTTTTAGCGTTTTGAGCAACTTTTTGTAGTACCAGCAACCTAGGGCAACTTTTGCCTTCCTTGGCAACTTTTGAGCAACAAATTGATATAAAACCGATCCAAACCATAAAAAGTCGTTTTATTTCGAAGGATTTTGTTAAAACTGGTTTTATCAAAACTGAATTTATTAAAACTAAGGATATGCAATAAAATGGAAATAAAATAACACTTGCTTTACGCCCACGAAATCTGGACAGCGGCTATCTATCTAACGGCCGTTTAAATCCAGCGGTTATTTGCTGCAAGATAGAGCCTACCGCCGGCCATCTTGGTATTTGCTGAAGTGCGAGTCACTCATGGCATCGCAATCAGATGAAATTTCAGACTAGAAAAATGGAAATAACTCTAGAGAGCAAGCAACTTTTCTAAATTTTGGTGGCAACTTTTTGATATTTGAGCAACTTTAAAGCAACTTTTGGGTATAATGTGATGCAACTTTTCCTGAATTTACTAGCACAATATATTCATGCCAATTCAACATGCCTTTTTATTACTGCCAGGTTTTCTTAACGTCGTAGCCCATGATATTTATTAAAAAGAGGTCACTCGACCTCACCCTGCGAGCAGAGCCTCTTTTAACTTCTCTTCGGTTGAGATTTGGGAAGTAGAAAGAAGCTCTGCATAAATCGTGTTATTCTTTGAAGTCGCCGCAGCCCCAAAGTTTGGGCTGGTCAGCCCGGATTAAACCGGTTTTGCTGCGCGGGCATAAATTTTTTGGAGAAACTGACGGTCAAGACAGAGGCCACAGTACGCTCTCGAAAGCACTAGAGCTGACGAATGTTCTCGCCATCTGCTACCGTTTGTGTGCGCGTACAGCTTTTGGATCATTTAAGATCTCGGTTTTTCCGCAAACCAAGAAGATATTTCACTGTTAAAATCGCACATCTCTTCCATAAATTCACTAATAATACCTCGAGCTGTACTTGACGTGTTTTTACTGAAGGAATTCAGATGCTCTTGTAAAAGAAACACTTTGATCACGCTGTCGTGTGCGATCCATCACGCCATTCCGTGCGCGCATGCCGAGATTAATTAAGTCCTCCTCGCGCAAGCCGCGCAAGTTAAACGCGCAAGCATCGCGTGGACCTCGCGCATGCTCAACAGAGATTTTACACGATTCTTGCAGAGCCCTTTCTTCTCAAGTATATCTATTCAGTGGAAAAGAATGGGCTCTGCTCGCAGGGTGACGCGACCCTTACCGGCAGAAAGCCTATTTGTAGCGTGATGTTGTTTCGTTTCCAGATAACTTCGAATATGAACGCCGGGAGGCCCTAGGCGCAATGAAAAGGTTCACAGAACTCATAAATTCGGGGGCTAAACACAAAGACAGAGGACCAGACGATGATCCAGAGTCAGCTGACAAAACGCTAAACACGAAAGCTAAACACGAAGACACTGATCCACACGATGATCCGGTGATAGCTGAGTATGGCGGTCAAGGAATGAAGATCAAATATTACAAAGATGGAGTTCCAGAAAAGATAGGAAGAGAAACAGTGGACAAATTATTTGAAGGTGATAACTAAAGCTTTAGAAGGTGTCAGGCTTTTAATGCGAGTAAACATCGCTACAAGCTATGTCAAGCAATTGTCTAAACTTGCACGAGTCACTTTGCCGGTTGATATACATTTTCTTCCACTTTGAACTGCCACTAGCCGGTACTGTTCATAACCTTACCATACCCAAATATCGATATATGGATAAGCCAATCAAAAAGCCTTTTCTATTATCTTGATTTTCTGCGATATCATGTCACTGAGCTGATAATGCCAGATCTTAAGCTGATTCAGTTTGGGTACGTTTAATACGTATACCAAATCGTACCTTTTTTTCGTTCCCATCGAAGACACATTAGATTTGTCTGGTCTCGCCATGGTTATTTTAACTCGACCAATCTGGCCAACATAACTACTGACCATGGCTCGACCAAACATTTCTGATCAGTGCCACCGAAGCGCACAAAAATATTCAATTCGGTAAGCACTGCGGTTTTCACTTGCGTGTCGAAAGCAATTCGCATTTACTTTGGTTTGCATTTCCACGATTAGTGATTGGTATAAAAAAAAAAACTCGCGCCACTTTCTCAACCAATCAGAGGTGAATCTAAAACCAATCGTGACTTGCTCCCGCACGTTTTTCCGTGCTTCGTGCCAGCTATACATGTACTTGCCTCGAATTTTGATTGGTTCACTGGTTTTTCTGTGTCCTTTGTGATTGGCCAGAGTGATTACCTTGGTTTTGGTTTTACTGAACTGAAAACCGCTCTATCCTCAGGACTCGAACAACTTTCAAACCGGCTACAACAAATGTTTAACATTCAGTTATTTCTCTTCAGGAGCCGATGATTGGAAATGTGGCGATGAATGGCACTACATCAAGGCTTTCGAAGCTTTCAAACGAATGTACCCTCGCATTTCTACCGGAAGTCCCCTAGACCCTTGGCGAGCGGTGCAGGGAGATAACAAAGGAAACCAGAAGAAAACTAAAAACCCCTGGGAGGTGCGGGACCTACGGCCCCTAAATTTCTTAGAGGCGGGGCATGATCAAGCAAATACTAAGTAGGGATCTAACTCTCGACAATGCCAACAAAATATCCTGGGGAATGGGATTTTTAAAAATTAGGCTGGGAATGGGATTATACCTTCACTTTCAGGACCCTCTTTAATTTGAAATGCGACTTAAAAGTTTCATTTGAGATCAATAAAACTAGTCTCAAAATCTAGGAAAATCGCCAAACAGTGTTTTTTAAATCTTGGAAAAAACGACGTTTGTTGCGTTGCAAGTAAAATTGCATCCCGTAACATGGCCTTTATGCCTGTAGCAAAGATGTAAACCACATTTAGCCCCTTAAAAATCTGATATTCATATTTACCAAGTGAATCTGCAGGACATCATGACAGATGCAGATATGACAGTGGCCACAAATTTGGGTTCCTTCCACACTGATACGTCAATATCTGCTCTTCAAACGCCGTATCCTCAACATCTTTACTTTGCACGTTAGGACTGTAGGCGAGTCCCGACAAACAAATAGAACCACGCCGGACATTATTCGATATCATTTTTCTAGATTTTAATCCTGGGTGTAACAATTAGTGTGGATGGGTTAAAGCATTTTTACATTTTAACATTTTTACTCATAAGATATTGTTATCTAGCTATCTTTAATTTTTTATTATTTTTATTATATTTTACTTATACTAGTTCCCATTGTTTTATAATATAATTTAATTATTGTCATGCGGTTTTTTCATGAGCCTCTGGCTCGGATAGAGAGGGCAACCTCATCCCGCGTCATGACTTTAATAAATTGATTGATTGATTGATTGATTGATTGATTGATTGATTGATTGATTGATTGGTTGGTTGATTGATTGATTGATTGATTGATTGATTGATTGATTGATTGATTGATTGATTGATTGATTGATTGATTGATTGATTGATTGATTGTGTCACACCTACCGAACGGTTCTTCATAATTTTCTCTAGAAGTAATTTTTTCGTTGAACTTTTTTGGAAATAAAATTTCTTTATATGAAATGTCAAAGTAGTTATCTAGTTAGTATCAAGTGGACAGCAAAAACAAAGGCTTTCGAAAACGTTGAAGTTTCGATCGTATCAGTTTGTTGGACGATAGGTGAAAGTGATTCGACGATAAAATGGATCAATACAAAACATATTAGCGTGGACGGGACCTGATTGTTTGATGATACTTACACTTCAAACTCATATAACACTAAGAAAGTTTGAGAAAGTTTGGGAAAATGCTTTATTGATAAGCGGGTTGTTCAGCTAGATACTTGTGAGAAACGGATAGAAAAATAAACGCTTTTGTTGTGTATTCAAAGTAACTAACACCAGTACCGTTGAAAGAGTAGCAAACAAGAGATTCCAAGCAATGACAGCCTTGTTAGTTGATGATTTATGCGCTGCAAGAGAAAAAAATTACCAAGTTACCCTCTTATCAGAGTCAAACCGCCTTTGCCAGTCAAAATATTTCGCCAAATATTCGTTTCCAACAGCTTCTAATTTCTTAAAATTTTCGCATCTTCATGTTTATCTCCTATTTCTTGACTGAAGAGCCATTTGCAGCTAACAAAACAAAATCTCGCTGGAGGGCAAGCTACTACGGCCGCGCTGGGACATCCAAAACAAATGGACTTCATTCTTGACTTTCCTTTGTTTTGAATGTGTCAGAGCGGAGCTTGCCCTCCAGCATGGCGGATTTTATACCACGTGCAGATGTCAACTATTTAGTATTGATGTACTACCAAACTAACATATTATGCACAGTAATGTATCTTCAGTGATCGAGAAATTGCTATTTTGAGATTGGCACTGAAAGGGATGATCTTTATTTAGAATCTTACCATGTTCGCAGAAGTTTAACCCATCACCCGAGTATCCCTTAGCACAGATGCAGCTGTAGCTTCCTTCAGCGTTCGTGCATTTCGCGTGATCTGCACACGCGGACTTCTCTTTGCACTCGTTGATATCTTTAACAAAACAATAACATTTTTATACGTTGGCATCTGTCCTTAAGTACTTTTGAGACTTTTTAGGGCTTAGTAACTTAGCCTGGTGAAGGCTCATCTAGGAAAACCAACACGGGAAGGGAGGGTGGGAAGAAGTAATCAGCCTACTAGAAGTACCAAGTTCTTTTCTGCTGACAGGTGACCTCAGGGATTAATGACGTCGAATACATTTTCCCAGGGTCTTAAAGGGGGAATTCAAGGGTATATGGTGAAGTTGACTGTTCTTCACGAGCCCACGAGTTTGACGTCTTCTGCGATATCAAAATCAAACTCTTCTTCTTACACTTTAACGTTTCATCTTGAAATTACCTTCGCATTTTCTTTCTTTTATGTTGAATTTGTAGCCCATTTTGCACCGGCAATAATAAGTCCCAGCTTTATTCTCGCACGACAGGAAATTGTACGTTCCACACGGAGAGCTGATGGTCGCACATTCATCAATATCTGGAAAAAAAATTAAGAGAGCAAGCATGACGATTCATGGTTAATGAAAATAATGAAAGCCGCTTGACTCGGAGCAAGTAGACGTTTTACGAAACCAACATATAATATCGGAAAGGACTTTTGGAAAGATTGATGTAGGACTTAATGAATTTTAGGCTACGTTTACATAGGACCATGAGAGGTGCAGTGGCTTAATGGTTAGCGCGCCGGACTCTGGATCGAGCAGTCTGGGTTCGGTTCGAACCCTGGCCAGGGTCACTGTGTTGTGTTCTTGGGCAAGACACTTTGCTCTCATAGTGCCTCTCTCGGCCCAGGTGTATAAATGGGTACCGACGATTTAGACTTTACGTTTACCTTATAAAGAAGCTTAAAAATGACAGTTGGATGATTAGGAAAACGCATGGAAGTAACGGAACACGCTCCAGGGAGTATGAGATGTTTGCCCAAATTCTTGCCTCAAAATCCGAGAATAAGAAAGGTCCGGGCAATAGGCCTTTCTCGATTATGCTAGCGTTTTTTCGGCATTTTTTTTGGGAAAACGAGCATTTTTTTTTCGTTTTTTCTTGAAAAAGAATTGCTAGTATTTTCTGTCATTTTTCATGACTGTGATCCAGATTTCAGCACTCAGAACTCAGAAGGAAATAAATAATCCTAAAGTTTCACAATTTTTATTGCTTAATTTGACTGTTTGTGCGTTGTGTTACTTGTTTGTGCGTTGTGTTACTTGTGTACTTGTTTGTGTTACTTGTTTGTGTACACCAACGGAACAAAAGGTATGGGTGGTCAGCGGGTAACTCTTTCTCTTGCTCAGCCAAGATGGCGTCGGCCACGAACTTGCAAGACAGACCATGGTAGTGCCTCAAATATGACTGTTTAGTTGCTGTTGGCTGGAAAAGTTTTAATTCTGACCCACGTTTTATAAAGAAACAATTATTAAGTATCACCTGTTGTTGATATGAGCATATAATGTAAGAGGTTGTACGTTTTGTTTGGAATTCAAGTGGCATTTTTTAAACAAATCAGGCATTATTTTAGCATTTTTTTGGTTTTATGAGAGAATTTCTAGTAGCATTAAATGCCAGTTTTACTAGCATAATCTAGAAAGGCCTACCGGGGAAGGGTATGTATACACAGAGTTCGCAAATAAGATTTACTTCCAAATGTAGGTGTAAGAACTTAGTTTACGACAGCATATTTTACTTATTTTTAAATTGTTCATACCGAAGCCCAGCTCATTAGCTGAACAATTAATACCCTTTAGTTATTAACTGCGTTAGTTGTTTTCCCGGAATAATCTAATTAAGGAGACTGTCACACCGCGGGGTTATAACAGGCCGTGCGTAATGCTAACAACTTAGTGTACTCATCAACTCCCACAACAAACCCCTATAATGGCCTATACGGGGAGGCTCTGCCCGAAAGGGGTACCTTTTTCAGGCTCCAGGTATATAAAAGGGTAGGGATTTTAGAAGTTTAGGTATATAAAAAAGGGTAGGGAAATCTGCCATAATGATATTTTACAAGGCCTTAATCTTTACATCAAATATTTCGAGCAGACGCAACTTTTTGCTGTATCGTCTTGATTTATTAAGCGCTACATAAAAATGACAAGAAAACTTCCCGTTTTAGGTAAATGTAAATGTGATGTCGTGTAGGTATATGAAAGGGGTGCCTTTTAGCAATAAAAGGTATACAAAAAGGTACCTTTTCAATCAAAATGGTATATAAAAGGGTAAGGGGTTAGATCTCCGGCAGGAGCCTCCCCGTACAAAACTTTTTCGAGTACCCCCCCCCCCCCCCGGCCAACAAACCTTTACACAATCCAGTTTTAACATCAGGACGGAAACCTTTAGCGCAGGAGCAGTCATAAGACCCTGGAGTGTTGGTGCAATTCTGTCCATAACCACAATTCATAAACTTGCATTCATCCACGTCTGCGAAAAATCGAAACAAAGTAGAAACAAAATTGAGAAAAGTTTCAAATTTAAAACGTTGTATTTTTAACCCAATTGAGATACAGTCAACTCTCTCTTCTCCATAAGACGGACACCTGGTAAGGGTCCATGCCGTTTTTCAGTCATTTTACCGTGACCAAACTTCCTATAAGACGGACACTTCTCTACGACGGACAACGGACACTTTGGAATCATTAACGGGCACTCGAGGAGTGTTATTTATCATGTTTTATCAGTGAAAATACTTCCAAACTTCGTATCGACCTAAAGCAAAGTTAGTCAGCGCCCTTAAGGGTACGTGTATACCAAGCTTACTAACCACAAACAATGACGATTTAACGGATTACTTCTCTGCCTACGTGTATGGACACTAAGGGCCTCTTTACATGAGAGTTTTCGTCCCGGGATGACTTTCGTCCCGGGATGAATTCATCTCGGTGTCTGGTCATTTTCTTGTTGCTGTTTACATTATGATACATGATTTCGTCCCGGGATGAACTCATCCCGGGACGATTTCATCCCGGGATGAAACACCGAGTTGAAATGTCATCCCGGGATGAAACGTGACGAGAAACGTCATGTAAACAGTCTTTCCGGGATGAAATATAAAGTAATGTAAGCACGGGCGAGATGAATTCTACTCGGGCGGGACGACTTACGTCCCAGCATCCCGGGATGAACACGCTCATGTAAAATGAATTTTTTTTCATCCCGGGACGAAATTCATCCCGGGATGAAGCTCAACTCGGCTTTCATGTAAAGAGGCCCTAAAAAGGTCGTTTTCTACTTACAGTATTACAGTTTGTAGAAGCTCTCAATTTTTGCTTTAACAAGCAAATACGGTCCTTTTATTATTTTAGTCTTGTTGCAGTAAGCAAAGGTTTGTTGAATTGTGCAAAAGTTTAGCTTTATTATCTCAAAATTACTCGTGTCATGTTACCTCGACTCTCTACAGAGCGCACCTCTCTAAGACGGACAGTTGCGGCCGGTCCCGAAGGTTTCCGTCTTAGAGAGAGTTGACTGTATTTCAAAAGTTTTTTTCGTTTTTATTTAGATATCCTCGTAGCTTGGCATCATTTTCCCGCGCCTACAACCAAGGCCATCTTACATAATATGATACAGGGAATGAAAACCTTGTCCGTTAACAATAGATTGATTTACACTAGCTGCATGCTACAAAAGCAATATATAAATATGGGATCATTTTTAATTGTTTTTTAAACATGTCAAAAGTCCTAGAACAGTAAAACTGTACAGAAATCAAGTGAGATATTTATCAGCTTTTATCATACACCTTTTAATTATTCTGTGCTGTAACAGTATAGATTTTTCTTTTAAAATAGTGGAAAGTCGAAAACAAATATCGTGGCATGCTTGTATTCGTTGCGCGCGGAACTCGTCCTCTATTGTTATAAACGGAAGTAGTTTAAAAAACGCGATGTAAACCAACTCAAACAATTGCATATAAACACTTCACCCTAAAAGAGAGATTAATGACATATAAGCTTCCTGTGAGCTCTTGTCCTATTTATTTCTAGCCATTTTTTTACCGTCGCAAGCCATCTTACCGTTGCACACATTGTAAGGGTTTCCATTGTAACCTTTATTGCACATGCACCTGTATGAGCCTCTGGTATTTGTACACTTGGCTTTTTTAGCGCATGCAGCTTCATTCCTGCACTCGTCCACCTCTACACATAGAACAGAATGTGTTCAAAGGACATAAAGAACATTTATACAGAGAAATTGCCTCCCTAATATGTTATTTAGATACTTCGTTTGCTGTAAACTTGCAGAAGACTGCTTAGAAAATCTAACACTCAAAGCGAAATTAGCATATATTTAGACCAATTCTCTCGATTAGAAGCAGCGTTTTGGATTTTTTGAGCAACTTTCGAGTAACTTTTATTATCAGAAGCAATTTTTTGCATTTTTGTAGCAACTTTTGAGCAACTTTTTGAGAAATCTCGAGCAACTTGTGGAAAGCCCTAGGCCCATCTACCTAGACACAAAAAAATACATCCTATTATAAGCTCCCTCCGATATAAGCCCCCCTCAGGCCTCTGCTTGTGAGCAGGCTCTCCACTAGGGGGATAACCATGGGAGGCGAAGGAGGAAAGGTAAGAGAGGGAGGGAGGAAAAGAAGGAGTTAGAGAGGTGGCCTTAAGGCTTTTACGAAAAGGAATTTTCTTAGCTCCAGGCTGACTTACCCTTTATTGGTTTGAGGGGGGAGGCGGAACATACGGTATAGCAATATTTATACCATGCCATAGAAAATACAGCCAATCAGAATACAGGAAAGCCGTTGTATATTCGACGGTATTCAACCCAACCTTCCCATCGTGCGCTGCGATCTTATTCTCGATGAAATTTAGTAATCGTATTTTCTATGGCATGGTATTATTTATATTGCGGCGGTATAAAATAGTTACACAACACTTTCGAGTGGTATACTATGGAATATCCCACTTGTCACTTGTATTTTCTTCGTATACACACTCGCCTAAAGGTGGATTTCCACTGACACGTAAATATTTACGTACGTAAAACGTGCGTAAAAAACGATACGTAGGCAAATTTCCACTGTCGCGTAAAAAGTAATAAAAAGCGTTTCTTTTATACGTGCGTTGAACGTACGTAAATGCCCGTCATCCTGAATTATCAAGTTGGTGAATAGAGTGTGTTATTGGAGGCCATATTGGAGGAGTGAAACAAAAAATTGTTTTTCCTTTGGGGAAAAAAATCATTAACATTTTTATGCAAATATCTTGTTGTTTGACTCTTCCAACATGGCTGCCATGAAAACAATTTGTACTACACGCTTGTAAAAGAAATGCGTGAATATGACCAAGAGGCATTTTACAAATACTTCCGAAAGAGACCATCAAGTAAAAAAAACAGATTTGAGGCGACCTTCCCGGATTGCCGGTTCAAAGCCTACGTGACCTGAGGCCAGGCGTTTTCTTTCACTACTGCGTTCGTGTAATTTGGTTCTGTAGTCAGTTCTATAGATTATTGCTGTAAATGTTCGGGCTTTCTCGATAAGAAGTGCTTCTACATCTGAATGTTTTCCCATGTAAATCGACGTCGATTTAAAACAAAATGGTTTTTCACATGGCAAGTGGTGTCATGTGACAAAATCCAAAAGTATGATTGGGTAAATCGCTGCGTAACCGCAGTCAGCCGCGGAAAAAGTTGATCTCAGTTCAACTTTTTTGAAAACACTCGCGATTGCTATGTGCGTATACGTGCGTGAAACGTACGTAAATACCAAGAAAAAAACGTGGCATTGGAAATTGGACAACGTAAATTCGACGCACGTAATCGCGCGCGTTTTACGTCCGTTTACAATTTTTACGTACGTTAACGTGCGTCAGCAAAAACGCGACAGTGGAAATCTACCTTAAGGCTCGTGTGTATACCGAGAAAATACAAGTGACTCGTGAGATATTCCATGGTATACCACTCGAAAGCGTTGCATAACTAGTATATATAGCTGGAACATTCAATGGCAAAATATAACTACATGCCCGAACAGTTAAAACCATTTCCTTGGAAGCCTGTCTTGCAACTACATGAAAATGATCCGTCCGTGTTGAAGCAGTCAGCATCTTTAGAGCACAAATCAGTACTGCATTCATTAATGTCTAGAAATAAAAAGCATTATATTGTTAGCTCAGTGGCTATTATGAACATCACTTACAATGAAATTAGTCAGTAAAATCTTGCAAAAATTTTCGTTCCTAAAAGCATTTACCTTCAGTTGTTAAAATCTTATAAACGAGCTTAATATCCAAAACTGATAGTAAGTCAACCAACGTTTCGTACATTTTGACGCAATGCTTTCACCACTGCTAATTTGTCTCGACATCGGACACCTCAAAAAGAGTTTACAACTTAATATTCTTACTAAATTTTGGTAAGGATGGCAGAAGGGAAAGACGAAAGGAAGGAAGGAAGGAAGGAAGGAAGGAAGGAAGGAAGGAAGGAAGGAAGGAAGGAAGGAAGGAAGGAAAGAAGGAAGGAAGGAAGGAAGGAGAGAAAGGCAGGGAGGGAGGGACTTTGGTAACATAGATAAATGCCTACCAGTGCAGCGCTGTGCGCCGTTTTCACTGTAACCAGGTTTGCACCGACAGCTGTAGATGTCGTTTTCATCCTTATGACACGTTGCTTTTGTAAAGTCACAGTTAGGAAGTTCTTTGAGACATTCCTTCGAAGCTGAAATAAAAGAAAACGAAGCTTATAGAAAAACGTCTTCCTGCTAAAGCCATTTATGAATTGCCATTCAAAGTTACAATAGAAAATAAACTCAGATGTTTCCAATACAAGGTCATACATAACATTCTACCCACTAATAACAGACTTTACAAAATGAAATTGAAAAGTTCTCCCAGTTGTGATCGTTGTAGCTCTTCATACGAAACTTTACCTCATTTGCTGTATGAGTGTCCGACGGTACAATTATTCTGGAAAAAAGTTATTGCATGGTGGAATGAAAAACGTTCAGAAAGTATCACCTTAATTGACACAGATATTTTTTACGGTTATAAACCAGATTTAAGTAATTTTTATGCCCTGAATCATTTCCTCATCATCGCCAAGTATCACATTTTTCTGTCCTGGTTGAATTCAGCATATCCGAATCTAGATATCTTCCTTCTCTTACTCAATCAAAAGATTCTCTATGAACGCACAATCGCTGTTAAAAATAATAGTTTGACGAAATTCAAAGCAAAATGGACAACACTTTGTGCCTGAGTTCCCCCAAGTTACCCCGCACCCTGCCCAGAGGTTGTGCCGCAATCTATTTATTTATTTATTTATTTATTTATTTTCCGTTTCATAGTAAAATAAAATACATACAATTAGTATTAGAGTTAGTAGTAAAAAATTGAACTTTGTAAATAGATTGTAACTTTAAAATGTAATAGTAATATAATGTTATATTTTTTGTAAGAGCGCTATTTGTTATAGTAGGTATTGTAAGGCGTGTTATTGCGATATTATTATTTAAAAAGAAAATGTATATTAAATAATGTAATAAGTAATGTCTTGTAATTAGCATCGTAAGTAGTGTATATATTTGTTAAGTAAGTAGTGTCCTTTGTGTGTCAATAAATAAATTAAAAAAATAAAATAAAAGAAAAGAAAAGAAAAGAAAACGAAAAGAGTAAACCAAATGAAGTAATGAAACGATTACATACAATAACGACTGTGAAGAAAGGACTAAATTAAGTCTGAAAAACAAAACAAATAATTTTAATTTCAGCCAGCCAATGCTAAGAAGAATTATCAGTATCTAGTCCAGTCCCTGAACTCTCTCTTCCGAGCGCCCTTTATAGGGGCTGAACCCAGGCGCGCGAAGAGAGAGAGTCCAGGAGCGAGCATTTTTAACCGAGCGCGCGTCCCAAGCAAGTGAGGCCACACTCCTCGCTTCTGATTGGTTTGTTCTGAGCATGCGCATGCAAGTTATCCTGGACTCTCTCTTTGCACACCTGGGTTCCACCCCTATAAAGGGCGCGCGGAAGAGAGAGTTCAGGGACTGGACTAATCAGTATCGTGTTATATTAAAAAAATAAAGCTCAGTTTTGATCAGATTTGTCTTCGATCGCTCGTAAATTGGAAACAACAAAACCATAGATGGGGTATCTTCAAGCATTTCGTGAGAATTTTTCGTCCATTTTTTTTAAAGTTAAGTGTATTATTCCTTTTTTTGGTTAGTTTTTGGATTAAGAAGGTTAATGTACTGTGTATTTGACCCGCGTTCGTTTCTGAAAGCGAATAATCAACGAGGCGCACCCCGGGTTGACTATCGCTCATAGAAAAATAGGGCGCATAGTTTGGTTGTTTATTAAACATTCTAAAGAATTGCAGTCGAAAAGTTACAATTTTATGTATTTTAAGCCAACATTCATGAACGTACGCGATCGTGTTCTATCAGCGATTAGCATAACCGAGTGACCGACTGTTAGGGAAACGCGCAATCTGATTGGCTACGTAAGCGCGGTCTAATTGCAAAATAGAGTGCTCTGGGAGCACGCGCAAAAAAATGCGGAAATCACAAAAAAAAACACAAATAAACTACTTTTACTGAACTTTTTGTTGACTAGATCGGTCTCTGTGTTATGCTGAAATAGTAAGACGGCTTGCTCTTTGTTTCTTTCGACCTTGATAGTTGGCGAGAGTTTCCTCGCCAACTAAGTTAGTTAGTTAATAGTTTTAAATATTTTATTGTATTAGTTTTATTTAGTTTTTAACATTTTTAACATTCTAGTTTTAAAATTTTAGTTTTAATATTTTTAACATTCAGTTTAGTTTTTAACGGTTGGTGTGATATCTTTAGATTTTTACCGACCTAACAAAATGTATAAAATGTAGATGGAGATGTAGATGAACTATCAGGCGAAAGAAACCTCGAGCTTGCCGTCTAATTGTTAAATAGAAAACAATGTGAGAGCCAATCAGATTTGCTGATTTCCAATGAAACACGGCAGTCTCGAGTCTGTCTACTGATGAAGAAAAGATCATTTAACAGTGACTGAACAAAGCTAGCCTGTGTACAGCCGTCCCGCTCCCCTCAAAAAAATCGGGGAGGGAAAAGGTTGTAAAGTTCGAATGCTCGCCGCACGCTGAAATAATTTGGAACGCCACAAGCTATCACCCGCATAAATTAAATGCAATTATGAATGGTTTTTATGTAAGGGCCAATCAGATCATTTCCCACACATTCCGGGGAAACCACCCTCCGCGGAACACGATTAAGGACGCCATAACACAGACGATCCCTCCCCGATTTTTTCGAGGGGAGCGGGACGGCTGTACACAGGCTAAACAAAGCTTACGTTTGCATTCTTTCCTTCCATCTCCTGTATATTCTCTTTTGCAGAAACATGAAAAGCTCCCATGGGTGTTCTGACAGTTAGCATCTTTGTGACATTTTTTTTTTTTTTTTTTTTTTTTTTTTTTATTAATAACACACAACAATACAATTACTTACAATACTACGCAGACTTAAACACAAACTACAAATTACCCTACTTTTCTTAACTACTCTATGTACAGTTACTTAGTTACTTAGTTACTTAGTCAGCTACGGTGACAATCTTCTTCCTCTTTTTTGTTACTTACAATATAACTCCTTACACGTTAAGGAGAGATGAGATATTTTACCCTCTATTGGTTTCTGAGTTATTAACGGTGTTTTCAATTAGTTCTCTTTGTTGTGCAGCATTCACAAAGTCATGGAGGACAATAGGCTTATTATTTAATTTACAATTATAGATATAATAGCGCATAAGTAGTGTAAAGTAATTGAATTTGTTGGTCATACTTTTCTCATATAAGTTAGAGGTAATTCCAAATAAAAGTTGCTCTATTGTTGGAGAGATCTGTAAATTGTACGTTGTATTAAACCACAGAATGACTTTTTGTATGAATGATTTCGTAAAAGAGCAGTGAATAAAAGTGTGGTTGATTGAGTCCTTTTCCCCACAAAAGCAGCATCTATCGTCTGTTTTAATACCGTATTTGAATAGTTCTTTCTTTGTCACAACGATTCTATGAATCAATTTAAATTGAAATTCTTTTAGTTTCGTCTCCTTGCAAAGTTTTCGTGTTAATTTAAATATCTTTGCCCAATGTTCATCATTTAAAGAAAGTGTTTCACTCCATCTTTTGGGACCGGTCGGACCTCCGGTGTGAATTTTATCAATGAAGAGATTGTAGAAGTCTCTTGATTTGGCTTTATCAAGGTTGAAAGTGAAATTACTGTTAAAATGGAAAAGATGGTCATTACTTGTGAAGAACTGTTTATTAAACGACTCTAGTTGTCTCGCTTTCAACCGTAACCGGTCAGGTATGGCACTGATAACCTGAAAATATTGAAGAAAGTTTGTGTTGCATGACATTTTGTGACATTTTTCCTCCTTGCACTCGTCGATATCCTGGCATTTCTCCGTGCGGGGATTAATATTATTAGAATTCTCGAAACCCTTGGGGCATAAGCACTTGTAAAATCCTGGGGTGTTTTTACAGGTTCCGTTTAATCCACAAGCTGCAAAACCGTTGTTACATTCATCTTCATCTATAAAAAAAATCACAAACAGTTAGCAGTAGCATGGACGTGAAAATATGCGCAAATTACCTTATTGGTACTTAATTTCGCGGGTCTTGAATTTCGCGTTTTTCGCTATTGTAAAACAATCACGAAATTAAAGACCTGCGAATAAAAATTCTGGCAAAATATAATGCCCATAAATAAAATTCAAATTACTGAAAAAAATGATTAACATGACGATTGTATAAGATTTGCAATAATCAGATGATGTTTAGAAACATTGCCGCGAACTACGTAATGAGTCAATGCGCATCCACTGACGTTGTAATTTGCTTGTTCCAGTTAATCTAGAAATTTTAAAAAGTTCAGACTTTTTTAGAAGTTAAATAAAATTGATAACGCTTAAATCACGAAATTTAATGCCCTTTTTCATATTTGCCTATTGATTTTGCAAAAATAAAACCCCGCGAAATACTGACTCGCCAAAATTGCGAAATTAACCAATAAGGTATGCTTGTATAATCTTATGGTTTTTATTGCTCCTTCTGAAACATTGATGAGGATAATCATTCTATTTTAAACGATAGATAAATGTACCTTTTCCAATTGCAACCTGGACCATAATTGTCATCATGTTTTATTTGTTTTAACATTGAAAGCTTTCACTACAGGCACATATAGTCAATATTTCTTTATGTAACGAAAGCTTTGCAAAATACATACCAATACATTCTTTGCCATTCCATGTTTTTAAGTTGGGACATTTCCTCCGATTTACTTTGTAAGGAATTCTGCTGTCATGACAGTGTTTCTCACTTTTACCACATTGTTCTAAGCCTGTTTATATGCAAAAGAAAATAGAAAGTTTTAACTCTCTTTAATAAAAAGAGGGAATAATATTCTCGACCATTTGGACCTTCGGCTCGCCCTGGTCCCCAATCTAACCCCCCCCCCCCCCCACCCCCCTCCCTATTTGGGCAAATGGCAAATACAATAACACAATTTGTATGCTATTCACGCTTGCTTGATACTGAGATGATTAGAGCCAACTCACGTTCGTGGGATGACTGTTTCGTCAATTACCACCAATCAGCCCAGGAACAGTGTTAACATTTCATGGGGAGTAGGGATGGAGCAGTGGTGAAAGCGTTCGGCTCCCACTAATATGGCCCAGGTTCGATTTCCAGACGCAGAATATGGAGTTTAAGTTTGATGCTGGTTCTCGTCCTTACTTCGAGGGTTTTTTGCCGGGTTCTCCGGTTTTCTCTCGAAAAACCAGCATTCCAATTCCAAATCCAAATTCCAATTCGACGTGGATATAGGACTTGCATGAAAACCAGCAAGAGCTGATGCAGCTTCCTCTCTAAATGTAGTAACTTTCCATGCATAATTAAACTTCATCATATAATTACACTAATTATATATATGTGGGTACATAATGACTCGATACCGCTTCTTGTAGAATACCGAACGTCGCTTCTTCCCTTCTTCTCCTTTCCATCGATCGTAAAAATGTTGTGTTGCTCATCATAATCAGTAACTGTTCCATTTAAAAGGCTGCAGTCATAATCATTTGCATAGTACAGCACTGTCTTGCCGAGAGTAACCTCCGATCGTACAACTGGCTCACTGCTGACATAATCGCTTACTGGAGGTCGATGTTCCTCAATGTTGTAGGAAATACGGGTCAGAATCGGATTAGTGCTTGTTCTAGTTTGAAAGACAAGCTTCGAGTCCACGCGGACAATGTTCCCAAGACACAATGTAGAGTTGGATCCGTGCAGGTGAGTAACTCTGGCGGTGAAGTCGATTTTCTCTTCAAAAAAAATGTACCATATTTATTCTAATAAGCGTCTGCCCCGAATAAGCGCCACCCTCGAATAAGCACTGCATTTGGTACAAAAAAAGTAAGCGCCGCCCCCGAATAAGCGCCATGGTCCCAATGAATGAATGAATGAATGAATGAATGAATGAATGAATGAAACACGTTCCAAAATCAAAGGGGATATTCTAAAGTTTAAAATTCAGCTGAAAATGCCCATTTGGGGTTATTTTAGCTGAATTTCTTCTGAAAATTCAGCTGATTTGTGGCCCTTTATTGTTATTTTTTCCGGCTCAGTTACTTTTGGGATAAAATGAGCGGTTTCTTGCCGAAAAAGTCTATTTCTTTTAAGTCGGAAATTCGTCCAGTTTTCCTCCTTCTTTACCGTTTTTAGACGTTCGGGCTAGAAGACAAATTTAAATGCCTTTTCAGCTGACTTAAGTCAGCTAAAATAATGCTATATGTATGTGTTTTCAGCGGAAGGCATTTTTAGCCGTCTCAAAACCGCACGACATTACATAGAGCTGGTCGAGAAGGCTAAAAGTATATTAAACCGAGAGGAATTTGCCGGCTCTTGGGATGGTTTCAGAAATTTCCGAAACCTTAACATAAATAGTTTCAGAAATTTCCGAAACAGAAACATACCACTAAATGGTTTCGGAAATTTCTGAATCGATTTTGCTACAATAGTCTAAAACATTTACGAAAGACGTCCAGCAGAATTGGTTTCGGAAAATTCTGAAACCACTATTGGTCCGGCGTAAATAGAGAAAAGCATAGAGTGGTTTTGGAATTTTCTGAAGCCATTCCATAATATGAATAAAGTGGTTTCGGAAATTTCTGAAGCCATTTGGAAGAATGGGTCCAGAAATTTCTTAAACCATGCATTTTACTTATGGATTACTTAAATAATTTGGGAAAATTCACCTCTTTGCCCACGTAGCACAATGACACTATTGAAAAATCAATTGTTTTACTGCTTTGATAACCATTTTTCATATTCAATTCCACGGAATAAAACGAAAGAAAGGTCCACTGTGTGTATTTTTAGAATAATAAAAAAATATTTTCTTTACATATTTCAAGTTAAACGTCCATTGTTCTACAACTGTTTAACATTGTCTTGCCAATTAAAAGACTTCTATCAAAACTAAACATCCTTTACTTGTACGTCGCTGATCGAACTGTTTGGTTGCCCAGTTTAAATTTAACAAGAACTTGAAAAAAAAAAAAAAAAAAACTGGCCAGTTTATCTTCCGAAATGTTTTTATCCGCTTAAGTTATATATCCGGGCTGCATGCCATTCTTTCCTCAAATTCCCTTTCCAATACTGAAGCAAGAATACACACGTCACCATTGACTTGGACTATCCTGCCAATAACTGATACGTTTTTGCAGTTTTTGATATGCGTACGAAAACGAATTCGAATGCATCGTTTTTAACAGATCCCATGAGGTCGTCGTTGTCTACCTCAGCAACACGCGACAATACTAGCTGGGTCTCGGTTCTGATATATAGCACCCTGTGTATTCCTACAAAAAATCCGAAAAGATGCAATCAATTACTCACTTTAATAAAGAGTTTATCAAAACACCCATGCACCATTTTCTAGCTTTCTCAGTTTCAGTCGCGTCAGTTACTGATGATATCATCATAAATGTGAACTACTGAAGACCGAGGGCAACGAATTCTTCAAAGCTGTGACAGAACCGAGAACAACTACATTGATATAAAATATATTTATAAAAAATATATTTTGTTGTTTTCTCCTTTTACGACGAATCTTCCACATTAAAGAAAAATCTCAGCTTCGCTGGCCCAACACAAAGGATTGTATTAGTTTTTTTGCAACACAAACCGCGAAAACAATAACACGACTTTCAAATGGTTGATAAACATGACACCACCACGTTGCACATTTTTCATGTGAGATAACCCCATTTCGGTTGGAAATCTTTTAAGGATATAGTTCATAAGCTGACTATCTCGCTAGCCTGCGAATAGAGTCGCCTTTCACCGTTCCCGATAGTACGTGCGAAACGCAAATAAAGAGTAGCGGGAGAGATGAGAGGCGGCTGTATTCGCAGGCTAGCTGCTCGCAGGTTTGGAGTAATTCAAGATTAAAATTTTGAAGTATAAGTACCACACAAAATATTGGCCCCGCTAGTTTCCGCTGGATTCTAATGTACTAACAAACCTTGAAATCTATAGACTTACATTTATTTTTAGGCTGCCACTTAGCTTTTACTAACATTACGAAAATGGTGCAAATTAGGACGTACATCAACCAAATAATAAAAGTAGCGTTACATGATGCATTTGCGACCTCGTGTTGTAACTATTTTGCCGGTATTCGGCTCTTTCAAAACTAAGCAAAGTAAATTATTTTACCTGCAGATGGAAGGACTGAACCGAGTCCGCTGCAACTCGCTGTCTCCTTTATTCTAAAGGCTTTTCATCGGTTAAGCCAGTTCAGTGTAGAAGTTTTTAACTCTGATCGGTTGAACCGCCCGTTAGTGCCTTTGAACAACAGCTACACATCAATACACAGTGCGACTCACGCAACACAACAGGGGGAAATGCCTGGTATTTCCGTTTTACCGCACAGATTACACATGCTTTTATTATGGCCAGTTGGGAGATTTTTGAATAATATCATCGGGGGCATTTCCAATCTAGCACACTTTTAATCACAACGACACAACTTAATTTTGATATACTTTCGATATCCTCAGTACCTTTCTTGCTGCTAACTGTAAAACCAGACCAAATCGAGGTTCGTCAAAAAACGAAATACATTTGCATATCCGGCAAATCTAAACCCATCGGTTAACCATGGCATTCCTTTGATGCCTGTAATGGGAGGTGACGGTCTTGTGGTTAAACGGACATGTAGAGATCCGCCAAAACGGTTCAAAACAGTCAAAAGACATGTAACGATTTAGAAGTTGTATACTGCTCAAGGAAAGGATGTCTGTAAAAGTATGGAAGGACGATTACATGCTAGGATTATTGATTTAACGGCTGTTTACCCGTTAGAACATGCAGAAGATTGAGAGACAAACCCCCGTAAGGTAGTTTATAGAGAATGGTTTGCAAGTAAGTGAAATGAGTTCTGATATTCCGCTCGTTGTGGTGATGAAGAAATAATTAACGTTTCGACGCGCTTTAGAAGTTGGAATCGTTTCTCGATTAGTGAATATATTTGTTGAGTCCTTGCCAGTCTGCTGGATGTCTACGTGAATGTAAACGAAGCGAAAAGATATCTTAATTAACTCTATTCTAATTTTAAATGAAATAAAACTTACCACGGCTTGATTCATGTTTGATTAATTTTCGAATAAACGTTAGCTGGTCTTGAGCGGAGCCGGGAGCGGAGCCCATTTTTGCAAATGTCTGTTATTTCCCTTATTCTTTTGTACCAACGTATGACGTATTTTCTCGATTAAAGCCGGGCTCTGGAATAAACGACCTGGTTGCCGGTGTTTATTCAAATTGTGACTTTTATTTGAACCCGACTAAAATATCCAGCAGCCTGGATGTATTTTTAAAAAACTAGATACCCAGCAGTCTAAAATTCTCATAGAATTTTCACGAAAATATCTCATTTAACTCTCATTAGGTTCTAAATATTAATATTTTGGTTTTGTAGTGGACAATCGAATTCTCACAGCCTCGGCGTACTTTAAAAAGAATTTCTGACTGCTGTGTATCAAGTATTTTTTTAGAACGCCTGTCCGTGAGTCACCCCACAAATTTTCGCGGACAATTTGTGAAAAAACCTTTAAAAATCGATGTCCGTCTTTTCTAGTCTTTGGCGAAATTACTGATTTTGGAAAAACTGAAAATAGTATGAAAAGCGTTTACTGATATATTTGGATACCAATGTATGTACGAAATGGTCTCGGAAATTTCCAAATCCATGCATACGTCATTTAAAATAGACTCGGAAATTTCTGAAGCCACTTTATTGTGTCAGCATTGGCAGTTTGATTTCAAGCTGCAAGCAATTTGAAATGGCTTCAGAAATTTCCAAAACCACGGGATTCATGTTTCGTAATATCTTAAATCGTAGCAAATAAAAATGGTTTCTGAATTTTCCGATGCCACTTTCATAAATGGGAAATGGACTCGGAAATTTCTGAGACCAAAATTCAGTCGTTGAAGGAAAAACTTTTAAGCTCTCTAAGAATTGATTAATTACGGTTATTTTAGCCGAAAGCAGTTTTTATCCGGCTAAAATGACACTGTTTTATGAAATTTCAAACGGATTTGCTAATTTCCTCCGAAAACACTAACAATTAGCAAATACTAGCTGAATTTCTTTAACTTTGGAATATCCCCTTTGATTTTGGAACGTGTTATGAATGAATGAATGAATGAATGAATGAATGAATAGTAACAGTAACAGTAACAGTAACAGTAAATCTTTATTGTGCCTTACACTCCAAAGGGAGGTATTGGTCTAGTTACAATAAAGGTGTTATAGCAACTATGCTAACAAATTACTTAATAACAAACAATGAAATTACAATGCAAACGTTTACGGTAATTATTGGACTATTACTTATACAACTATTTATTGATATAACTTTCAATTTAAAACTTCTTTTCTTTTTTGAAACATTAGGAAGATATATTTAGCTATGATTCTAGAGGTAGCATAATTATCTAGTTTAAGAAGGTACTTTATTTTTTCATGATCAGTTAAATCTACAAAGCGAAGATCAGTTTGTGACACGATTGAATGAAGCTCTTTTCTAATATCATTATACCCTTTGCAATACATTAAAAAATGCTGTTCGTCCTCTATGTGGTTTTCCTTACATACCAAGCACTTTCTTTCTTCAACTGGTATGGATGCTCCTGCATTTTCATATTTTCCAGTCTGTATGCGTAGGGAATGTACCCCTAATCTTAGTTTAGTTATTTTTATTCGATGCGCTGGATTTTTAACTGTAGTGAGATACTCTTCTAATTGGTAATCTTTTTTAACTTCTTTGTGAGTGAATTTTTCTCTAGAGCTAACTGACGCGCAATTTCGGACCTTTGACCAATTTTGGAAATAATTTTTTCTTAATCTATGTTTAATTTTAGAGCAAGAATTCGTTGAAAGTTGTGGGGCTGATGTGTCATTATCGGAGAGAATTCCTAATGCTTCATCATCATTTAATAAACTAACAGATTTAGTATGTTTTTTGGCGTAAAGAAATGCATGATTTAATATGGGATTGGTTATCTTATGTTCTAATCTTTGAAAATAGCATAAGATAGATGCTTTAATGTCTATTGCTAAAGGGTATCGACCTAGTTCTGCTCTACATGCTACGTTTTCTGCATACCATGGTACATTTAATGCTTGTTTGCAAAACCGGATGTGAACTTGTTCAATTGTACTTTTATCGAAATGTGTTTTGTATGATAAAAGTTCGGGTCCCCATATTTCACAACCATACAAAAGTATGGGTTTAACTAAAGCATCAAAAAGTTTATTTCGTATCACAATTGTTGATGAATCAATGTTGGATAGAAATCGTTTAATGATGGAAATAACTTTGGTAGCCTTATTGCTAATTATTTCTCTTGCATAGGTGTAACGACCAGAAGATGTCATTTCTATGCCTAGATATGTTTGTTTGTCGACAATATTTAAAGTTTCATTGTCGTATTTAAAATCTTTTTTGTGTTTGTTCTGACCGTTACCACTAAATACAATGATGTTTGATTTTTTGGTGTTTACTTTTAGCTTCCATTCTTGAGCGTGCTTATGAATAACGTCAAGTGATTGTTGCAATCCTTCTGGAGAATCGCTTAATACTAATAGATCATCTGCGTACATTAGGCAATTAAGTAATTGATTGTTTAATACTACCCCTTTGCATTTGTTGACTCTAAAGTAATCTGGTAAATCATTCATAAACAAAGAAAACAGAACTGGACTTAATCCATCACCTTGCCTTATGCCTTTATTGCATGAAAACAGATCCGTTGTTGTGTTTTTATTTATGCGAACACAACTCTTAATCGAAGAATACATGGACTTAATGACATTTAGGAATTTGCCTTTGATACCGTAACGTTGCAACTTATAAATCAACCCAGACTGCCATACGCTATCAAAAGCTTTCTCATAATCAATAAAACCAACATAAAGCTTCTTATGTTGTTTAGTGTACTTATGAATGAGTTGTTGCAAAATAAAAAGACTATCTGTTGTTCTCGCATTTGGTCTAAATCCAAATTGATCTGGGTTGAGAATGTTGTGAGTTTCGATGAATTTATTTAATCTTGATTGTAAAATTGAGGTGAATAATTTTCCTAAACAACTTGTTAGAGTAATTCCCCTGTAGTTGGCTGGCGAGCGTTTATCGCCCTTCTTTTTGTAGATGGGTCTTATCACCCCAATATTCCAATCGGTAGGAAATTTACCGGTGTTAAGTATAGAATGAATGAATGAATGAATGAATGAATGAATGAATGAATGAATGAATGAATGAATGAATGAATGAATGAATGAATGAATGAATGAATGAATGAATGAATGAATGAATGAATGAATGAATGAATGGCCGCGATCTTTGCCAGGACAGTACAGCTAGTGCTACTTCTCTCCTCAGAAAGAGACGGATATCGACTATGAAGAGACGCTATTTTCAATTACTGTAAAAGATTAGATCCTTTTTGGCGTCCAAATGTTTAATAAGCGCCGCACTTGAGGCGTAGAAAAAATTAATAAGCGCCGCGGTGCTTATTCGAGTAAATACGCTAATATGGATATGCTATACGGGGATGTTTTAGGATTACCTCGACATGAGAACATAAACGAAATCAGGGCTATAACTGTAATTTTATCGTATGAAAACATTTTTGGGGCAGTATAACGTTGTAATCAAGCCACCAAGCCAACTAACGTATTACACACTTTATAAGTCTTAGTACCATAGCAGAGATGTTTTGGAGAGAATCACCTTTGACACTGCCTCTTTACCCTCCATGGATGATCTCTTAGTAGTACCTTCTGACGAAATGCCGTTGAAGAATTGCTTATTGCCGAGTCCCCAAGGGGATTATCTCTTATCAGTACGATTAGCATATTGTTTAAGGGGAAACTTAGCGACTTATAATACCTATACGGAACAGGCACATCATTCTTGGCAGAAAATCACTGCGACGGCTTTATGGAAGGTGACAAGAATACAGCTTATTCGAGAAAGGTTGTCACTAAAAGCACAAAGCGCACAAGACAAGACCGAAAGGTAGAATGGGTAGAAGTAGAAAGCTACTGCACGTGCTGAATACTAATAATATGTCAAACGCAAATTTGCATGTTTTCTTGCTTTTCAGAATGTTGAAACAAGGTACTTTTAGCCACGCTGAGCTTTAAAAGAATTTTCAATACTGCATTTAAAGCTTTAGAAAAAGGCATCCTGAGAGGAAAAAAATCGTCACGTGCAAAAATACAACTTTAGGCCAATATGCAAAATTCAAGTGAATACCCAGACCACCTTTCGGCCTTGTCGCGTGCGCTCCTGTGCTTTTTTCCGACAACCCTTCTCGAATTAGCTGTAAACACAGAAATAAAATCTCAAAAAATTCCAGTGCAACACTTACTGCACCAAGCGCCGAACACAACGTATAACTCGTGTATTCCGTAAGAGTGCTTCTTCGCGATCCAAAACTGCTCAACGACATACTGATCACCCTTCACTTCATGTACACGGCCTGAAAAGAATCGGCCCTTTTCAAAATCTTTTCCCGCCGGAACGAGAACACATGCGTCAACTTTTAGCTCTGTTTTAAGAGGCTTGATGGCTGGAATAACCTGAAATGTAAACGAGTTTATTAGCGAATATACTTCACTGGTAAATGGTTTACCTTATTATAGGAATATAACGAGGCATTTTAACAACGCGAACAAAATTGACGCGTAATAAAATTAACGCGAATTTAAGGAAAGTTCTGGTTAAATGCTTATAGTAATCGTGTTTTTGAAATTCGCGTTAATAACATGTATCGTTAATTTCCTATAATAAGGTAGTTTATTAACAGAAATAAATGCCCTTTTCTCGCTCATTTATAAATTTTCCCGTGATGTCATATACTGCATAGTTAATAGAGGGAAATGGTTAGGAAACCCGGCAAAGTTCTTTGTTGTATGTTTTTGTTCGCTGTTTTGGGGGTTGACCCTGCACAAAACCTGACAAAATGCAATAGGTGGTTACGTGGGTTCATGCAACTAACCAATAAAAACACTGCGATTACGTAATTCATGCATAGTGTATGAGCGCAAAACAAAAGATGTGCAGGGTCGTGGACCTTCCAACATAAATCTTGGCCTCTTTGTTTGCTTCTTTGATGTTTGCCGGGTTTCCTAACCATTTCCCTCTATTAACTATGTATACAGTTAAACCCCGAATTTCTCGAACCTCCCAACATCGCGAGCCAAAAGGCGTTTTCCCTTCGATTCGCTTTAGTCAGTCACGCCGGCCGTAAATTGCCGAATTCGACTTCACGACTATTGACTCGGGTTATACTATGAGGTATTGATCTATTGAACACAGTCTTTGTAAGAAGTTGCAACACAACGTAGCATTCCTGTGTACTAAAGACTAGGTTTTGCTGCATTCGCCAACATCCCGCACCATAAAATCGGATTTGCCTCATGAAAAACAGGCGTAAAAAATCCAAAACAAGGAGTATATGTTCTGAGGACCGCAAAGGGTGACGAGAAATTTTTTGCTTAAACTCATTGTCGACATTTTATAATAATAATAATAATAATAATAATAATAATAATAATAATAATAATAATAATAATAATAATAATAATAATACCATTTACCAGCACAAGAAGCAGTACGAAGTGAGAGATTAAAGGAACTTGAAAACAGGGCAGAGCGTATTAAGGAGATAGCACCACAGAAGACTCAGCGAGCATTAAACCTGGCGTCGGAAAAAGGATCATAGATCGGCGTGGCTTACAGTTCTTCCTCTCCAAGATCTGGGCTTAAACCTGAATAAAAGGGAGTTTCGCGACGCTGTTAAACTACGATACGACTGGCAAGTGGATGATATCCCTTCCATATGTGCGGGGACGTTTTCACAGTAGACCACTCTATGATTTGCAGACTAGGAGGTTTCGTTACTCAGCGCCACAACAAGCTTAGAGATCTGGAAGCCGAACTTCTGAGTGCGGTATGCCGTGATGTCGAGACTGAGCCAGTTCTCCAAGACATCTCTGGAGAGCAGTTAAGTAGAGGATCTAATTTGGCACAAGATGCGAGATTAGATATCCACGCACGTGGAGTCTGGGAGCACCAACAATCAGCCTTTTTTGATGTAAGGGTCTGTCACCCAAATGCTGATTCGTACAAGGACCTAGAGCCGCAAGAAATCTACCGTAGGCATGAGAACGAGAAAAAGCGTCTGTACTCAAAGAGAGTTCTTGACATTGAGCATGGAACATTTACACCTTTGGTCTTCACCACAACTGGTGGAATGGGAAAGGAATGCTTAAGATGCCATAGTAGACTAGCGGAGCTGATTGCCATCAAAAAAGAAGAGCAATATATATGCAAAAACATGCATGTCATGGATCAGAAGCCGAATTTCATTTGCATTATTAAGATCTGCACTCGTTTATCTAAGAGGCTCTAGGGCACGAAGAAGACCTCAACGAGACATTAAAAACACTGACATCGACGTTGAAATTGCAGAA
Source organism: Oculina patagonica (assembly GCF_052425735.1). Taxonomy (NCBI): domain Eukaryota; kingdom Metazoa; phylum Cnidaria; class Anthozoa; order Scleractinia; family Oculinidae; genus Oculina; species Oculina patagonica. The sequence continues at coordinate 32,553,108 of NC_135763.1, forward strand.
AGTGTGTATTGTAAATAGTTTAAATAGTTTTCATGTTGTTTTTTATTGCTACTCGCGTACGCCAGATTACATCAAACGCACAATGTAACCATTAGTTTCCTTTGCATTTTAAATCGTTCATTCCAATTTTAAACGCTTCTCAGCTTTTATTCATTTTCTATTTAACATATTTTGCTTTTCAACTGTATTAATACAACTGTATTATAGAACCTTTTGTTGTAAATAGTTTTGCGCTATAGTTAACTTTTAGAACCTTTTTTTTAAAAAAAGAATAATAATAATAATAATAATAATAAAAATAAAAGATTTATATAGCGCCATATCCATGACTCATGGCGCTTTTCAGTAAAATATAGTTAATAATGGAATTTAAATCAGTGATAAAAAATTTACTTACTTATAAAATAGCTAAGCTGTAAAGATGAAAATAAAGAGATTGGGCAACCACTCCCCACGTGTCGACTTTAAATAAAATACCTTATACCTTATACCTTAAAACCAAGAATCATTAAAACCGTTAAATGAAAACTAGCTAATCAACTAGCTAACTTAACTAATTTACTTAGTAACTAACTTACTGACTAGCTAACCTATCTAATTTTGTTTCTCTGTCGTTATTGATTGTAACAATCAAAACTCGTGACAGTTGAAATCGCTATTAAAAAATGAGCAAACGTGTTAAGATACCTTTGCGTAATCCGGGTGAAAGCTGTAATCTATTGTAACACCATCCACTTTCGCGGTAACAGTCGTATCTTCGGCTTTTTCGACTTCTCTTTTCACGTACAACATCACTGCATCCGCCTCTAGCCCGAACACGGGCACCTTACCAGCTGAAAAAAGTGTGAAAAGTGTTATATGAATTAAGCTACTGTAGCGATAAGGGGAGATAAGGGGAGTGCGTTTGACCCAAGAATGATATCACCGAGAAAAAGAAGGAGCCAAAGCAGTGGCAAAAACGCTCACTCACAGCAAGGTGGATGAGTGAGAGAGGAAGCTCGTGACACAACTTTTTAGCGGAAAGATTGCGTGACAAGCCAAAAATTCTGCGTTTTATTAGAAGTTTATGTGATATTTTTCTTTGCATGTATGCTACCTTATTTGTAATTTGGATTTTACAGAGCAAGCCAATCAAATGATTATCGGACGGAGCCATTAACTGTCATCACAAGGGTCATGCCAGTGAATGTTGCCAAAGAACAAAATGAATCTGATATAATGAATGGCAAAAGCTCATTGATATCAGAAAATATATGAAAAGAAAAACTCAACTTGTTCCTAGCACTTTCATTTGACATTTAACAAGCAGCTATTTCAAAAAGAAATGGTGTTTCGTTTCCAGATTGCGGAAGGGTGAGAATAGCGTAATGTTTAAGGAGAGGTGGATTTGGGGTTTATTTTAATTTGGAGTCCTAGTGTATGTTAAATTTGCTGAATTTGTGCGCGAGTGAAAAATAAAAAAAACTTCATATTCAGTAGTAACTTCCCATTTAACGCCTACTGTCCATTTTATGTGAAGGAGGCATAAACTCAGACCTGCTACAGTTTGGCAGAGTCCAAGTAACACATTAATATTTCTCCTTATAGAAATAGTATGTGTCTTTCTCTCCAAATAAAGTTAAATAAAGGGAGCTTGCCTTCACCAACACTTTTTTTATTAATGAAAAAATAACTACAGAAAATAATATATGATAAGTGGTGAAACATTTATCCAACCGGTATTCTGGAAGGTCATGGGTTCGACTCCCGTTGGGGAACTCAGAAAATCTTTTTTCCGAGGATTTGACTTGCGACCACTTCTCCACTTATTTTCAGAAAATAATATGTTCCTACCAATACAATCGTCTATGAAATTATTACTGGGCACCTTTTGACAAAAATCTTGATTTATATACATCTCTAAATTGATCACATGCCCCAAGCATATGCTCAAATCAAATAAATGCCAACTGAAATTCTAGACAAACCAAAACCCTAGTCGACAAGAACAGAGATAAGCACAAATACACTGTTTCGAAGCCATTTCTTCCAAAAAAATGCGTGTAGTCACTTAACTTCAGTGTAACAGCCTTGATTTACGATTCGCATTTTTGGCGATGCCGTGGAGTTTCGATCAGACCGCGATGGCTTTGTCAGTAATGCAAAGAATGTTTATATTGTTAATTTCATCTCAGAAAACTTATCCAGCAGTCGCGGTAGTTAATCTTGAGCTTTACATCAAGGAGATAAATGTTGTTCGACATGGCAGTTGCACAGCTTGCTATACGAAACTGTCCATACGAAATTTGATGTTTTAACAGAACTTGACTGTCTTCCTTCAGTTCCTTTTCGTTATGAACTTTTCGTGCCGAGTCGAACGTTTTCGAGATTCACGTGACACTGATCACGCAACTCCGGATACGTCCACGCGAGAACCCACGCAATTTTGCGTGTATTCGCGCGGCTTGTGACGTCGAAGATGCCGTGAATTTTCCTATACACATTTATACATTAATCTGTTACATGAATTGAAAAACTTTGTAACTCTCCTGCACATAATGCCCTTCTCTTCAATCAACTTGCCCGATTTCGGGACACGCTAGCCCTTCCGTGCGAGCAAACACGGCGGATATGCCATGTCATCACGCTTTTGTTTGCGTTGCAAACACTCTGATTGGTGGAATTTTTCTTCCGTTTTAGAAAATCGCTAGAATGTTTACTTTACAATTAAACGCTAAAAGAGCTAACTCTAATTTTTTCCAATACATCGTTTTAATCATACCTAAAACCATTGCAGTCGTCGGATATTTGTATTTACTCAATATTTTTTGGTCATGCTTAGGATTATCTTTCCGATATTTGAACATGCTTTTACGAAGTTAATTGCCTTCGGTCAAACTTATTTACTTTGTGGTTGCGAGCGTTCTCCTGATTGGATAGTAGCCTCCACTGTGTAAATAGTTCACATCGAATCCAAAATAATACCGTATCGTTTCTGAGGAAACGAAACAAAAAGCATAAACGTATAATAATAAAAACGCACTCTACAACGTATGCTATACTGATTATTAATAATCAATGCTATATTAATAATTTATAACAGAAGTTCATAAATTCTGCTTATAATAATGATTCATTATTATGTACTCGAAAATAATTATTTATTTCACTCTAATAATTATATAATTCTACAAATTACTTCAAATATACAGGCATAACTCATAATTGGTAATTGATTAATTGATGGCAGGTCCACACCAGCCTTATGGTTGCCTTACCAGACCTGCCTCAACAAAAAATTATATATGTATGTATGTATGTATGCATGATTATTGATGGATAACGATTATTCGAAACTGTGATGTCATTCAATAGCCCACATCCTTACAACATTCATAAAACGACTTGCCTCGCTTGCGACAGTCTTGCGCGTTCACAAGACACTCACGGGATCACAGGCAACCACAAGATTAGGATGCGTTTGTCAAATGCAACAAATATTGCCTAAGAGTGCAATCTCCATAATCAAAAACTTCATCTCCACGTGCGTGAAAAAATTTAAAGACAATGTATGAATGCCTTGCGTAAACGTGTACGCAAGTCGTTCATACATTTTTTCTACAGTCGACTCCCGATAACTCGAACCTTCAAGGGAAATTGAAAAAGGTTCGAGTTATCGGGAGTTCGAGTTATCGAGAGTTGAGAACAAATGACCGGAAATAAGGAAAAAACGGTGTTAACTGTTTTTCAATTCATGCAGTGTACATTTAAACAAATTTATTTATAGTATTGAAAAGTCGAGTGAAAATGGAACAATACATTTCTAAATAACTGTATAAATCGTAACGTAATGTGAAAGAAAGCAAAGCAGCAGGAGAAGTCTGGGTAATGCGAACTTTGCAGGCTTCAAAGAGAACAACGTCGGGCTACTGTTATAGAGTTCAAGCGATTTACTTTCAATACGCCCTGACGCTTTTCAACTAATCACTATCGACTATCCTTGAAAGTTTTCTAAGGTTGGACTGGAAATGAATCGGTATCAACCTCCATCAACAAACTAAACGTCTGTAGCACGTCAATGACGAGGCACAGTTCGTGTTTTGAGGGACATTTCGGGGCGGCTTTGACTCGTGTACGTATTTATTTCAAAAGAAAGTTGGTGTTTTTGACTACAGTACACTGTTTCTTGTGACTTGTCACATATTGAGAGACATGGTTCGAGTTATCGGGGGTAAAATTATATAGAAAATGACCTGAAGGGAAACGAAAATTGGTTCGAGTTAGCGGGAGATTCGAGTTATCGCGGGTTCGAGTTACCGAGGGTAAAATTACAGTAAATGTATAACGGAAATCCAGGGGAAATGGATTTTGGTTCGAGTTAGCGCGAGGTTCGAGTTATCGAGGGTTTGACTTACCGAGGGTAAAATTACAGTAAATGTATAACGGAAATCCACAGGAAATCGATTTTGGTTCGAGTTAGCGCGAGGTTCGAGTTAGCGAGGGTTCGAGTTATAGGGAGTCGACTGTAATTTTTTTCACGCACGTAAAAATGTACGCGTCAGTGGAAATCTAGCCTTACTTGTGTAAAGCTCATCCGTAATAACATAGAAATCTCGAAAGAAATTTCGTGCGACTGTGTAGCGCATATAACTAGTGAATTGAAACGATGATTAAAATGTAAATGAAAATGAAAAATGCGCCAGATGGTAGTAAAATGTTTCCATACGTTTCGGGGCTACTACCCCTTCTTCAGTGGAAAATGTGAAATGCCATCTAACGGAAATCCGTTAAAGCTCATCCGGATAAAGCTCATCCGGATACTTACGGTAGTTGTGTTTCTTATGTAAAGCTCATACGGGTAGTTGCTTGTATAAAGCTCATCCGGGTACTTATTTGTGTTACTTATGCAAAGCTCATACGGGTACTTACTTGTATAAAGCTCATCCGGGTACAGTACTTGTATGTAAAAAGCTCATACTAGTACTTACTTATGCAGGGCCGTAACCAGACCTTTACCATAGACGAGGCAAGATTTTGCTAGGGGGTTCTGGGCGCATGCCCTACAAAAAAAATTTAAAATCTAGAAGCTCTGGAACTCTTTCAGAGACATTTGTCAGGACGTATTTCTCGAGAAAAGTCAATCTTCAGTGTTCAACTGGGGATTATTTTCCCAACAAAACAATTTTGTTTATAATTCTGGGTAAAAAATCTAGACGAGGAAAGTGCCTCGTCTTGCCTCTTGCTAGTTACGGCCCTGTTATGTAAAGCTCATCCGGGAACTTACTTATGTAAGGCTCTCCAAACACTTTCACCTTCATACAAGCCGCATTTTCGAAAGTCATTGGGAATATTCTGACAAAATATCCGACCTTTCGCTCCTCAGCGCTGCTGTAGACAATCTCTTTAGCGTTTTCGCCGCCATAAAATTCCGGCTACAAAAACAAATCATATGTCAAATGTCATTGGCATGGGATCGGTACAAACATTATTTTCTAGTCTTATGTAAAACATAAATAAATTCCGTTTTCTTTCTTTTGCAAAAGCTGCATAGATCATTACCTTTTATTCCTCCTTTTTTAAAGAAATCATTGGTCGCCAGTCGTCTATGCAGCAATTTAATTGAAATTCAAAAAGATAAAACGAAACATAAAATTTCAAGTTTTCAGTGAATTAATAAACAAATAAAATAAAATAAAATGTCTTTATTTCGCTCGTTACTTTTAAAACAGAGGTCAAATCATACTTTTTTCAAAAAATCGAGACTGTCGAATTTAGATTTGCTCCAGAATAAAACTTCTTTAATCCGATAGTTAACAACTATTCGCCGAAGTGGAGGTGGCTAGTGGCGGATATTTAAATATCCACCACTAACCACATACACTGAGGTGAATAGTTGTTTTAGTAATTACTAAAACAGTGAGATAATATAGCCCCAAAGAATGGATTTTGTAGTTTATGATTACAATTTTCGCACGCTAGTTGCGGTTGAATAGCCAATCAGTACGCGCCAAAAACGCTATCCACTGTTCTACTATATACTAAACTAACTTATTCACCTTTATATAATTCCACGAATCCCAGTAGTTCTCTTCGGGAGATACTTGGACTCTGTATCTTGTTACCCAGGCCGGTTTTCCCTTGAAGTCTGAGCAGCCTTGAATTTTAAATCCGCAGACAAGATACAGATTCACTAGGTTGATTTGTAGATATGGGTACGGATCTTTGTCTAAGCTGTCTGGAGCCCAACCCAAATCCCGGAGCCGTCCACTTGATGCGGGATAGCCCGGGACTTCACTCGAGGCTTTCATCTGGTTATCCGGAATCACAACGCGGTCAGGGTGTCGACCTACTCCAAGTGGCTCACCGCAAACTTGTACAGAAAAAGTAGAGAACGAGATTCATTGAGATTTACAAACTAACTGTTTGTAATAAAAAGGTGCGAAAGATGAAAAATGTTACAAAAAACGCCAACTTACTCTTGGCTCCATCTGATGTAGCGACAAACGAACAAGGCAAGAACAAAAAAGCGGCGACGGCTTTTTTTGTTCGAAGCCGCATCTTTGATCGACTGTTGTTGCCGAGTGCTGAGCGTGTTTCAGTGTAGCGCGTTTGAGCGTATTGTAGCGTCATTAATTAAGGTGCCTGAATACAGTTTCAGCGCGCTCTTTAGATTTGTTGCTAACGCGAGTCCGAGTGCGCGCACAAGGCTTTGAGAATAGAAAAATTTAATGTGCAGTTGATCAAAAGTTGCGATCGGACGTTTTTCTGTCCTACCAAAAAGACGCGATTTCTAGAGAACCAGTCGTTAGATTTGTAAGAAATTTTGCAAGGTTGTACTTAAGAAAGCACGAAAACTGCTGATTACAAAAAATCTGGAATTTAACAAAGGGATTTTGAAACATTCCAGGACAATACGTACAATCATAAAATAGCGAAAAATTAAAATTCCCTGAGTTAAATCTTTAACTTCAATGTAAAAAGGTCATTATTTCTCCTTATTTGTTACACAGAAACGGCGAAAAATTCTACCGACCGAATTTTTTGAAATCATAAAAAAAATTCAATCTTTTTGGTTGATTTATAATTACCTTATTCTTACTAATTTTCGCGAGTACTAATTTTCGCGATTTTCGCGATTTCAAAATAATCACGAAATTTAATACGCGCGAAAAAAACATTGCGCGAAATTTAAACACGCGAAAATTAATACCATAATAATTATTATAATTATCAAAAAAATAAAAATTTTAAACGCTTGGAACTGCAACTATTTACCCTTGAAATATCTTTCCTGCTTGTTATCAAATAGCACCCTTCCTCTGATTACTGTTTCCTTTTCCTTATTTACCGTACCCAAATTCGCAAGTAGCCAATCAGAAGCGCGATCTACTGTCCTGATATCCTGCGATATCAAGTCACTGACCGGATATGCCACCATATCACGGTCACTTTGAAGTAAAGTAGTGTTACTGTACGATGAATTGAAAAGAGGTTTTACCAATAGGACAGAACCTCAAAATTTAAAATTGGCAGTGTTTAGCGGGCGTAAAAGGTCTAAAAAGAGAAAAACTTTCCCGCCAAGACTAAACTTGAACGCGCTCGCCAATTGCGCGCGCGATGTTTGCCGACGAGTTTTGAGACAATTAGACTGAAAACAATGGAGTCGGAATTTCCAAGTTTTCCGCTAATTTTTGATTTTCAAAATTTAAAGAATGAAACTCTAAACAAATGAGTGGGAAAAGGCAGAAGGGGAACTTCGTAAAAGTGTCGAAGACCAAGTCATCACAATTTGCAGCACGTACCTTGCAAGCATAGCTTAAACAGAGCGATAAATATAACCGAACTTTTTTTGCTGAATTTGGGTACGGTAAATACCTAATTGTACCTTTTTGGTACGCTTCGGTTGCATATCAGGTTCGTTTTGTCTCGCCATGGGTATTTTGGCTCGACTGCGTCTCGCCAAAATACGAACCATGGCTCGACCAAACTCGCCTGATATGCCACCGAAGCGTACCAAAAAGGTACGATTAGGTATAAAAATCGGCCAAAATCTCTTTAGTACAGTCATCAAAGTTTCCGTTCCGCGGGCTCATTGTAGTTACATTGAACAAGACCTTTGTATATTTTGAAGAATTTTTTACTCTTACTACGACGATTAATAGATAAAACTCTGTCAAAATCGCGAAATTTAATACAGTTTTGCTTAAATTTTTATTGTAATCGCGAAAATTAATACTCGCGAAATTCGCTTCCCGAATTTTCGCGAAATTAAGTACGCGCGAAAATTAGTAAGACTAAGGTAGCTGTGTTGCCATGGTAACGCATCATGGTCTTAAGTGACATGCAAGAATTACAAATGCAGTAGTTTATCTTGTAACTTGCCAATGTTGAGCTCGTCAGCTGAAACTGTTAGGAGGTGAAGTGCAAAATAAGGGATAGTTACCTTATAGATCGGAAAACTGTGTTCAGCCACTTTACTCAAGCGAAGTTACCACTGAACGCGCGCATAAGATCAGAACTTTAGAAGTTCAAAAACGATATACTTAAAACTAACTGTTGCAGTTGGATGCTAGTCAGTGGATAACCAACATACAGTTGGTAATCAAACAAGTGTTTTACTTTTCGGCTGACGCAGCACAACAGTTTATTTAGAAATTAACCACTTTGGAATTGTTGCTGGAGCCATTAGCCAAGCCATACAACACAAGTATTTTGGACAGTATCGACTGTATAATTAGGCCAAGTAAAAAAAAATGTTTCTCGTTCGCATTTCTATAAAAAAAGAGGGCGGGCGGGTGATTTTTTTTGTTATTTTAAATTTATTCAACATAATGTTCGCTTAGATGATAAAATGTTAAAAAAAGGTTTAAAGGCTTTAATATGACTAATATGTACAAATAAAAACCAAACTTTTTCGACTTAAAAGTCATGACCCTGAAACGTTTGGTTTTTATTTGTACATATTAGTCGTATTTTAGCCTTTTAACCTTTCAACTTATTATTTTGTCGCATTCCTTACCTGTGTTGTTCGAGTTAATATCGTCATATATCGTCATAACATCGTCATATTCTCCAGACGCATACTTGCAAAATAAATCTTGCAAGGTAATTGACCTATCCAGTATAGGGCTTTCCACAAGTTTCTCGAGATTTCCCAAAAAGATGCCGAAATCTCTCAAAACGTTGCTCAAAAGTTGCTGCAATCTTCCGATAATAAAAGTTGCTCGAACGTTGCTCCAAAACATTCCAAAACGCTGCTTCTTATCAAGAAAATTTCTCTAGATATATGTTAAATTCCCTTTGAGGGTTAGATTTCTAAGCAGTCCTCAGCAATTTTACAGCAAAAGATGTATTTAAATAACATTTTAAAGGGAAAATTTGTTAAATAACAGATTTTCTTTAATTGAGAAAAATCGTGAAGATATATAGTTGACGTCATGTTTCCTGACGAGATTGTAATGTTTTAATACAGATTGAACCGAAAGTTGAAACGCCTGCAGATGTTCCTCGAAGATCTTCGGTAAACTTCTTAAATCTTCGGAAACGTTCGTATGGCCTTTGAACAACATTCGGATAATTTTCGGAGATCTTCGGTCTGGAAATTGCTCATAATGCATCAAGTTGCCCGAAATATGAAAAGTTGCCAAAAAGTTGCCAAGCAACTTGTGGAAAGCCCTAATCCAGTACGGACCTAGCGTACCAATTTTGGCCGGCTGAGTTCGTAATAAAACGCAGGCAAAAGCCATGTCTTACAGAGTTTTCAACTACGTACAAGTAACCTGTGTTGATTTTTGTTCGTTCCAACTTTTTCAATAACAAATATTATAAAAGAGAGGCGGCCCCAAAAAATGAAGCGGGCGGGGAAGAGAAGCATTTGTTCATTTTTACTTGGCCTAACCTGTTTGACTATTAAAGACTACCCGTGTGCTGCTAGCTTTATAGAACGCTTATGGTGAAACAAAAAGGTGATAGTCCAAAAGATAAACAAAATATGTTTCGAAGCTTTTCGACTTTCTTGCCTCGTGAAAGTGCGTTTACCTGTTTGTGGTTTTGATTTTTACGCTCGTATCCAGTACTTCCCGACTTCTCTGCCCAAAGTTGAGAGTACATGAGATTTGTGGCTTATCAAAACTTTATCCTTAGTGCTTCTATATTCCATTTATTTAATTAATGAACTTAGAATGATTAAGACACAATAGAACCCTGGTAACTCGATATTGGATAACTCGAACAACCCCGCTAACTGGAACAAACTTCCATTTCCCTTGGATTTGACCCCACTTTTCAGTCATTTTTACTCGGTTAACTCGAACTCGGATAATTCGAAAACCCCGCTAACTCGAACTAAATTTCGTTTCTCTCTATTAAAATTTGGGTCAAATTTACCCCGATAACTCAATTTCCGGTTCTTGCAACTCGCCACGGATGCCCATTGATTACAGTAAGGAACAGATCACTTATTTGACAGTCATTTTTCACTCTTATTATAAGAATTTATGATCGTGTTAGAGTTTCTGACGAGATAAGTTGAATTTGCACTGAAAAGAGTGAAAAGCTGAAAAATTAGTAAACTATCAATTATTAACTGAACTTGACAAATTAAATATTCAATCGACCCCGATAACTCGAAACCCCGCTAACTAGAACTGTTTTTCGTTTTCCTTCAGAGATCGAGTCAGCCAGGGTTCTACCTTATTCCAAAGAGTTTTTAAATTTATCACTTAACTTTTTTTGGACGACAGGTGAAAACAATTTGTTCAGAAAATTAATCAATTAAAAACATATTAGTGTGGACGGGACCTGATCGTTTGGTGATACATTCACTTCGAACTCATATCTCTCCTGTGACTTATTGACGCGTGCGCACTCGAAAACAATAACACTGAGAGAGCTTGGGAAACTGTTTTATTGTTCAGCGGGTTGTTCAGCTAGATACATAGTGAGAAACTGAGAGAAAAAACCGCAAAATGTTTTTCATGTTTTCAAAGGAACTAACACCAGTACAGTTGGAATAGAAGTAAGCAAGAGATTCCAAGCATTGACAGCCTTGTTAGCTGATGATTTATGCGCTGCAAGAGAAAAAAAAAACGAGTTAACCTCTTAACAGAATCAATTCACTGAACCTTTGCGAGTCAAAAGTTTATATACTGTATGTACTTTGTTTTGCAAAAGACTTCTTTCTTAAAATTTTGGCATCTTAATGTTCATCTTCCATTTCTTGACTCATGAGTCCTTTATAGCTAACGCTCACATGGTACAAATAACACCCTGCTGGAGGGCAAGCTACGCAAAACAAAGCGAATTCCACCAGCCAGGCTTAACTTGACTAATTGTTTTGTATGAAATATATGGGGATGGAATGAACTTGTTCCGGAATGAAAGTCATTTTGGAGTCGTGTAAACAGGCCCTCAAGAATTGCTTTTTTGAGATAAGCACTGAAAAGATAAACATTTTTTTTTAGAATAATTAAATATTATAATAAGAATTATTAAATGCCTTACTCCCGGGCACGTACCATGTTCGCAGAAGTTTAACCCATCACCGGAGTATCCTTTAGCACAGATGCAGCTGTAGCTTCCTTCAGCGTTCGTGCATTTTGCGTGTTTTGTACAAGCGGACTTCTCTTTGCACTCGTTTATGTCTATAACAAAACATGAATATTTTTATGCGTTGATATCTGTCGTCGAGTAAAAATTTAGTTTCTTTTTTGTACGAAGCACTTAACCTCCGCATTTTCTTATCGTTATTTTTGAGAAGTTTTAGCTTAAAAACTTAACGGTCTTCCGGATACACCAACACGGGTAGGGAGGGTGGGGAGAAGTAATTGCAGCCAAGGACCAAGGTGTTTCTATTCTGCTGACAAGTGACGTCATGGATTAATGACATCGAATATCTTTTCCCAGGACCTTAAAAGGGGATATTCTAGGGTCTAGGGTGAAGTTACTGCACTTTTAACCTTTTTCCTACAATTGCGAGTTTTATAGGGAAATTACCTTCGCACTTTCTTTCTTTTATGTTAAATTTGTAGCCCATTTTGCACCGGCAGAAGTAAGTCCCAGGTTCATTCTCGCACGACAAGTAATTGTACGTTCCACACGGAGAGCTGATGGTCGCACATTCGTCAATATCTGCAAAAAAGACATTTATGACGATTACGATAAATGTAATAAAAGCCGGTTTTACATGGGCAATTTATGTGACATGAAATATATTTGAAGGTGTAGATGACACAACAATTATTGGTCAGCAGTTCATTGTTTGTTGTGCCAGTAATGACCTTGGACAACAGAAATACGCAGAGAGATACGAGCGCACAGTACCCAGTGAGAGATTGGGGACCACAGATGTTCAGTGGCGGATCCAGATGGAGGGTCCAGGGGGTTCGGACCCCCTACCAGACCTGGCACTTGCTTAACACTGAAATTTTTGCATCGACAGTGATGATAATAGGTTGACAGGCGGGGTACAATATCCCGAGTGGGTATGTCCCTTCTGTATGGGTCTGTATGCATAGAGCTAGCGATTAGGAGTTTATTTCCAAACACGTAGTGTTAGATGACTAGTTTATCAACGGATACCTTTAAGTTATTATTAAACTGTAAGTCAATTTTCGCCACTTAATGCAAGAAAACAACATTCTTGTCACACCGCGGGGCTAACAGGCCGTATGTAATGCTAACAGCTTTATGAACTCATCTACCGTAATGATTCGATTAAGCGCCCTCCTTCCAATAAGCGCCCCATTCCGAATAAGCGCCCCCCTTCGAATGTGTTTTTGTTAATAAGCGCCCTATTCTTATAAGCGCCCCTATTCTTATACGTGCCCCTATTCTTAAAAGCGCTTTTATTGTGGCTAACTGACTCTACTGAAGTCGTTGACGTGGAAAAGATAAACTCATGAACATTCACCGTACCGTACATGTATACATTTACTGCTAAAATCAACAATTCTTGTAAAAGTAACTGAACTTTCGACAATTTTTTGCTGTTACAGTTTATGTTATTGCTACTTATTTTAAAATATATTAAAGTTATGTTTTAAACATTTGGTTGTTTCGCAAAAAATTAAATAAGCGCCCTGTCCCCAATAAGCGCCCTGTCTCGAATAAGCGCCCTCCCTTAAGGTGCGAAAAGTAAATAAGCGCCCCGGGCGCTAAATCGAATCATTACGGTACTTCCACAACAAACCTTTACACAATCCAGTATTAACATCACGAAGGAAGCCTTTAGCGCAGGAACAGTCGTAGGACCCTGGAGTATTGGTACAATTCTGTCCATAACCACAATTCATCAACTTGCATTCATCCACGTCTTAAAATTAAAAATACAGCATACCACGTCATTCTCGTCCCCAGGGAAGCTTATCGCGTCTTAGCCGGCTGAGCCTGTGCACGAGAATTAAGTGGCTCTGGGAAAATGTGACTTGATTGGCTAGATTCTAAAAATGGGAGCTTCAAATCTGGCCAATCAAAACAGCCATTATAAACTCTCTTATATCAAAGGGTTTCTACTGAACGATTCACTTCATTGGCTTTTCTTTTTGTTAAAATCCAACCGATCAAATCATGTGTTACCAGAGCCACTTTTTTCTCGTGCACATGCTATGCCTGCTAAGAGGGACAAGTGGCTCAGGGGATAAGAATACAAACCAGGCTTAAAGTAATCTGCGTGTAAGGTAAAGGAAAGCAACAAAATGGCGGAAAATCGTAACAAAGTAGAAACGAAATTTCAAATTTAAAAAGTTTTACTTTTGTCCGAATTTTTAGGCCATTATTTCTCGTGGCTTGTTCTTTAAAAGTTGCTATTAACTATGGATATCCCATCATTTTTTTAAGCAGATATTGCCTTCCGATTTGTGACATCATTATTCCGCCAAATTAAAACTAAAATTGTACTTTTTTATGGCTTATATCTATTTGAAGATACATAAGACATTGGCCGCAAAGAAAGCAATCGTCCGTCGCATCCAACAGAAAACTGTATAGCAATACTACACACTTAGATGTCAAGTTATATAGAAATTATGCAACTTTTAATTACTCATAGCGGAAATCTGTCCTTTGAAAGCATAATTTTTATTTCAAAATTGGGAAAATAAAGTCGAGAACAAATTGTATATTTGTATTTGTTTCGCGCGTTATTCGTCCTCTATTAAGTAGAACTGGTTTATAAAAACGCAGTTTAAAGCATCTCAATTGATTGCATATAAACCCTGAGAACATTAAAAGACATAAATGAAATGTACGCTTCCTGTGAGCTCTTGTCCTATTTATTTCTAGCTATTTATTTACCGTCGAAAGCCATCTTACCGTCGCAGACATTGTAAGGGTTTCCATTGTAACCTTTATTGCACATGCACCTGTATGAGCCTCTGGTATTTGTACACTTGGCTTTTTTAGCGCATGCAGCTTCATCCTTGCACTCGTCCACCTCTATACATAGAACAGAATGTGTTTAAAGGACATTAAGGACATTTATACAGACATAACCGCTTGTTTTTCATAATGCCTGTTTTGCAGCATCATTTTGCACAAACATTGTAAAGGTTGAGCTCTTTGATGTCACGCATACATTGCCAGGCTGCTAAGTTACTCCAAGATGGCGGCTACCAGTTCTCAATTTATCTTTTTTTTTTAATCAATTTATCGGCCTACTTCGAATTCAGACTTCAGACCAAAATTTTTAATAACGTCTGAATACTTTTTAGAAGCTGAAGTTTTGGCGAATAACTTATTACCTTTTCGTTGGCGTGAAGAAAAAAGTGCCATTTCGGAATGAGGAAAGGAATGAAAAGGGATTTTCTTAGTTGCATACTTATTTACTCTTTATTGGGTTGGGGGGAGGGGGAGGGGGGAGGCGGAATATACAACATACCAATTTAAAACTAGGCAAAAACCAAGCGCAAAATACATACATACCCGAACAGTATGTACCATTTCCCTGGAAGCCTTCCTTGCAGCTACATGAATATCCCCCGTCCGTGTTCTCGCAGTCAGCATCGTCAGCGCACTTGCCTTTACTGCATTCATCGATATCTTAAGATAGAAGGAATCATTATTGTTACTGGCTTTTTTGCACATCACTTACAATGAAGACAGTCCGTACACTATTAATAGAAAAATTGTCATTCCTTTAAACTCATTTCTAAAAGCATTCACCTTCAGTTGTTCAACGCAGGGCTAGTAATAAGTCAGCTAACCGTTTTAATCTCTTTGACTCATTGCTTTCGCTAATGCATTTTTTGACATCAGAACTCAAAAAAGAGTTGACATCTTCAAATCCTTACACTAATTCTTCCTAAGTAAATAGCGTAGTTAAATTTTAGTCTGTTTTTATTTTTTATCATCAATTTTAAGTCTTTTTATTATTATTATTTTTATTTATTTTATGTGTCCCCTATTAGTAGAGAGTGTTTCACTCTCGGCTAGAATTTCTTTGACACATTAATAAAGTTGTTGATTGATTGATTGAGTAAATTCCTAGGAGAGAGGGAGGAAGGAAGGAAGGAAGGAAGGAAGGAAGGAAGGAAGGAAGGAAGGAAGGAAGGAAGGAAGGAAGGAAGGAAGGAAGGAAGGAAGGAAGGAAGGAAGGAAGGAAGGAAGGAAGGAAGGAAGGAAGGAAGGAAGGAAGGAAGGAAGGAAGGAAGGAAGAGGAAGAAGGAGGGGGGGGGGGGGGGGGGGGGGGGGGGGGGGGGGGGGGGGGGGGGGGGGGAGGGAGGGAGGGAGGAAGGGAGGGAGGAAGGGGTAGGAGGGAAGGATTGGTCACATAGATAAATGCCTACCAGTGCAGGGCCCTTCGCCATTTCCAGTATAACCATCTTTGCACCGGCAGCTGTATTGGCCCTTTTCAACCTCCTCACAAGTCGCCGTTTTTTTAACGTCACATTTAGGAAATTTTATCATACATTCCGGTATAGCTGAAATAAGAAATGCAAAAAGAGTAAACCAAATGAAGTAATGAAACGACCACATACATTAAGGAGTCTGTAGAAGGACTGAAAAAGTCTGAAGAACAACACAAATAATTTTCTATGAATAATTATCGTATTGTTCTAAGACAAGAAAAAAACAGCTCAGTTTCGATTCGATTTGCCTTCGAACAAGAACAATACTACGGATTACGTCGCCGAAGCCGTTTTGATCATGACTTTCGTTCATAAAAAACAAGGGTCATTAGCCTAAGTGATTTGTCTACTTAAACGGATTGCAGTCGAAAAGGTACACTTTTAAAATTTATGAATTTTTAAGCCACAGCTCAAGAAAAGCTTACGTATGCATTCTTTCCTTGCATCTCCTGTGTATCCCTTTTTGCATTTGCAGCTGTACGATCCAATGTTATCAGTACACTCGGCGTGCTGCACACATTTATGATCACCAGTTTTGCACTCGTCAATATTTTTACAAGAATTAACTCCGTCTCCAGAATATCCATTTTTGCACTTGCATTCAGATCCACCTGAAATGTCCACACATCCGGCTTTCGGATGACATTTATCGGTTTTCTGTTTAACAGATATAAAGAGGAAACATTATTTTCATGTATCTTTGTTCCTACTTATTTAATTACTTAGTAACTTTCTCACTCACTCACTCGCTTACTTACTTACTTACTTACTTACTTACTTACTTACTTACTTACTTACTTACTTACTTACTTACTTACTTACTTACTTACTTACTTACTTACTTACCTCCTTCCTTCTTTCCTTCCTTCCTTTCCTCATTCCTCCCTTCCCTCCCTCCCTCCTTTATTCCTTTCCTCCCTTCCTCCTTTATTCCTTTCCTCCCTCCCTCCCGCCTTCCTTCCTTCCTTTCCTACTTCCGCCCCTACTTCCTTTCTTCCATTCTTTCCCCTCATTCTTTCCTCCCTTCCTTCCTTCCTTCCTTCCTTCCTTCCTTCCTTCCTTCCTTCCTTCCTCCCTTCCTTCCTTCCTTCCTTCCTTCCTTTCCTACTTCCACCCCTACTTCCTTCCTTCCTTCCTTCCTTTCCTACTTCCACCCCTACTTCCTTCCTTCCTTCCTCCCTTCCTTTCTTCCTTCCTTCCTTTCCTACTTCCACCCCTACTTCCTTCCTTCCTTTCCTACTTCCACCCCTACTTCCTTCCTTCCTTCCTCCCTTCCTTCCTTCCTTCCTTCCTTTCCTACTTCCACCCCTACTTCCTTCCTTCCTTCCTTCCTTTCCTACTTCCACCCCTACTTCCTTCCTTCCTTCCTCCCTTCCTTCCTTCCTTCCTTCCTTTCCTACTTCCACCCCTACTTCCTTCCTTCCTTTCCTACTTCCACCCCTACTTCCTTCCTTCCTTCCTCCCTTCCTTCCTTCCTTCCTTCCTTTCCTACTTCCACCCCTACTTCCATCCTTCCTTCCTTCCTTTCTTCCTTCCTTCCTTCCTCCCTTCCTTCCTTCCTTCCTTCCTTCCTTCCTTTCTTTCTTTCTTCCCTCCATGTCTCCCTTGTTCCTTCTTTCGCTCTTTCACTCTTTCCTTCCTTCCTTCCTTCTTTCCTTACTTACTTACTAGCTAACTTACTTGCTCAATTACCTTCCTCCCTTCTCCCTCTCTTCCTCCCTTCCTTCCTTCCTTCCCTCCTTCCTTCCTTCCTTCCTTTCCTCCCTCCTTCCCTCCTTTCTTCCTTCCCTCTTTCCCCTCTATTTCCTTACTTCTTTCCTAACCTCCCTTCCTTATTCCTTTTTCACGTCCTTTCTTTCTTACTTACTTACTTTCCCCTCCCTCATTCCTTCTTTCTTTCCTTTCTTCTTTCTTTCCTTTCTTCCTTCCCTCCCACCCCCCTTCCTCCCTTCCTTCCTCCCTTCTCTCTTTCCTTCCTTCTTTTCTTCCCTCCCTCCAATCCTCCTTTCTTCTCTCCCTCCCTACTTCCTGCCTTCGTTCTACCTTTCTTTTTTCTTTCTTCCAGTTTTCTATATTTTTTACTTTCTCGTTCTTTCGATTTTTTTTGCTTTTCAATTTTTGCGTCTGTTCCTCTTCTTTTTTCCAAAGAAAGATTACAATTCTCTATTTTCCAATTGCCCATCCATACACTTTGTTTGCCCCCCAAATTTTGCATAAACTATTGTTTTCAAATTCTCTTGGGAGGACTGCATATTTCCAAAACAACAGTTTATGCAAAATTTGGGGGGCAAACAAAGTGCATTATGGGCAATTGGAAAATAGAGAATTACCTTTCTAATAATTCTAAAATTTAAATTTACATGACTGATAGACGAGTAAACTGAAATTGATACAGATTTGTCGCCAAACCTTTTACGGGTTTTTCTTGTATATGTATGTAACTGGCAGCAATTATCCTATTATTTAAACTGAAGTCCAATTCTTTGAGCACCTAAAGTGATCTCGCGACGTCTTGAATAATGACGTCATAAAAACGTCAAATGACGATCGACGTGAAACAGACAAGATAAATCTATCCTTAAATGCATAATGTATAAAGTAATTTTCACCAAATGTTTATCCTTACCAAACGCTCATCGCATTTCTTCGTATGTTTACAATTTTGACCGTCTCCAGAGAAACCCTCCTTGCATTTACACTTGTAAGATCCAATTGTATTCGTGCAGTCTGCATGAGGGCTGCACTTGTGCTGGTTTGAGGCGCATTCATCTAAATCCTCACAGTTTTCCACTTTCCCCTGAAAACCAGGCTTGCATTCGCATCGGTAACTTCCCGGTGTATTCCTGCACATTGCGTGTTTGCCTTTTTCACACTTTTGCTGTCAAAACAAAAAATAAATGCAATATAAAATAATTTTCAAGGCCCGCACACAGCGTATTTAGGGGCCAGCAGAATCTTTGGATTTATTTTTAAGTAGTATAATTCGCAAGCCTTACTTTTGCCAGAGTAGTCACAGTTATCACTGTTTGCTGTTTTGATGTCCAGCAAACTTCAAAGGAGCAAACAAAATGGAAATAGCTATTGTGCATGTTTTGTACACGGTCAAGATAAAATCATGCAAACTAAACAATGAAATTTGTCAAGCTATTCACTATGCCCTTAGCAAAAATTCGATAGCTACTGCGCACACTCGGTTGCCCCGCACCGCAATGACAACTTTTTAATTCGTGTAACAAAGGAAGTTTATCTCCCCCCTCTCCCCTTCCCCCGCTGGAAAGCTCAAAAGTGTGCTTTCTTCATCTTCATCTCAAACAGACCCACTGAACAGTCGATTCACTCAAAAAAGTATTTGAAAGGGGTTATTCATGTGGAAAAAAGAAAAAAATGCAGTATCCCGATCTGTAGGTATGTGAAAGGGGTACCATTTATTTTTTCGAATGCATACGAAAGGGTTGCCTTTTCTGCCAAAAATGGTTTATGAAAGGGTAAGGATTGCGTGCCATCCCGTATAAACATTTTTCGAGAATCTCCCCTCCCCCTTCCCCGCAGATAGTGAGCGAACAGTTGCAAAAGATATGCAAACAATTTATGCTACAATAGTACAATACTAATCTCGTACCCAGATCTTCTCAACCCTCGGAGAGAACATCTGGTAAAGTCGGATTTTGCTCGCGTCAAATGTGTCAGAAATGTGACACACGACGCGACTACGCATGCTCAGCAATTTAGTAGATGAAAAGCTCACTCGGCCGCTGTAAATAGCTAATAAACTTCTTTCCCATACAAGGAAAGGCAAGTAACACAATCTTGAAATAGAGTTGAGGGAAAAAAAAAGCCGCTAGTCGTGTTTTTGCTGATAATTTAAAACATTCAAACCAGCCTTCAACCGGTGGGAAAAGCGCGCGCTGTGTTTGACGCGTACAAGCTAGCTGTACGCGTGAAGTACGCGTCAGATTTGCAAAGTTTTTCGCCCATCTTTTTACCCACGAATATCGTCATTTTAAAACATTCTGTTCTAACAAGCTTGAACTACAAACTGTATCTATAGCTTATTCGCATTAGTTACGTTCAAAACACGACGCGTTTGTAGAAAAGCCTTCAAAACCAAATGTTTTCCTACTAGCTAACGCACAGTGCGCCCGTGCGAAACAAAGTTTGCATCATCCGCGCGCAAATGCTGAAGCGGTCCATCGACCAATCAGATTGGCGAATTGAACGCACTTTACCAGATGTGTACTACCGTGGTAAGTATACATCTGGGTACGACTTTAGTACAATACATGTCAAAATACCTGATAAGCTTCATTTTCGCATTCATCAATTTCCTGACAGTCCTTGATGCCATCGCCTTTGTATCCCGTTTTGCAGTAACATGAAAAACTCCCAAGGGTATTGTGACATGTAGCATCTTTGTGACATTGTTTCTTCTTGCACTCATCGATATCTTGGCATTTTTCGAATTCCGCGCGGGGGTTAAAAATATTGAAACCCTTGGGGCATACGCACTTGTAAGATCCTCCGGTGTTTTTACAGGTCGCGCGCAATCCACAAGCTGCAAAACCGTTGTTACATTCATCTTCATCTACATAAAAAAAATGACAGTTAGCAAAGGCCTGGACGCCCTGCGCAAATTGTGCTTATAGAATCTTATGGTTTTCTTGCTTCCCCTGAAAAAAATACGAAAAATAGTGATTCTGCTGAGTTCTGGTTATTAGCCTGATTGTAAGTATTATCGTTAAGCTCCTAAAATAACCAGGGACGCTGCTTTCGAAATACTGCGATTTAAAAAAAATGGTGACAAGGTGAAGACTGCGAAGTATTAGAAGTGCACTCTTTTTGTGCTTCGCTAATCCTTTCAGACCCTTTTCGTAAAAAGCTGATAAACCCAAACTGAAGTTACGCAAAAAATTTGTTGTAAAACTTAGAAAGGATAGATAAATCCACCCTTTTCAATTCCATCATGGACCAAAATTGTCATTGTTTTATTTGTGTACAATATATAACTGTTCATTACATGACAATGACACGGAGTTATACATAAGCAATTGGAAGCATTCCCAAGTGACTTGCTGCAATAACACCGTGTTAATTTTGTAAAGTTAAAAAACTTCTGAGAACAATTTATAGGCTCAAATCGTCTTAAATTTTAGTGCGTTTAGAAGATCAGAAGCTTCGGTCACAGGCATACCTAATCAATATTTATTTGCTTAATACATACCTATGCATTTTTGGCCATTCCATGTTTTTAAGTTGGGACATTTCCTCCGATTTACTTTGTAAGGAATTCTGCTGTCCTGACAGTGCTTCTCACCTTGACCACATTTTTCAAAGCCTGTTTATATGCAGAAGAGAAATGAAAGGGTTTTTTTCTTGTCTTAATAAAAAAAGGGAACCAAGATACTCTCGACCCTTTGGACCTTCCGCTCGCCCTGGTCCCCATTCCCCCCTCACTATTCTGACAAATGGTAAATGCAATATCAGGTCATTGACACACACACAAGGCCCTACATCCCTTATTATTAAAAGCCGGAGTAGTGGATAATGTATTTCTAGAGTTTTTATCGGTTTAGTAACCACTGGATATCAACTATGCCCGACAAACATGGTCCACAAAAATCGTCCTCCAATCTTAATTTTACAATATAAAAAAGGGACATTTACGTACTAACATTTCATGGCGGTTTTGATAACACAATTATTCTATTCACGCTTGTTGGATATGGGATGAGTAACTCGGCACTACACGCCTCGTTGGCTATTTTCCATTTCATATCCAACTCACGCTCGTGGAATAACTGTTTCAACAACTACCATCAATCAGCCCAAGAACAGCGTTAACTGGTCATGGAGAGCAGGGAGGTCGCAGTGGTGAGAGCGCTCGCCTTCCACCAATGTTTCCCGACCCAGAGTCGTATGTGGGTTGAGTTTGTTGTTGGTTCTCATCCTGGTTTCGAGGGTTTTTCTTCAGGTTCTCCGGTTTTCCTCCGTCCAATTCGACCTGGATATAGGACCCGCATGAAAACCAGCAAGAGCTGTTATGGCTTACTCTCTACATATTGTATTTTTTTTTTCATGCATAATTAAACTTATCACATAATTATGCACTGATTATGTGGGTACATAATAAATACTTACCGCGTTTTGAAGAATACCGAACTTGTCGGCTTTCTTTCATCGCCTTTCCATCGATCGTGTACTTGTTGATTTGCTCATGTTTAGTAGTAACTGTTCCTTTAGAAAGACAGCTCAGTGAATCTGTATAGTACAGCTCTGTCTCGCCTGGAGTGACCTTCGACTGTAAAACTGGCTCGCTGCTCACATAATCGCTGACTGGAGGTCGATGTTGTTCTTTGTAGCCAATACGACTCATAAGTCCACTTCCTTTTGTTTGAAAAACAAGCCTCGAGTCCACCCGGACGATGTACCCAAGACATAGTTTTGCTGCGGAATGTGGGAATGGATTAACTCTGGCTGAAAAGTCGATAATCTCTGCAAAAAACGAAATATGGATCCGCCATCCTTATTACTTTAGAGACATATTTTGCTTATAAGTCCCCTCCCCTTTCAGTTAAACCCGACGAAGAAATTAAAATGCTCCGAGGATCACCCACTGGGGGTTGGGGATATTATGGCGATTATGTGAGAGATTAAGCATGACGTTATACGGCAAACGGCAAACGCGAGCTTGCCTTTCATTTTGTTGCCTTTTTCTCGAATTCCAAAATTAATCCTTCATAAAAAAGGGAAAAAATCCACATCCACGGCAAACACAAAACTATTCATTTCTGCGTACGAACGCCAAACGGCAGACGCCAGAAGTTGTATTTTTGCCGTTCGCGGGAAAAATAAACGTCATGCTTTTAAAATCCCTCTATTTGCCTGCCGGTTATAAGGTCGGGACCATTAGGCCTGGGGCTATAACCTTGTTTTTACGGTTTGCAACATTTGCGGGCCGTAAGATGTAACGTCGGAACCAAATACACGGTTAGGATCTCTTTTCACCTTTGATTGTCCTTTTGACGAGAAGCTATGAAGAAATTGCTTATCAACGAGTACCGAAGAGTGAAATCGATATTTTATTATCAGAATCACCTGAATTATCTGACCTACAGGCGGGTTATTATAACCGGTATTCTTGACAGGAAAATCACTGTCTTGGCTTTGGAAGTTCTAAACATCAACTAAAAACAAGGGGGAGGGGGGGAACTTCCTTAGTTACACGACTCAAAAAGTGGTCAAAGCTGTGCCGGGCAACCGAGTGTGCGCAGTAGCTATCGAATGGTTGCTAAGGGCGAAGTGAATAGCTTGACTATTTGCATTTCACACGCATGTAGTCATTAATATTTAAATTGTTTAAAATTTTGGGTGACTTCTTTCTTAGCAACGGGTTGATTGACATAGACTCGCACCGTTTCCAGGCACTGCTATGTCTTCAAAGAAAAGTACCGACTTTCTCTCCCCCTTAATTAAAAAAAATATATATATATATATATATATATATATATATATATATATATATATATATATATATTTTTTTTTTTTTTTTTTTTTTAGAAAAAAAATTTTTTATTTTATATATATATATTATATATTTTTGACTGTAAAACGTCTTTGAGGCAGACAGCATCCGCATTAATCCCACTTAAAAGTATCTGATGCTAATCTTTCCTTTAGTTATTCACTTTGTGGTTTGTTCCAGGATTAAGTTCAACTTGGGGATAGTTAGGTAGTTAGACGTCGTAAGGAAATTGTCATTTTGTCTTTCTACTTATGCCCAATGGCAAATCTGTTAATAAATTCGTTAATTAAATTTAATTTTTAATTTTTATTTTGTATGTTAATTAATTATTTTTAATTAAATAATTAAAAATAATAAATTAATCGGTCGACAAAAGAAGGTGTTTTAAAATACCGTAATATAGCGCCCGGTGCGCTTATTTACCTTTGGCACCTCAAGGGAGGGCGCTTATTCGAGACAGGACGCTTATTCGGGACAGGGCGCATATTCATTTTTTTAAGAAACAACCAAATTTTAAGAAATATTAAAATAACTAACAGTAACAGAAACTGTAACAGTAACAAATTGTTGAAAGTTCTACACTTTTAAAAGAATTGTTTATTTTAGCAGTAAATATATACCTGTACGGAAGAGTGAATGTTCATGAGTTTATCTATTCGACGTCAATGACTTCAGTAGGGACAGTTATCCACGATAGCGGCGTTTATTAGAATAGGAGCGCTTATAAGAGTGGGACGCTTATTAGAATGGGGGCGGGGGCTTATTGGAATAGGGGCGCTTATAAGAGTGAGAGCGCTTATTGGAATAGGGGCGCTTATTTACAAAAAACACATTCGAAGGGAAGGGCGCTTATTCGGAAGGGGGCGCTTATTGGAAGGAGGGCGCTAAATCGAATCATTACGGTAAGGGATGTACAGTATAAGAAAAAGAGAAAAAGAATCTGAAAAAATTGTAGTGCAATACTTACTGCACCAAGCGCTAAAGACAGCGTATAACTCGTGTATTTTGTAAGTGTGCAGCTTCTTCTTCTCTTTCGCAAAATTCGATTTCACATCTTGCAACCACTCTATGTGGTACAGATCGTCCTCCACTTCGTGTACACGGCCTGACTTGTAGCGGGTTTCGTCGTCTTTACGTTCCGGAGCAAGAACACATGTGTCAACCTTTAGCTCTGTTTTAACGGGATTTATGGCTGGAATAACCTGTAATGTAAAAGAGAATATTTTAAAACAATTAGACGGCAAGCTCGAGCTAGGTTACTTAATCGGCTAATAGTTCGCGAGGGGTGCCCGAGTCAACTATCATAATTCGATAAAAAAAATTCAGAGCACAACCCGAAAACCGATCTATTCAACTAAATTCTATGTTATAAAATTTATTCAAATATTCGCTTCGAAACAAAACGTTTGCATAGAAATTAATTCTATGATTTTAAATGAAAAAATCATAGCTCCTTTTCGGCCAAATGTGTCTCCCGGGCGTTATAATTTAAAGTTACAAGCAGGCAAGATTAACTTTGAAAACTGTTCCCGCCGGACAATATTTCAAAAACCCAAATCGCAATCCGTTTAAATCTTCGACATGTTTGGCCACCCGTTCCTTCTTTTGCATTTAGTATGTAATTAAAATATTCCTTCATTGTTTTGAAAAGTTATTTTATATATTTAAACGAATTTGATCGTCATTTCCTATGCCTAAGTTTGGCTAAAATCTGTGACACGGCTATCAGCCGATGACTAGTCGATGACTATTTGTAAAACTATATCACGACACAGCCTGATCTGACATGTCCTGTCAGGCTCCTTTGTTTTTCTGCTGTTATTGATTGTAACAATTAGAACTCGTTTGGACCAGATTGGAGGGTAGACTGGCCTGGTGGTTAGAGCGCTGGAGGTCCTGTGCTCAAATTCTCCTCTTTACACAAGATGGATTTGTATTTGGTCAGTTTCGAATTAAACTCCCTCACGCTTTGTAAACAGGGTCTGGAAGGGGGAGGGGGGGGGGGGGGTCCTCATCCCACATTCCCACTCCTTTTACACTCGGATCCCACATCCCGTACTTTTTTCCATCGCTTTCCCGAATCCCGTTTTTTCTTTCCTCAAAAATACATTTTAATAACAGACTGTTTTCTGCAAAAGCTAATTAATGCAAAATGTGGATATTGCTACGCATCTTGCGTCCTCAAAAAAATCGTTTCAACGCTACTGCCTGTCTATCGACTATAGCAATCGTGATCTTGAAGTTTCCTCCGAGTCCGTTACCCCTTGCGTTTTTTTCTAACCTCGGGAAGGTTTTCAAAAGATTCTGGAATCTGCAGAGCTCTTTGTGACCATCCCCTCAAGATAACAATAAATGTGAAGAGCTTGAGCATCGAGTCGAGTTATGCTGTTAGACCATGTGCACTTTCCTGGCATCTGGTTGAAACAAAATCACGCTCTCTGCTGTGTGCCCATCTGGCGCTAACTTGACAGTTTCAAGGAGACACCACTTAGCACTCGCCTGTTGATTTGCTTCAGCTTTCGCCGCTTGAACGGTTATTTGGGTCGAAACGATTTCCTGAATTCCCGACAGACAGGCAAAAAAAATCCCGCATCCCGTGCCCAAATTTTGGTGTATCCCGCTTCCAGGGGAGCAGTCAAATCCCGTATCCCGTCAAGATATTTTGTGTTTCCCAAATCCCGCATCGTATTTTGGTCAAATGCCGGACCCCGAAAATACCCATCCAGACTCTGTGCAAATAGCCAACTTATCAGCTTCCTGCCAGTTGGGATTTTTTACAAGTTTCTGTTCGATTTACATTTATATATTATGACTGGGCATACGTGTATATATACCTGTTTGAAGAAGTTGGTGAAAAGTAAATGAATAAGGGGGTTTTTTTTTTTTTTTTTTTTTTTTTTTTTTTTTTTTTTTTTTTTTTTTTCTTTTTCTTTTTTTTTTTTTTTTCCGGATTTATACCTTTGCGTAATCCCGATAAAACTTGGCCTTTTTCTCATATCCACTCGATTTCAAGGTAACATGCGCAT
This sequence comes from Oculina patagonica, assembly GCF_052425735.1. Taxonomy (NCBI): domain Eukaryota; kingdom Metazoa; phylum Cnidaria; class Anthozoa; order Scleractinia; family Oculinidae; genus Oculina; species Oculina patagonica. The sequence goes on from NC_135763.1 coordinate 32,579,477, forward strand.
CTTCGACATTTTCAACGTCGTGTTTTTTGTACGACATCGTTGAGGGCATGTCTAGCTCCAACGCTGGTACCTTATCAGCTAAAACAAGGTGCGAATAATGTTATATTAAACAATTACCCTATTCTTACTTATTTTCGTGAGTACTAATTTTCGCGATTTCAAAATAATCGCGAAATTTTATACGCGCGATAAAAACTTTGCGCGAAACGATTGGATCTCCAACTTTCTACCCTTGAAAATATCTTTCCGTCTTGTTTTCGACTGTAGCCTTGCTCTGATTACGGTTATCTTGACCTTGAAAATTGGCCAAAACCTCTTTAGTACAGTCGACAAAGTTTCTGTTTGCAGGTTCCTTGTAAATACATTGGGCCAGACCTTTGTATATTTCCAGTAGTTCCTTAGTCTTTGACGACTGATCAAAAAAACACTGACGAATTTGCGAAATTTAATACACTTTTGCTCTAATTTTTCTTGCAATGGCGAAAATTAATACTCGCGAAATTCAGCGACCGACTTTTCGCGAAATAAGTACGCGCGAAAATTAGTAGGAATAAATATTATCCAACTCTGCTTCGTAGAGTACAAATAGCGAGCGAGAGAGAGTAGAGTACAAAAATCTCGGGAACATTATACTCGTCGTATTCCCCCGAACTCGCGAAACATTAAAAAACGTGGCAAGTCAGTATTTTCGGGAAAGAAAACGCTGGAGTAGTATTACACAATAGAGCCATTTAAACTCGTCATACTGCATGACCCATAAAAATATAGAGCGCTACTACACAATAACATATCTAACAAGATGTATATATATTGCCTTTAACCCTATTCAGACCGGGCTTTTTGGATCTTTTCAGACCGGGGGGGGGGGTTGGGGGCGGATTCCGCCGCCCCCTCCGTAACATCCAGAATATTTAAGCAATCACAATGAAACTTAAAGTATATATAGTATGTCCCAAAATCTATCTTTTGGTTTAAGTCACGTGGGATGATGACGTCACATCACGTGACAATTATATCATAATGTCAGAACAGCCGCCATCTTGGATCCGCCATCTTGCATTTCAAAATGCTTGTCAAAATGCCGTTGCCATGGTGACGTCAAGTTACTGACACAACAACCTATCCTACTAAATTATTCCCAGATAAATTTTAGATAAACTCGCAAAGTTTGGCATAGTTCATTCCCTGAACTCTCTTTTCCACGCGCCCTTTATAGGGGTTGAACCCAGGCGCGCGAAGAGAGAGTCCAGGATAACTTGCATGCGCATGCTCAGAACGAACCAAACAGAAGCGAGGAGTGTGACGTCACTTGCTTGGGTCGCGCGCGCTTGTTTAAAACTGGCTCGCTCAAATGACGAATTCAACTACGCGACCGAGCGCCCGAATAAATGCAAGAAAAAAACTGTCACATAAAAAGAGTTTTGCTGCGTAGCACTCAATAGTTACAATAAGTGTTCAATAAGTGTTCTTGGAGTGCAAAAATAGTTTTTTTTAAAACAGACGTTTCGGGGAAACCCCTTCATCAGTGTAAATGTGATGTCACATTTACACTGATGAAGGGGTTTCCCCGAAACGTCTGTTTTAAAAAAACTATTTTTGCACTCCAAGAACACTTATTGAACAAGAAAAAAACTGTGCTCAATTGCATCCAAAACCAATTCAATAAACAACTAAAAAATACTAAGTATAGTTGACGGATAGCGATTTTTGTTTTGGCCGTTAGCTTTTAGCAGACACTGACTGCAAAGCTAGGCTTTTAAAAGTTATTCCGGTGATCCTGCTTTAGTACACGGTCGCGTAGTTGAACTTGTCATCTGTGCGCGCGCGTTTTCAAAAGTGCTGCCAAATATGGTTTTTCCCCCAATTTTGGGGGAAAAACTGGCGCATGCGCATGCAAGTTATCCTGGACTCTCTCTTCGCGCGCCTGGGTTCAGCCCCTAGAAAAGGCGCGCGGAAGAGAGAGTTGAGGGACTGGACTAAGTTTGGCAGCGTTTTGTTTAATCTTGTAAAAGTTATAAGCGTTCAAACTCAGCGCGGGCACTCCCCCCCCTCCCCCCCGGTCTGGATAGGATTAAGTGCAAATTTAATACATAAGCAAACGCCTACATCTCAAATCGGATTTCTTAGCTTACTTATGATAATCTCATCCGGGTTCTTAATTATGTAAAGCTCATCCGGGTACCTACTAATGTAAAGCTCAACTGGGTACTTATGTAAAGTTTATCCGGGATCTTAATTACGAAAGGCTCATCCGGGTACTTACTTATGTAAAGCACATCCGCGTACTTACTTATGTAAAGTTCATCCGGGATCTTATTTACGAAAGGCTCATACTGGTACTTACTTATGTAAAGCTCATCCGGGCATTTATTTAAATAGGTTCATCCGGGTACTTACTTATGTAAAGCTCTCCATACAATTCCACCTTCATACAAGCCGCATTTTCGAAAGTCATTGGGAATATTCTGATGAACTGTCCGACCTTTCTCTCCTCAGCTTTCCTGTAGACAATCTCTGTAGCGTTTTTGCCTCCATAAAATTCCGGCTACAAAAAAAAGCATATCTCAAATGTCATTGGCATGGTATCTACTCACCTAATTTTTGGTTCTATGTATAACATAAAATTTAGCCGGAAAAGATGAATTAGGCTTTCTTTCTCAGCTTTGCAGAAAATACCAAAGATCATTATCTTTTATTCCTACTAAATAAAACTTAATACGTTATTAAAAGGGGCTAGGTCACGGTATTTTAGGTAATCCTATTTTATTTGTTAATTAAGAGCTCTAAAGTTCAAATAGGCAGAGCAAAAGTATTTCATTGGCAAAATCACGGCCACATAACAAACAAGGATAATTTCCTAGCATTGTAAATGACACTTTTATACAAACTGAGATAAACTTGTAAAAAGTAGGGCCGACGTTTTTCAAGCTTACCCGAACGCAATCCATTTTAAACTTCTCGAATTTTGCCCATCCATGCCCCTTTTTGGCCTTTAATTTCTCATAGTTAGTAAGTGACTACTAACTATGAATTTCTGTGTTGCCCCTTCGAGTTCGTCTACAGTTTTAAATCGTATTTGTGATATTCATTGGCGGATTCAGACCTTCAGATAAGGTGGGGGGGGGGGGCGATCATCCAAACCCTAGAATAAGGGGGGACGCTCTCGAAAAAAGTTTTATGCAATTAATTCTATGACCAGTAGGTCAATTATCAGTGAGTCTAAGTGTTACGGAGAATTTCTAGTATTTTAAATCATTTCTATGTTAAACCGTATTTAGCATGTTAATCATTTAAAAAACACTTTTAAGAAAAAAAAGCCAACAGCATCTTATTAGACTTATTAGCCAAAGATATCCTGTTAATCTATTATTTGATCATGTATTAAATATCCATAATTACAAAAAGGCGTGAGTTAAGATAACAGATTGTTCCTTTATACTTCCGAACCTTTGTTGTCACTTATTTGTAGTAATAGCGGTTGTTTTAGTTTATTACCGTAGCTAATTGCTTAAGAGTTCCGCGCAACGGCTCTTCCTTGCAAGCGGGTGCCCCATTTGAGTCTAATTTCCCCCGCAATTATCGTCGCAGTTGTCTCCTTATCTCAAGTTCAGAGTTCGCCCGTTTTCCCGTACGCCCACAAGGAAAACCCATCGTTACATAAGAAAGTGACTTTCGTTACTTTTAAAACAGAGGTCGAATAATAATTGCGTTCGACGGTAGGAGAACGCATCCTAATCTTGCGGTGGCCTGTGGCCCCGTGGTTGTCCTGTGAACGCACAAGCGAAAGTGGTTCTATGTGTGGTATTATGTATGTCGGTATGTGGCAAGTTGGCCTCGAGCTCATGTGATTAGACATTAGAAAGCAATTATTTGCGTCACAGCAACGTCGACAAAGACAGCGCGCGCAAAAACAATTCATGAAGCCGAAAACGCTAGGCTGTGAACAATTTTTGTGTTCGACGGTAGGAAAACAAATCCTAATCTTGTGGTGGCGTGTAGTCCCGTGGCTGTCCAGTGAAAGTCGTTTTATGTGTCGTTCTATGTATCTTAGTATGTGACAGGTTGGCTAATTAATGACGTCGCAGTTTTTTTTGCGAGAGACCCTGGGAGCGAGGTTGATTCGTTCTAACGATCTCAGTTCGGTTTGCGTTTGCGAGTTCGCCCTGTAAGTTGTGCTGAAAAATAAACGTTTCGGCAGTCTTCCTTTTAACAGTAGTAAAAAAATTGCTGTGCTGCCTCGTGCACTGTTGGATTGAGATTGTTTCTCTGATAGTTTCAAGTGATGTTGGATGCGCGCTTTATGTTGCACACGCTGTCGTTTTAAATTTGTATATGACGATATAAACAGTCGTGTAGCTCGGATTACGTTTGCTAGCCTTATCTTGGGTACCTATCTTGGGTCGAACGCACTCCCCTAATCTCTGATTATTACTAGTATAGAAAAAAACATCTGAATTGCACGCGCCCTTTAATTTTAAATTAGAGACTTGCGAATTTAGATTTGCCCAGGAATAAAACTATTATGACTTGATTCACCTTGATATAATTCCACGAATCCCAGTACTTCCTTTCGGGGGACACTTGGACTCTGTATCTTGTAACCCAGGCCGGTCCACCCTTGAAGTCTTTGCAGCCTTGAATTTTAAATCCACAGATAAGAAAAAACTTCTTTAGGTCGATTTGTAGATATGGGTACGGATCTTTGTCTAAGCTTTCTGGAGCCCAACCAATATCCTTGAGCCGACCACTTGACGGGGGATGGTGCGGGTCTTCACTCGAGGCTGTCATCTGTTTATCCGGGATCATATTGTGGCCAAGGTGTCGGCCCACTCCGAGCGTCCTACCGCAAACTAGTAAAAATGTAAAGAACGAGGCTTATTGAGAATTTTAAGACTAACTTATGTAATAAAAATGTAAGAAAAATGTTACAAAAACGCCAACTTACACTTGACTCCATCTGATGTAGCGACAAACAGAAAAATCAAGAACAAAAAAGTGGTGACGGCTCTTTTTGTTCGAAGCCGCATCTTTGATCAACTGTTGTTGCCGAACGCCTCTGTGCATTGCATTGTTACGTCATTAATGAAGCGAAATTACCATGGCGCGCGCATTAAAACTTTAGAACTCAAAAATGAATAACTTCGAGCCCGAGTTTTCTATGAGCGACTAGTCAATGATTCACAGCCGAGATGACTATCGCTCATAGAACACAAGGTCGAGTAGTCTAATTGTTTTAGTAGAAACTCTTAAGGACCGCAGTCCAAAACCTTTAATTTTATGCATGCACTTAGGAGCAAAAATTCAAGAAAAATTGACATTTGAAAGAACAACGTTTGTACTAATCTCGTTTCCTGATCCCTTGAGGAGAGATTTGTTAGCGAGATTACGTTCGCACGATCGTGTGGTATCAGCGAGAAGAAGACAGTGAGAGAACCAATCAGATTCGCCGATTTCCAAAAGAACATGCCTGAGTTTCTACTAAGGGCTTGTCTACATGATTTCGGAATGACTTTCATTCTAGAACGAAACTCGTTCGGGAATGAAGTTCGTTCTGCATTCACATGACATAGTCGACAGGCCTCAACCTAAGACAATTCCAAGCGCAAGTTTCGCGCAAACATGTTATTGTGCCCAATAATGGCCACATTAACAATTTTAACAAATAATTTGAACATCAGGCTGCTTCTTTGGGCTAAACAGAAAATGCTTTTACGTTTTTTTCTTCCTCTGAGTTCAAACTGTGGCCTCCGTATGCGATTTCACCTCAGAACGAAATTCGTTTTGTGTTTACATGATACCAGAATGAAATGTCATTTCAGACAATCGGAACAAAAATTTCATTCCGGAACAAAAAACCGGAATGAACTCATTCCCGAATGTTTTAACTTTCGTCTCGGCATCATGTAATTAGATACAGAGATATTTATGGAAAAAGAATGAATAAACAGGCCGTAAGAGGCCAAAAAACACAACCATTTTGGACAGCAACGACTCAACATTAACCTGTTTGTCTGCTGCAAGGATAATCTTCTGCCATCTGTTTTCTAGATAGTTAAGTTTTAATAAACATGTTGGACATCAGTTTGCTTTTTAGAAAAATCTTTACTATTGCTCATCTGAATTCAAAGCTGTGGAATCAACTGGTTCCAATTTCGGCAGTAGCTGGGCCGTACGCTTTTCTAGTAGGGCCGTACGTGTTTTTCCGGCCCTGCTAGAGCGAGGCGTACGGCCCTCATACGGGACTTTTTTTCATATGGTTTTCCAAGGAAATTGCGCGCGGGTCCGTACGGGTCATATGATAAATTTAATAAATGAACTAAGATTGACTAAAATAATCCAAAGAGTTTGTAAATTTACCATTATAATTTTACCGTTCAACAAAATAATAACTAAAATAATAAAATAATATGAATATGGCGGAAATCTGAACAAGCGTATTTCATATTCGCCATTTTTTTCAATAACAGACTTTGACCACTCTGAGTGATTTTAATTTAAATCACAACTTAATCTAATAAGCTGAATACTGAAGCAGCACAAGCACTTAGGGAATATTAGCCTACGTATGAGGCACCTGTGCAATCTTGGGGTGGGGCATTTTGCAAAATGCTTAGGGCGTGAGACGGCCACGCGAAGAAAAAAGCCTTCTCTTTTTTCCTCGCGTGGCCGTATCGCAATCTCGCAGCTTTCAAATTCCCAAAAACTACACAGGCGCCTGCTACGCAGGCTACGAGAATATCAAAACAAATAGAAACACTGAAAACAGTGAAGACTGTTCAAAGTCTAAAATAATTCTTAATTGCAGGCACCAGCAGCATCTAGTGAACGAACTGTTTATAAGTAAGCCCGCTGTTGAAAGATCACGTGGCCTTTTCCTCAATCATGTAGACAACAGACCTCCTCCAATCAGGTGCATCAGCTAATTCTTCGTTTGGACCAAGTGTAGCCCAACGATCGCGCCCAGGCTCTCTCTTCTTGGTGCAGAGCAACAGAAAAGGAATGCATGCGCCAGCGATTACTACTGCACCAGCCATGTAAAACGCATGCGTGTAAGAACCTAAAGAGTCGGCCATAAGACCTGTGAGACGAAAATGAAAAAGATTAGCGTTCTTCGGAAATCGAATTTGTTTTCATTTTTCTCTTCGTTCATTTACATCATAAATGGTTCAGACTCTTTGTCTTGTTCATTCTCTTATCCATTCACTCACTAAAAGCGTCGAAGATTTTAGTTCTTTAGAATTTTTATTCAAAACATTGAAAACAAACACAAGAAAGTTTAGCCTTGTAAGACCTTGTAAATATTCATTTTCAACATAAGAAAGTTTCCGTCATTTTATCCAATAAACTTTATGGACATTGAAGTAGTTTCACAATCATTTTATACTGCAAAAAAGTATGACGATTTCTATGATAGCGTCATTTGGCTACAACTACCAAACGTATATACTTTTCTTTTGATGCGAATAAAATTAGCGCAATCGTTATTTGTTCCCAATGAGGTTAAAAAAATTAATGATAAAGGAAAAACGATATGAGTTCTGGTAGTTGTAATCAAATGACGAAATAGTGTAAGTGTGCTATTCAAGAAGAAAAACGTCACTTTAAAACACGACTCTGGTTTTCACAGTAATGCCCTGCAGTTCAGCCTCGGCAGAACTTACCTGCCACGGGAGGACCGCTGGCCAAAAAGAAGGAGCTGATTTGCATCTCCCAGCCAATAGCAACAGGGACTTTTGGCGGGCTAACACACGTGATAAGGAGGACATTGAGTGTTGTGATAAACACACCGTCACAGAACCCGTAAATCACAATGAAGATAATCATGTGCATGTACGAAGTTGCCATGGTAACTATCAAAACTGACGTTCCCAGGACTAGCTCGGCCACTTGATAGACATAAAACGTGTTCACTTTCTGGAAGTCACACAGCCGACCAGACACCAGTCTCCCGACGCTAGAAGCGAGCCCATAATAGACGAAGAGTCGCGATGCCGCGTCGGGGGTGATTCCCATGTCTTCACAATATCGCACCTGGGAATCAACATGCAACATACAGATTTATAAAGGCACTGATTTTCATAAACTACTGTAGAAACCGGTCACTCGACCTCGGATAACTCGAACACCCCGCTAACTCGAACTACATGTAACTTCCATTTCCCTTGGATTTGACCCCACTTTTCAGTCATTTTTACTCGGTTGACTCGAACTCGGATAACCCCGAACTCGAACTAAATTTTGTTTCCCTTCATCAAAATTTGGGTCAAATTTACCCCCGATAACTCGAATTCTGGTTTTCGCAACTCGCCACGGTTGCCGATCGATTAGAGCAACGAACAACGAACAGATCACGTATTTGACAGCCATTTTCCACTCTTATCATAAGAATTTATGATCGTGTTAGAGTTTCTGCATGACGAGATAAGTTTAAAGAGGCTTTGTCACGGATTCTACCCGATTTTTGAAAAGCCAAAATTTATATTTGTGTAAAACTCATTGTGAGTTTTGTGCTTGTGCTTGACCATGTTACACGGGGCAATTTTTCTTGCAACTCACGATAACAACTGTAAAACACTGTAAGTTGCAGAGGGGGTTTCACATGTGTGCAATTTTCTCTCGCAACTTGCAAAACGCACTGGAAATTATCGTCTTGTAATCTCCCGCGAACGAAAAACGCAGAAACGTGTCTCGCAACGTTGCAAAGAGAAGAAAGGGCTAGTTTTACTTTTCTTGCAACTCATAAAGCGTGTTGCAAGAGAAATATTTACGGCAACAAACAATGCGACGATTGTTGCGTTGCAAGTACAATTGCATCCCCGTAACGTGACCTTTATGCTTGTGCCAGAGATGTGAACCATACCGTCAACTCTCGCCTTGCGGACACTCCGCTATTGCGGACACTCGCTATTACGGACAAAATCCAGAGCCCCGGCGAAAGAGGTTTGACTGGAAATGACTCCCGCTATTACGGACTCTCGCTATAACGGTCACTAAACGACGCCCCAAGCGCGTCCGCTATAACGAGAGTTGACTGTATTTAGCCCTATAAAAAAACTTAGATGTTCATATTTACCAAGTGGATCTGCGGTACATAATGACCAAACATCATGACAGATGCCGATATGACAGTGGCCACAAATTTGGGTTCCTTCCACACTGATACGTCAATATGACATCCTTTATTCTTCACTTCCACTGCCGTATCTTCAGCATCTTCACTTTGTACGTTAGGGCTGTAAGCGAGTCCCGACAAACATAGAACCAGGACCACGCCGGACATTATTCGGTAGGTGTTCTGCCAGCCAAAGGCGTCAATCATGATCTGCAAAAGCGGGCCCAGGATAAGGACCCCTCCTCCTTGCCCGCATGTAACAATCCCAGTCGCCATTGATCGCCTCTTTTTGAAGTACTTGCTAATGATATTGAGGCTTGCAGAGAACACACAACTAGTTCCCAGGCCATATAGAATACTATAGGTCAGATAAAGCGTGAGAATGTTTGTCGCCAGGGAGGAGACACCGAGGCTTAGCGCACACAAGAATCCCCCCAGTAGGGTAGTGACGCGGCAGCCGAATCGTTTGACGAGGGCTCCTGACGCGTGTCCAGAGAAAAAGATGAGAGCGATGGAAAGCGATCCTACCCAAGCTGCAAAAAAATTAAACAGCACACACAAATATAGACTCTTGGTTTTAGGCCATCGTAACTTGATTAAAAATATAACACAAACAGCGGTGATAAACATTATGAAAAATCGCATTTTTATAAACTTGACGTTTCGTATGCTAAGCTACATACATTTTCAAAAGATCTACAGCAGGTTGTTACTTTATTAACCAAAATGTAAATATTAAGTTACTGCTGTAGATCAATTGTCACAGTCTCGGTTCCAGACCCCTTTCATACAATATATAAATAGTTGCCAAAAATTTTAACGGTCATACTTTTGAAAATGTATGTAGCAGCATACGAAACGTCAAGTTTATAAAAATGCGATTTTTCATAATGTTTATCACCGCTGTTTGTGTTATATTTTTACACACAAATATATACTAGTCCATAAGTATCTGCAGTAAGTTCTGTATCTATAACAAATATGACTTTTATTATTTTTCTTTAATAATTAAAGCTACCGTGTTTTTGTTTTCAGTCAACTCTCGCCTTGCAGACACCCCGCTATTACGGACAAAATCCAGATCCCCGGCGAAAGAGGTTTGACTGGAAATGACTCCCGCTATTACGGACTCTCGCTATAACGGTCACTAAACGACGCCCCAAGCGCGTCCGCTATAACGAGAGTTGACTGTATGCGGGTTTTTACAGCACGAAGAGGAATGTCCGGCTTCAGTCAGCTACTGTAGATTGCGTTACCAGTCAACCGTTCATAGATGTACAGAAAGCAAATTCTGGCAAGATAATTTCAATTTATGTTTTTGTACGTTAAAGCAATTTCCTGAACTGTAAAAAGTGGTTTTGTCGCATATTTAGTGGGAATAATTTTGAAACAGAACGATGACCCAACATAAACTTAATATTTCGGCTCTCTTTGGGCTCGTCACGCAATCCTTCCACCCATACAAGATTGCGTGACGAGCTGTCGGCGTGTATAAAGCTATAAGAGGCTTATCAAAATCCTTGGTTCAAAAGGTTGTGTAAATATAGGAAACAAGCATAATAAATAACTCAAATAAAAAAATAAAAAAGGAAATATATCACTAAAAGAACTTTGTTAACACTACATCTTTATCGATGCTGCGAGGCGCAAAATGGTATACATGTACAGTAATAAATATTAACCACGAAGAAAGGAAAAACAGATGTACATTGCCTTATTTGTGATCTTCGTACAGTACTTAACTGATAAGGCCTTCTTTGGATTCTAACGCCTTCGCGTTTTCCTAACAACCGCGATATTTCTAGGATATATTTACATACCAAGGCCTGAGAGGTCTATAACTCACCAGTTTTCTCTCGAGATTCATCAAAATAATCCATGAACACCGGAAAGAAAATTCCAAAACTGAACACAAATCCCATTGCCGCCAGCCAAGAAAGGGTTGCCGCGAAACAAACAAGCCACGACCATTTACCGTCCTGTACATGAGCCATGGTGTAAAATTGTACAAACGCAGCGCTTGGGGAATGAATTTTCTCTTTGTTCCCACGGAAGAAAGCTTCAGCTCAATAGATCTTTACAGCAGTGATCGAATGGCCAAGAGGCCAAGACGAAAACTAGACTAGGCGGTCTCTATCCGACCGGAAAGATCAAAGCGTGATGTCAAAATGACATGATACAGAATACGGATAACGCGTGACACGCAATGCGTGACTATAGGTCTGTGAGGCGTACAGACATTGCTTAAAATCTCCCCGCTCCACAGCTTGTTTGATCATAGGAAGTTGTTTGACTAGAACGCTACTTTTGGTAATTAATAATTTTTGTTAACACGCACGTAGAATTCCACGCAACACGATTTATCTCCCACTAAAATGATCTCTCATGCCCAAAGATTACTAGATTTGCACTAACCACACAGAACAAAAGCCGTCCAAAATAATGCTTCTTGGTAAAAAACTTCCGGGGGTTGGGTTAATCCTTTTTATAAGCTGTATAGGTATGTAAGGCGGAAATGGTATAGTTTTCTAGCCGCTTAGTCTGAAATAGAATCCTGGAATAAGGTATGGATTATGCAGTCTGGTCAACACATAGGTATAATTTTTGAAAGAAACAATTGTTATTATTCATGCCTTGAAAGGTGCAATTACAGTCAACTTTCTCTAAACGGACACCTCTATAAGACGGACACCTCCATAACACGGACACCTGGTGATGGTCCCTGCCGTTTTTCAGTCATTTTACTGTAACCAAACTCCCTATAAGACGGACACCTCTCTAAGACGGACAACGGACACTTTGAAATCATAAACGGACACTTGAGAAGTGTTTTTTTATCATGCTTTATTATTGAAAATACTTCCAAACGTCGTACCGACCTAAAGCAAAGTTAGTCAGCGCCTTAAGGATACGTGTATACCAAGCTTACTAACCAGAAACAATGTCGTTTTAACGAATTACTTCTTTGCTTACGTGTATGGACACTAAAGAGGTCGTTTTCTACTTACAGTATTACAGTTTGTAGCTCTCAATTTTTGCCTAACCAAGCAAATACGGCGTTTTATTATTTTAGTCTTGTTGCAGTTAGTAAAGGTTTGTTGCATTGTGCAAAGGTTTAGCTTTAATATCTCAGAATTACTGGTGTCACGTTACCTCGACTCTCTACAAGACGGACACCTCTCTAAGACGGACAGTTGCGGCCGGTCCCGAAGGTGTCCGTCTTAGAGAGAGTTGGCATGTCGCGCAATATTTTCTTCCAAAATTTGCGTGGCGAGCCAAAAGAACGGCCATCTCTCACGCACATCCTCTTCGCTCCCGCATAAAGTTGCTCCAAACGCCAAAAGTTGCTCAAAAGCTGCCGAGCACAATCGGGACATTGTCTAACTGCGTTACTGCTGGCATCTTTACTGGATCTTTTTCTTCACAGCACGCAAAAAATTCGCACGAGCGTGGAACGAACAAAAAACATCAGAGTCCCCGACGGAGGTCGACAACGTGATCTTGAAGGGTTTTTCTTTGAAGGGGTAAAGTCTGTGTCAGAGCCAAGTGGCCCATACAGCCGGAGCTTATTCCGGTTTCTGTAGCAGGCGGCGTGCAGGCTTTTAGTCTGATTAGCAGTTCAGTTGTACAGTCAACTCTCGTTATAGCGGACGCGCTTGGGGCGTCGTTTAGTGACCGTTATAGCGAGAGTCCGTAATAGCGGGAGTCATTTCCAGTCAACCTCTTTCGCCGGAGATCTGGATTTTGTCCGTAATAGCGAGTGTCCGCAATAGCGGAGTGTCCGCAAGGCGAGAGTTGACTGTATGTACAGTCAACTCTCTCTAAGACGGACACCGTCGGGACCGGCCCCAACTGTCCGTCTTAGAGAGGTGTCCGCCTTATAGAGAGTCGAGGTAACGTGACACCAGACATTTTGAGACGATGAAGCTAAACGGCTATGCACAACAAGTGCACGTCTGTTTCTAGTCGCTTACGTTAGCAAAACCTATAAAGTGGAACTAAAATAATATCAGAAATTCAACTTGTTTGTTAATAACAAACGCTAATACTGTAAGTAGAAAACTGAAATTTTGGTGCCCATATACAAGTTTAAGGAAAGAAGTAATGCGTTTTAGCGGTATTTTGGTATTCTAAAGGCGCTGACCTACTATGCTATATGTCGATAACAAGTTTTGAAGTATTATTCACTTAAAAATAACTTTTTGTGCGTGTCCGTTGGCGGTTTCATAGTGTCCGTTGTCCGTCTTAGAGAGGTGACCGTCTTACAGAGTTTTCTTACAGTAAAATGACTGAAAAACGGCAGGGACCATAACCAGGTGTCCGTCTTATGGAGGTGTCCGTCTTATAGAGGTGTCCGTTAAGAGAGAGTTGACTGTATTCGAAAAATATAAGTTAAGGTCAAGTCTGTGTCCGAGCCTAGTATCCCCGTTTCGGTAGCATTAAGCGACTAGGAGTGTTGCTACTCTCCCCTGGATGGGATGCTAGTTCATCGCAATGTTATCCCCAGAAGTAAATTCGCCGGTACTCTTTTATACACCTGAGTTATGAGAGGCACTGTGAGAGTATAGTGTCTTGCCCAAGAACACAACACAGCGCCTCGGCCGTGGGCTCGAACCAGGGCCATTCGACTCGGAGTCGAGCGCTCTAACATTAGACCACCGCGCCTTTGAAGGGGTAACACATCAAAATAAGCCAACTTTGTTTCTGTTTAAACAGTTTATTGACCTAACAAAGCCACCAGTAAAAGTGACGAATGGCCATGTAAAATAGTTTTCTTGCCTTTGATTTAAGGTTACAGTTTTCATTTACTATGACGCACTGATCAACAACCTCGCTGGCACTGGGTTAAATTTTCATCTATTTATTTTTCTTTTTATGGGGGTGGGGATATAAAGAATATCAAATATTATGTTAAATTTTTCTCTTTTTTTCTTCTTTTCCTTCACGGAACTGTAGTCTGAAGTATGATTGTGAGAAAGAGTGGTCGCTAAAATCAGATGAAAAAATAATTTAATTTCGTCGGAAAAAAACTACTCGGCGATCCGTCAGGTTGCACTAAGTAAATAAGCCCCGTAATTACCCGCAAGTTAACCAATCACAAAGCACACAAACTCCCCACCGCCACACGACAAACGCAAGGTGTTCACGGGACAAAACCAATAAAAGTCGATCAAAACGTGACGTTCGTCACGCAATATCACACTGGGCGACAACGTGACAATCACAACTGAAACCCAAAGATTTGTCAGACAATTATTCATTCGAGTACATGGAAAACAAACTATGAAGCACTATTAAAAATCTATTTAAATCTTCGTCTGGTTGTCCGCGACCTTGCTCATTAAAAATGTCGTGTTACAGTTGACGCTAACGGCGCGCCGGGCCCCAAGCTGTGGGGCGGGGGGCAGCCGATGAGCTGCCGATACAGGGGAAGTCAGCGATGTTGCTTGTGTCTGGGGGTAGGGGCTTTTCTTTGGTAGACTGCTGAGGCGGCGGCGGCGGCTGCTGCTGCTTCTGCTGTTTCCTGCCGGTGTCCCTGCTCTGCACGTTGTCCCACGGGGCATCTCTGACAACGAAGCCACCCTGGTTGCTCGACTTGCTGGGCGGGTTCAAGTAGTGGCTCACCAGATCGTGCTCTTCGATCTCGTCACGCACATCTTGCATCTGAAATAATGCGACAACAGTTACTAACGTGACAACTAACGTGACAACAGTCACAAAACAACAGCAAGGGGTATTATTCTGTAGGGTCGCAAATTAAAGACAAACCATGAAACTTACCGCGAGAATAAAACCAAGAGATTTGGGTTAGACGGAGGTGGGGAGGAGGAAGATCTAGAGGATGTCTGTGCGAAAGCTTGGGGTTGGGGGTGGGGAGAGGGGATGGATGGCGCCAAAAAGTTGCGTTCTGCTACAAAATTTTTTTATGATGATTCTTGATGACTACCCTGTTTAAACTGACTGACCGACCGACCGACCGACCGACCGACTGACTCTATTCAGGGACACTGAAGTCAAGTTGGATTTGCATTTCCCACACCATAAAAAAAAAGTCAAAAATGACACCGAAATATAAAATATAGCCGAAGGATTACTGATTGTTTTCCAGAACGAATCAGAAAAAAATGAATTAACGGAAATCAAGGATATACAACGTCATGCTTAACAGCGAAGTGAACACTTACATATTCTTCCTCAAGCAACAGAAGCTGATCTTTCGCTTCTTCGACATTCTCCGCGAGACCGGAAATGACGACAGGGTCGGAAGTGTTGAGAGACGGGAACCGGATGTCCACTTTGTATGTCTCCATAAATTTACGGATGGTGCGGCCCTTGGTACCGATCAAACGGCGGTGAACGCGCGGGTCAATTGGTACCGCAACGCTGACTTGGTCCTCCTAAAAAAAATAATGCCCAAATATTACGCACAAAAAGTTACAGAAGGGAGACGATTGATACTAATTGACTGTGTTGTACTCACGTTGTACTCTTATCGTACGAGCTAAAGAGCAATACCACTGTCTGTAATAATAGTGTCGGCATTAATTAACGAGTGTTCAGAATAGCCGAGTACTTCACACACTATCACATACCAAGCGAGGCTTTTTTATCACCATTAATTTTTGTAAATTTAATTTTAATGTAGGTAGAAGTAAAGTTGTAGTTGTCACTAAATAAATTTGCGTTCCCACTACTTCCCATGCAGAAAAACAAAAAAAACACCTACCAGTTCTCGAACTATCTTCAAAATGGCTTCCTTGGCAGCTTCACAGTTGTGTTCGTATCCAGTCAAGACAATCTTGTCCGCCTCAGACTCGGACACGTCCACGTGTGGAAACTGTATCTGCACCGCGTGATCTGTGCGGATTTTCTGAATCACTTGTCCTTTGCGGCCAATAATCTTAGGATGATAAGAATTAGCCACGCTGATCTCCATTTTGAAACTGCGTAGTTGCTGTGGAAATGACCAGAAAAATGAATTAAATTATTTGCACAAAAATTTGGACGTTTTATTTCGGATACTTATCTCATTTCGGACAGTAAAATTACGCCTACAAACACGAATTAAACTGAAAAAAACATCTGTGAAAGTGATAGTTTTACTGCCCCCTCAAGACTTTACAGATTCACCGACGCGAAAATAACAAATGCTATAATACCGTTACGTTTCTTAATCCGTGTCTAAACTAGAGTTCGCTCCACAAAGGAAACTAAAAGTTTTAGAGCTCAAAGTGGCTTAATGATCTGCAACAAGATCTTCAAAAGGATCATCTGGTTTTAGTTCCTTAGTTAGAGCTTCCACTATTTCTGCCATCCCAAAACCTCTCCTAGTCAAGTCGGGGTTGTTTGTGTACTGAAAACAGTTATACTGTACTGTAATTATTTCGGACGCTTAAAAATTTCGGACGGTTATATTTTCGGACACTTTTTTTGTCCGAAATTTTTTGCAATGTAGTCCACAGTTACACTCTTGCAGGGGCGCAAGAGAAGACATGCTCATATACTTGTACAATAACCCTTGAAAAAGGTCCAAAACCTACCCGGTCCTCATTCTCTGCCTCGATCTCAGCCACCTTCTGTTCTAGAGCCTCGATGGCCTTGTTGACCTTTGGGCGAGTGCCAATGATGACAACCTGGTCAGATTCATCCCTAGAGGGGGGGATGGTGATATTGACATCGAATTCATCCATCATGTGGCGAACATTAGCTCCTTTAGCACCAATGATGAACCGGTGATAATCAAAAGGAATGGTCATCATTTCAGTGATTGGAACAAGTTCCTGGAGTGAAAAAAGAGAAACGTGTTAGATTCAGGTCCATTTACCACTCCGAATTTTCAGAGAAGTTTAAAACACCCCTAAGGCTATTTAATAATGAAATTAGCAAGACAACAAGTTAAATCTTGCTAAGGTTTTCTCTTACTTGAGTGAATTTTGGTGAATTTTTGGATCAAATTAAAATAAATATATTTCCTTAATGGACGTTTTGATGTATCCAACTTTCAATTTTGAAAATGATGAAGGACAGATCGAAACGTCGATTAACGTTACTTTTAATTTTCCGGCACAATATTCCTTGTTAAATTTTTAACAGACCAATGATCATCTGATCAAAAAAATCAATAAAATATTGCACATCGGTGTGTTTTGCCAAGCTATTCAAAAGGCGCTTCGACGCACAAGTTTTAAGTTACTTTTATTTGAAGTTTTGAAGGGATAGAACTACTGCTACATATGTTTTGAAAAAAATCGTTTAAAGTTTAGAAAATCTTTTAGATAACAACTGAACCATGAGAAGTTGAACTCAAGCTTCACTTACCAACAAGGCCTCTTTAGCTGCGTCAGCATTGTCCTTTGAGCCAGTAATGGTGATGGTGTCACACTTGCGAGGACTTGCTGGAGGGGAGCCTGCATCATCGCCGTTGACCTCCTCAGGTGAGGAACTACCATTAACCATCCCCTGGCCTCTGGCACCAGGGTCTCGGTCTGGAAACTTGATCTGAACATTATGCTGTGATGTGACTTTTTGTACATTCACTCCCTTGGCTCCCATGATATTACGGTGGTACTTTTGTGGAATTATGCAATCAATGGTTACCATTGAATCAAGCTCATCCACAATTTCCAAGATCCTCTTCTTGGCTCCTTCGATGCAATCTTTGGCACCTTTTAGGACTACGCGGTCAGAGTTGACACCGTTTCTGGGGAAACTGACGACAATGCCGCCGAAGTCATCAGCAATCTCACGCAGCTTTTCGCCTCGCTTGGCAACAAAGTACTTGTGGTGTTTAGGGTCAACGTGCACCTCGCCCTCGACAATGTTGTCCTGAAGAAGCAAAAAGATTGCTCTGTTTCAGAAATTTTCTACTTCGCTGATTGAAAAAGGGGGTTACGTATGTCACATTATTTTAGGCCCCATTTACATGGAAAGTGTAAAGGGTTGCATTGGGCCCTAGCGCTTGAATGATAGGACCACCCCTCATCTCAGATCAATTAGATAGTTCTAGTGTTAGGATGATCTAGCATTAGTTAGGGTAAAATGCAACCCTTCACATGTAAACAAAAGCTGAAAACATAGAAAATCCTAACACTAGGATCATTCTACATGTATTTTACATGAAAGGAGGATGATCCTAGTGCTAGAGTTATCCTCTTTCCATGTAAATAGGGCCTAAGACAAAAACAAATGGATAGAGATTAGTAAGGAGATTTAATATTTCAAGTTCAGCACTTTTCATACCAAGTTTTTGATGGAATTTAGAAGTTCTTGTTTAGCTGCTTCAACTCCCTCCTTCTTTCCAATGATCGTAATCAGTTCCTTGTCTTCGTCGCTTGGTGTTGGGAACACAACCCTCGCACCTGTGTTTTCACGCACTTTTCTGATGTTGGCCCCACCCCTGCCAATCAGGAAACGGTGATGTTGTGGCTTTGCGCGAATCTCAAGAGTGTAACTGTTCGTTTCCTGCGACAGAAAAAAATGTGTTAATAGAAAAACTTTCCTATGGTCATACATGTATGTCACTTGGGCTCTTTAAAGTATTCCTAATTTCAGCTTTAATCGTTTAAAGTTCACTTTAATGGGTTCTGCAAAGGTCACAGGTTGTTATTAGTAAATTTCAATCCAATTTCAATGTTTGTTTCTTTTTTTCGAGGTTCATTTATTGTCGTCAAATAATCATGATCAATGGCAGTAAAAATGCAACCATTAATAAGGTTCTGAATTTTAGAGTTTGCATGTTATTGAAAAGCACATTAAAGGTAGTTATTTATACTTCAAGCAAGAATTCCAAACCTTTTCAGTCAAAAGCTCCAGAAGTTGTTTCTTGGCCTTTTCAACGTCATCCTTAGGTCCACGGATGAGAACCTTATCACTGTTACTGCCTTCTGGTGGGAATTTGATGTTGACTCCGCCGCACTCATCCATGATGGAGCGAATGAGTCGGCCTTTGGCACCAATGACAGCATTGTGATGCTTATGCGGGACGTTTACTTCTATTTGGGTTACATTTGCCTGAAAAGGAACAGTAAAGACAAGTGTTTTTAATTAATGAAAGTGTATTTTGAGAATACATGTAGTCCCAAAACTTCAAATCAATGGGTTTGTCTATCTAACTATTCAGTCGGGAGAATAAGTGCCAGTTTTGGAAAATCTTTGTTGAAGCACTCAAAGAATTTCCGAATTATTTCATCCAATCAAAAACTAGCACAAGCGCTCATAAGTACTCCAAGAGTCATTGCATGTATAAATATGTCATGTTGCTTAGCAACTTCTGGGACGAAAACTGCGGGCTCAGTCACTTCTCGGAGAAGTGATGTTGCCATCAAATTGAACTGGCACTTGTTTCCCTGACTGTGTAATTTACTACAACTGTATACACTGTATGTATAAAATTTCTCAGATGGTGTGCATGCTGCGATTGGTCAATTTTACAGGCTGTATTCTACAGATTCTAACTCCAGAGTGCGATAATTAACATCTCACTGTGACCACAATTAGGTCTGTACTGTAAGATAAAGATTATTGTTTTTATCCTGTCAGTTTGTAACTAACCTCACCCTTTGCAAACCTCACCTTTGTGCATAAATTACAAGACACTGGCCACAAACTGATAAGAAGAGACTTACCAGTTCATTCTGTATCGCTATAATGCGATCTCGGGCTGCTTCTACTTGTGCTTTGTGTCCTGTGATGACAATCATGTCACTGTCGCTTCCTTCTGATGGCAACTCAATCTTGGTGTCAGTCTCTTCACGAATCTGCAAAGAGAACAACACAAGAAGTTCATTTTAAGAGAACATGATTTTAAAGCAACAGCAAGACAAGTATAGTTTCTGTGTGGTCAGAATAAACCTGTGAACACCCTCCAATGAAACGGGTGAAAAGACTGGAGCCAGGGAAAAACGACCTTTCTCTTTTATCCCGCATTAATTTTTATCATGCAGTCACCTAATTTATCAGTCACTTAATTTTTAGACGGAAGAAGGGGTTTCCCCGAAACGTCTCTATTTTTGTCAATAACAAATAAGCATTTTTCCAAAAAATTGTTTACACAAACACTTAATTTATTGATGCCATTTAAATATTAAAAGATTTGAGTATGGGAAAGTATTGTTATACCGTATTTATTCGAATAAACGCCGCAGCATTTATTAAATTTTTTGTGTTTCGAGTGCGGCGTTTATTCGAGGGCAGCGTTTATGCGAGGGCAGCATTTATTTAAAATACAATTTATTTCTTGCAAAGAATAGCATTGTAACTGAACATTTGAACTTTAAAAACAGGGGTCCACATGGAGTATTGCTTGTCTCAAAAGTCATTTTCAATATCTTAAAACATTGTTGCAATCAAGGAAAATAATTATTTTAGGCTTGCTTAAACTTGATAATAACTGCATTTGTTTTTGGGGACTATAATTTGAATAAACACTGCATCATAATGCGGCATTTATTCGAGGGCGGCATTAATTAATTTTTCTGCTCTAAAATGCGGCGTTTATTCGAGGGTCGTGTTTAACCGAGTAAATACAGCATGTACCTTCTTGATAGTAGCTCCACCTCTACCAATCACATTCTTGTGGAACTGCTTGAAGATTGGAACTTCCACACGGAAATTGGCAGCAATCTGTACATTGTGAAAAGATAAAACAAAGAATTTAAGAATACTGCGTGTGATTAAGAGCAGGGAAAAGTAATAAAAAGTATGAAAAAAGTAAATAAAAGTATTATCAAAGAACTTCCCCCTTCTTGGATAAGGTAAACAGCAGGTTTTTGAGCAGAAAACAGTGACAGAAATTTTTGACCTTTGACAATAATTTATTATGCCAAACAGCCAAAACAACAATGGTTAACAAGCTATCCTTACCAGTTCAGAATTCAGTTTCTTGAGGAAAGTGAAAACACTTTCTACATCTTCTCTTGGTCCTCTTAAGTTCACAATATCACTTTTCTTTCCAGCATCAGGGAAGGAGATTTGAACTTCAGGATACTTGTCACGAATCTCGCGGATCTTTTCTCCTTTGGTTCCGATGATAGTACGGTGAAATCGATGTTCAATGAGCACATCTTTAGTCTTTTCATTTTCCTACAAGATAACAAAACAGGGAAGTATATTACGATGTTCTATGACATCTAGAAATATTTAACACAAACAATAGCCTGTTCAGGTTCTAGGGTCGTTACAAAGTGCAAGGCAGCAAGGCATGCTATCCATTTTGGTTAGCCTAAATAGCACTTACGTTAGCCTACAGTTAGCTTAGGTAGCTTGCGGTTAGCCTTTTTATTTGGAGTAGGGATTTTTGCCTTGCATGCCTTGCTGCCTTGCCTTGCATTCCTTGCAGCCTTGCCTAACATGCCTTGCACATTACTAAGACTTAGATACTAGCAAACAAGCTTTTGATTGGCCAATAGATTCAGTCATGCATATGGACTATTGTCCAAGCAAACTGCAATAAATCACAAATTTCACAAGCATCAATCTGCATTTCTATAAATTACAAGTGTAAAATTATTGGGTTTTTTACTGTACTTGTTTGAAGATAGCTAAAATTATATCTAGGCCAGGGCACCTTACAAAACAACATGCAATGTCTAAATTTACCTTTAATTCCACTCTATTAGAGACTATTCACAATAATGCTCTAGATATTAGAACCAAATTCTCCCAAAGCAAATTACAATCAAAGTTTGCTGTAGAGTAAGGAGAATTTAATCAAAGTTAGAACTTACCAGTTTCTTAACCATTTGTAGAATTTCAGCTTTGGCAAGAGCAACACCTTTAGGTGATCCTTCAATCCTGAGGATGTTGCTCTTTTCAGTGTTTGATGGGATCAAAATGGATGTTCCTGTCTCAGTTTTGATGCGGTTTACTGAAATATGAAGACAAATAAAATTTCATGTATGATTAATGTTAAAAATACCTTAAGCCTCCAATTTGTAGTTTCTCAACAACTACGTGAAAATTAAATTTAGGAAGTTAAAGCAAACAAGAAATAATCTTAACATACAGAAGAAGAAGCACATGGTTTTAAGTTTGAAATACTTTTTTTCAGATGAAATGCATCCATCATCAGTTTTGATTACAAGAGGACAACTAGTCAGTGTGATTATACACACAATGCAAATTGATCTGTTTCCGAAACAGGTAGCAATAAATAGCCTGGTTTACTGTATGTATGCTGAGCCATTACATGAAAGCATAAAATTAACACATAACAATGTTGATCAACAGCTCAGGCAAGCATCAGTTTGTTGTTAAAAAAAAAAAAACGACAACAACAAAAGCAGGTAAGTTGTTTGACACAAGATACAAATTCTATAAACATACCATTACTTCCATTCTTGCCGATGATGTGAGGATGAAATTTGTGGTCCACATTTATTTCTGCAAAGTCCATTGATGCTTTCTGTAATTTGAAACAAAATTAAATCACTGACAGATACATACACAGGGCTCGAGACTAACTTTTTTGGTAACTAGCCAAGTGGCTAGTGACAGGTTTGATTTCACTAGCCAAAACTGATTTTCTACTAGCCACAATTTTTAAGCATAGTTCTTCTTTTAAGGGGGGGGGGGGGGGGGATGGTGATGTGCGATAATGTTAAAACCTTGAGCCGCAAAATGTTCCTTAAATCTTCATGGTTTTTTCCTTACAAAATTGGGCTTTGTTCTTCACTATAAAAATTGTACATGTACACGCGTTTTTGTCAGCTAGATTGTTTAAAGCATCACATTCTATAATGTCAACAGTTTACTTGTTAGATATATTCTCTGAGAGACGATTTTAATAAATGCGGTTTCTTGCTACTAATGCCTGATTTTTTCACTAGCCATTTTGGCTAGTGAAAGGCCAAAACCTACTAGCCAAAACTGCATTTTTACTAGCCTTTGACTTGTTGGCTACCGTTAGTCTCGAGCCCTGATACAAGAAACATTCCTTAATTTTTGGGTTTCCTACATTCCAAAGAGAAAATCTCAAGATTTGTCAAGAAATGGCCATTGTGTATTGTTCGTTTACCAGTTCTCTGATGAATGTCTCCAAAGATTCTTGTGCCTTCTCCACTTCCTGAGGGGGTCCCTCCAAGGAGACACTGTCTTTCTCATCACTGAATTCCACATGGACCTGTTACAAAATGTTACAAAATACAGCATTACATTCCTGTACACAAATTATCACGAAGAAGGTGGAACTGGTTGGGACACATACTCAGGAGACAGGGTGCGAACAACTGCTTCACAACACTGGGATGGACACCAGAAAGTCGAAGAGCGAGAGGGAAGCCAAAGACAACTTGGAGAAGGACGATGGAGAAGGAAAGAAACAAGGCAGAGTGGACGAGCTGGGAAGAAGCCGAAGCGGTGACACACAACAGGGAGTGTTGGTAAGAAAGCGAGACAGCCTTCTGCACCTACTCGCGCAATGAGTCGTGATGATGATGATGACGACGACACAAATTATCAAATAATTGAAAGTAAGCTATTCGCCACAACTGCGAACTTCCAAGGTTTTCCACCACTTTAAAATTCTAAAATCTGTTTGAAGGAAGACACCTGGGCCTAGTTGTTGAAAGCTAGGGTGGATAACGCTATCCACCAGATAAATCGCTATCCAGTGGATAACTGTCATACAAAACCTACAGTACCGCTCCGCTCAGAAATAAGCGTCCCAAAACATACACGAAAAACGCGTATGCTTTTGCATATACGTGCATCTGCATATCTGCATCTATGTATCTGCGTATGTGCGTCTGCGTATGTGCGTCTGTGCGAATACTCTGACTTTGCGTATGCTCTTTAGTATGTATGAGCTAGCTAATTATTTTCCTTTTGTCCATAGTTGATTGTTTTTTCAATGGCCTAACATTGCTACATGTAAAATTTTAATACAATTCTTTGCTATCCACTGGATCTGCTTTGCAATGTTTTACTAATGAAAGTTCACTTTCAATCAACCAAACAATTTACTTTCCCTACCTTGGGTAAATCCTGGGTTATTTTCCGAATGTTCTGTCCTTTTCTGCCGATGATAAACCTATGCAGCCAGCGAGGGGCACCCACTTCAGCAGATACAACACTGCTAGCCTTTTCGTACACCTGTGTCAAAGCTTTACCAAGTTTGTCTGGTTCGCCGCGTAAAGTGATGGTCTCTAGGTCACTATCGAGGGGAGGCATTTCCACAGAAACACCTGATGAATGGAGAAAAGTTAGAAACACTGTTAATATCTTTTAATTTAAGGGGTCAAGTCTGCATCTGGGCTTTGTGGCCTAAAGGCCAGAGCTTATCTCAGTTTCCTTAGCATTAAACAAACAGGAGTATTTCTGCCTCCCTGGATGGGATGCTGGTCCATTGCAGGGTCCAATTACAAGCGCTGAATTGGGTTGTCGGGGGTTGGGTTTTTTTTTTGGGGGGAGAAAAAACCACAACAAACCGCGGTCAAACGACAGAAATATGCAGAAAAGAGTAAACATGAAAAAGTCTCTGGGATAAGAAAAGTACTGCAAAGATAAGGTTTTAATTTTCACAGTTCAAAGTTCGATACATAACCGGTATCCTAAGGGTTTACTAAGTTTTTTGGAACTTTACTAAAAAAGTTCTACGTGTTTGAAAATAGCGATATGCGGACTTGTCGGCGCCATTTGTCAAAGCACCTTTGGTTCGGATGCCAAACATTTAAAAAGTAAAAACACTGGGTTTACCTGAGGGAATGGGATTATGCTTTCACTCGGCAACTATTTTTATAGTTATCCTTGCTCGTAATAACACTTCAGTTTGAACAAAAAAACCGGCGAAATGGAAAGCAAACCTGCCTGAGACGTTTAACCGCGGTGAAATCGCAGGGGTAACCCCCAGCATTACATACACCGGTGCCCATTTACACAGTTGGGTGAAGAGACGTACTAATGAGAGTTAAGCAACTTGATTAAGAACTCATTGCAGGGACCCCAGCCTGGGCTCGACCCCACCCTGCTTGATCCAGAGTCCAACACGCTAACCATTAGGCCGCTGCACCTTCCATTTCTTACTATGCTTATTATTGTGATCTATCCTATGGACCTGCTTTTTAGCGCAATTTAGAACTCATCAAAATCATCCAAAATTCTATTTTTTTTCCAATACACTGTATTTCCTTACCAGTCAAAGCCAGTATTTCTTGCAGAGTTCCACCTCGAGGACCAATCACGTACTTGTGCTGGGACTTCTTCACCTCAATGGACACAGTGGTTGTTTTGCGTTTCTTTTCATCGTAAATTGCCATGATCGTTTCCTTTGCCTTTGCCACGCCTTCTTTCTCTCCTGCAATGGTGAGCTCGTCCTTCTGAGCTGATGGCGGTGGGATATTGATGCGGGCTCCTGTCTGCTCTGTGATCTTTGCGGCATTCGCACCAGCAATGAAAGGGTGGTAGATGTGTTCAATCTTGAGACGTTCGAAAGCCAGTTTAGCCTGTAGATAACAGAATTCAGATGGGTCATAGGTTTTCTAGATGTCTCAAAGACCTTCAAAATATCTTTACAAATTGTGCTTTGTCAAGTCTTCTGTACTTACACAACCCCACTTCTTCCTCCCACAAAAGGATCCTTCCCCAACCCTTAGTACTTCCACTCCTCACAGAAAGACCTCTTCCCCTCCCCTTGGGATTCCTTTCCACCTTCCCACTCGTTTGGAAATGTTGGTTTTTCAGGAGGGAGGAAAACCCAGAGAGCCTGGAGAAAAATCCTTGTAGCAAGGACGAGAACCAACAACAAACTTCCATGCTATCCATTTCAAGAGAAATGGACACCTTTCCTTTATAGAAGAAACCCTTTCCCAGGGAGGCAGAGTGGCCAAGTGGTTTTGGGCGCTGGTGTTGTAGTCCGGAGGTCCAGGGTTTAAAATCTTCACCCTGCCATTAGCTGGATTTTTTTTTGGTTGTCCCGAGTTCAAATCCTTGGTCACGTTTTGTAAATAGCCAACTGGTCTGCCTCCTGCCAGTTGGGATCATGTTATATTCATTTAGAATGTTTGTTTCATCTGTTTCAGTGGCATGCCTGCAAACTACATGTAGCTATGTCGGAGCTAAGTGCATGACCACTACAGTTGAATCCCGATAACTCGAACCTTCAAGGGAAATCGAAAACGGTTCGAGATATCGGGAGTTCGAGTTATCAAGGGTAAAATTAGTAAGAAATTGACCTAAAGGGGAATCGAAAAAGGTTCGAGTTAGCGGGAGTTCGAGTTATTGAGGGTTCGAGTTGCCGGGATTCAACTGTATAAACAAGATTTACATTTTTTTTACCCCTCAGGACCCCTTCCCGCTCCACAGAAGGATCCCTCTCCTCACAGGAACCTTCTTGCCACAGAAGCAGTCAGTAAACCACTTTGCTCACCTGTTCATCAGAAATAATCTGTATCTCATGCCGAGCACTGTCTACACCTTCCTTTGTTCCAACGATTCTGATGAGATCTGATCCGTCCCTCGGCATGGTGATCTTTGTTGCAGTTTGTAACTCCAGTTGCTGCAAGGTCTTTCCTCCTTTGCCAAGAATGAATTTGTGATGTTCTCGAGGGATGCTGAGCTCAATATTAGCCTGTGTACAAATAGAAAAGAAATCAGAAAATGTAAAGTTATACAAAATGGAAGTTATTTTTCTGTGATAAATGCAATGACTCTTCTCTAGAAGAACAAGACTTGTGTTATCCACCTACCAATGATTGTCTGCTAACAAACATAGTATCTACATGAAACATAAGCAATAGGCCAATTTTGAAAATATAGTTTAATCCAAACATGGCTAGGAGGCTTGGGGGAAGGAAAACAAAAGAAATTATTTATTCATTCCTCAATCTTGATGTGATTTATCTTTCTTTGTTTCTCTGAACCTCAAAGCCAAGCTAGAAGTAAAATATATTGAAATTGGCCTAGATTCACTTGTAAATAAAAAAACCGTGGCAGACATCTCCAGCTACATGAATTTTCTAAGGTTTCATTCGTTTGGGATGATCCAGATTACAATCTACGATCCAAGATGACTCATGATCATGGTGCACCAAAGGAGCCGACAAATTCTTAACCAGAGTGGATCTGTTGGTTCCTTCGATGCACCATGATCCAAGTGATCTTGTATCACTGTTTCTGATCCAGATCATCTCAAAGAAATTCACCATTTTTATTTAGTATCTGATTCATCTGACACAAGTAGTTAAGCTTAGCTGATGTTTGTACATGTACAATAACACAACATTCACTTTAATTTTAGGCTCAAATGCATGTAAACACCACATTACCTGAGTCTGCAGCTGGGTGAGTACCATGCGCCTGGCTTTAGCCAGTAACTCTGGTTTTCCGGTCACCATGATTGTCAATCCTTGATCTTTTCCAGAACTGATCTCAATTGCTGCTCCAGTCTTGGCCATGATATCACGGCAAATCTCACGCTGGCGGTCATCTCCAAAGGCATTTTCATTGGGCTGTTTGTAGCGACGTTCTTCCAAAGGGACACGAAATACCTGTATTAAAAAAAAATTGTACAACCTCTTTCAACTACATGTATTAAAACTTTCTCTCGACAAACATAGTTGCCTCATGGTAAACCAGGTCACTTGAAAGAAAACTGACAAATAAATTGCAAATTGGGAACAAAGTCTGGACCAAACACTTTTCCTGAATAGACTAATAACGTTAAAGCATCCAGACAATACATGTATTTTCGACCGCGGTCAAACGACAGAAATATGAAAAAAATAAGTAAAGTACTTTAAAGATAAGGTTTTAATTTTCACAGTTCAAAGTTCGATGCATTACCAGTTTCTTGAGAATTAACTAAGTTTTTTGGAGCTTTACTAAAAATGTTCTATGTGGTTTAAAATAGCGATATGCAGACTTGTTGGCGCAATTTGTCAAAGCACTTTGGCTCGGATGCGGAACATTTAGAAGGTAAAAACACTCGTTTACCTGAGGAAATGGGATATGTCTACACTAAGCAACTATTTTATCTATCCTTGCTCATACTAACACTTCAAAATGAACAATATTCACCAAAATAGAGAGAAAAGCTGCCTGAGAAGTTTGACCACGGTGAACATGTATTTATCCCAAGTCACAGAAAATACAGCCAACCTTCCAATTGTGCGTTGTGATCTTACTCTCAACGAAATTAAGAAAGCATATTTTCTATGGCATGGTATAAAATTGTCACACAACACTTTCGTGTGGTAAAGTATGAAATATCCCACTCGTCACGTGCATTTTTTGGTATACACTTACCTAAAGGCTTGTGTGTACACTGAGAAAATACAAGTGACTTGTTGGATATTCGGTATTATTATTCAACAGATGCGCGCGCTGTCCATATATGGTCAAAATGTTAACGTTATCTGTCATCCGTACATAACAGATATCCTGCGATATACGTAGGTTGCGAAGATTCGTCCGAAATCTTGTAAAGCGCTGCATAATTACAGTTTTTCTATCTACGAAATGTGTTTGGTTGACAATTTGTTGAATAATAAAACAATTATCCTGCTCAATCTTGCGGAATAAGTAGTATAGGAGTTGGGGGTACGAGATCATAAAAATTTTTATTATCTCTTACATCCCCCAACTCCTATACTACTCACAGCACTGGATTCAAAAATAGAATCAAAAATAGAATCAAAAAATAGAATCAAAAAATAGAATCAAAAATAGAATCAAAAAATAGAATCAAACATGGAATCAAAAATGAAATCAAAAATGAAATCAAAAATAGAATCAAAAATGAAACCAAACCTCGAAGCCAAACTGAAAACCAAAATGGAATCAAGTTTGAAAACCAAAATGAAAAAACCAAGCCTTAAAAACCAACCCTTGCTAAACCCTTTAATCAAAATAAAAAAATCTCTTATACTCTTTTTAAAATTTTGAAATCAAGGTGCGTTTAAAAATCTCTTATACTTGAAATCATAATGAAAATTATTGCTTTATATTATAATGCCCGTAAGCATAACTTGTTAAGCCATCATCAAGTATATACCGTTTATCATCAAAACAGCTCAGTGATATTTTATTAATCTCATAGCTTCCAAGTTGATGGCCTTGACTTCTGATGGTTTTCATAGTATGATGCATCTGTGTTTTATTGAATAAGGTCTCTTTGTAGTTTTCATGTGTGATATCTTTTTTGATAACGGATTTCTTGATTCCTTTGGCTGTCTTTCCTACTTGTAGATTGTCTTTAATATAAGAATACATTTTTGATCGCAGACCGATGAATTCTAAAATAGGAATAAAAGAAGCTTCATCTTTGAATTTACCAATGACTTTCTTGTTTGTTTTATCAAAGAATGGTGATTTTTCAGGGTAGTCACTGTTATCGAATTTCTCTTTATCATCAAAAAAGTCTTTATATACATCTTCAGCCTGAATTTCATAAGTTAAACTGTCTGTATCTGTGAATAGCAGTTTGGCTTTGTTTGCATACTTCTCTTTTATATAGTTATAATGGAAATCATACATTAGTGTTTTGCTTAAATCTAATATAGCCATTCCTACATATGAAGGTCGATTGAGGGTTAATGTTTCTTTGATTTTATGGACAGCTACTAAGTTTTCATTAAATATTTTGCTACTGACATATGTTGGTTTTGAAGCTAACTTTAATAATTTATTTTTATTAGTCACTAACCTAACGTCGACTCGCTTCCTCAAATTCTCCATGGTTTTGCCGTATACTGAATTATTCATCAATTTAAAAAAGTCTTTTTCAAAAGCGTTTTTAGAATTTTTACGTTTTTCGGTATTAAAATCGATGTATTGTTTTAACCATGGAGATTGATTGAATTCAAGCACTCTGTAAACTTTTTTTAGCTTTAATCCAAGATTTAAGTACAATCTAAGGTTTTTATAATGTAGTACATACTTTTCTCTGTTGTTTAAAGTTGGAATCAACTTATGAACTAATCCTGTTGATATATTGTATTTAGTTGCTATGTTTTTACAATAATTTGATAACATGTCATTAGTTACTTTAACTTTTTCTGGCCCCAGTGGGTATGAATTATGAAGGTTATGTAGTTCATTAGGATACTCTAGATCAACTTCTAAAATTAAACCCTTATTAGAATCTTCTTTGTACTTAGCTAAGTTTGTTTCATCTATCTGTTTTTGTGTTAACCATCTAAATCCACCTGTTGGTAAATATTGACTCATAGCCCAACCATAGAGATTATTAGCATCAAGATACATGATATACTTTGAGGCTGAATTTTCATCATATTCTTTCATATATTTATTGTTTGCTTTACCATATCGATTGGCTATATAACTAATACCTCCTCTCATTCCTTTTTCAATGAATTGGTACATATCAATGTCTGTCATAAGCTCTAGTTTGATATCTGTCATTTTAAGCATTGAATCCCAAGACAAGCTGGGACTGCTAAAATAATGGCATGGATCTAGCTTATAATACTTAAGACAGGTCTTGCGGAAGCTTTCAAATACATCAGCAAGTAAAAGTACATCGCTTTTAAGATATAAATTGTGATATTCACCCATATTTTTGATCTTAAACGTTTTCCACACATTTTTAGCATGCTTATAGTCATCATCTGATATATGCTCATCATTTAATATACTGTAAAAGTCTTCTTTTTTGGGTAGTTTTTCATTAAATTTGTCAAAGCTATCCATATAGTCATACGGATATATTCCTTTTCTTGACATCAGATTGAGTTGCTTACTCTCGAATATTTCAGAAGTATATTTTAGGGATTCCTTAGGTAGATTACTAACCAGCTTCTCAAGACTTGAACTCATAAACTGAAAACTATCTAGAAAGGTTAAATGATTACCGAGCATGAAGGCCATATATTTTTCTATATTATTTGGTATAGCATTGATATTCATTTCTTTAATTTCTCCCTTTTTATTTTTGTATGTATGATTTTTTACAATTTTTCCTATCTCTTGCATTATGAAATGGCTGTCATAACCTCTTAAGTTGTGAAAAATTACTGGAATTTTTATTTTATCGGGTTCTATTCTTAATTTCAGATTGCATTCTGTATGAGCGCTCCCTCTGTATTTGCTAGTAATATGACAATGGTCTCTAACCCGAATATCTTCATCTATGTATTTTATATCACAGATATGACATGCTTCTGCTTTTTGAAATTCATTTTCATCATCTTTAGTCATCTTTAATGGTTTCTTGAAGTATTTTTTCATTGTATTTTTACAATATTTAACTTCTTCTAGCATCTTTTCCATGAATTTGTAAACAGCTTTTTCTCCTCTATATATTTGTATCGGTTTGGAATATTTATCATTATAGCAACAAACAACCTTATAACCATATCCACAGTCAGTATGCTTTTGATAGGCTTCAGTATATGATTTATCATTATTTTGCTTACAGCCGGATATCTTTTCTGTTATAGCTTCAAAATCGGCATAAATGACAAATGGCACTTGTTGCTGTTTATGGAAGTTGTTGAATTTTAGTATGTTGTTATCCTTATCAGGCATTTTTACTGCTTGTACTCCATTTATTTGAATACAATTATCTTTGTGATCGTTTAATACTCTTTCAGAACTGAAACATTGCAAACAGTGCATACAGAAGTGTTTCCTTTCTTTATGCTTTGTTTGGTTATACATGAATTTATTGAAATCCTTTATTAGAACATAATGCTTGTTTTCATTTTCAGTTATCAATAATAAATTCATCTGATTGTTATACTTTTCTTTTGATATATAGATGGGATATGGTTGTTTGTTTTCATAACCGAAAACATTAATATTAATCTCATTTTGCTTCTCAATTTTATTGTACTGCTTTATTGCTACTGGGAATTGAACTCCATCATAATTTAGATTCTCAATGTATGATTTATCAATTTTTTTAATACGTTGAGGATATTTTTCTTGAGGATTTATGTGTCTGATATGACACCATCTAAAGCATTCATTATCTTCATTTTTCATATTTATTAATCCTTTTGAACTATTTCTGAGTTCTTGAGGTAGTTTGATATAAGAGGATGCCTTTATTGGTTCATATTTTACTATATTAATATAATGACCATCAACAGATTGTAATACCCATCCTGAGCCTTCTGACATCCATTGAGCTACGAAATTTAATATCTGTTGTTTAGATGCTTGTAGTGATTCTGCGATCTCTAGATTATTGATGATTGTTTGTGGTTTGCAATTAAAATAAGCTGTTTTATATATTACACTATCGCCAGTCATCTTTGAAAATGTCACCTTAAGAGTTTCAGCAAATTTGAGTCCTTTCATTGCTGATAGCTCTTTTATTATGTGATTTTCTACAGCTTTTCTTGTGTTTTGAAGCTGTAATAACGGGTCTTTATTATTTTTTATACCAATTTCAAAAGACTTTGTGTAGCCTTTCATAGCTTTAGCAACTTCCTCTATCTTTGTCCTTGGTAATGGTAGTGGGGCTGTTTTTATAGTCCGTGGCATGGGTTTAGGAGGTGGCTGAATGATATTTTCCTCATAATCTTTAATCATTTGTTTGACGTTTCTTCGTGGGGTTGCTTTTGGAGGTCGGGGTTTGTAAATATTAGGTTGGTTTGCTTTTAGTGATAATATCATTTTTATAAGATCGGTTTTCGATAGCTTAGCTAGATCTGATTCGTTCATATTATTAGATGAGATATTTTTATTTTCCATTTTTTTTAATTTATAGTATAACCAATTCTTTAAGTGTCTTATAGTAAAATCATTTTTTTTGATTTCAGATTTTTAAATAACTAGATATATTTGTATATTTAGTCATTGTAAAAGTGCATGAAGTGTTAATTATATATATCATTCTTCATCGATTATTTCAAACCGATCATCCTCTCGTAGACCAGCTAATATACTATTTGTGATGTGTTTTTTAGTTTTCATATGCATCCATTTAGATGCTAGATTGCTATCGTAATCGCAAACGTCGCATCTCCACTGTTTATTAAGCATGTATTTGGTTTTTGAATTTCGAATAGCTTTTATCCGATCATCGTCATTATCGTATTTGCATTTCCCAGCCATTTTCTCTTTATTTTATATTATAAAATATTTCTTTATATCAGTTTATAGTAATTCTTATTTTTAAATAACCAGATATAATTATATATTTGGTTACCGATAGTACAAGTAACAATAACAGCTATTAATATGCTGTGCAATCAGCCTCTCAAAGGCCTTCCTCAATATAAGATACATAATTATTCTTTATATCAATAATAGTTCTAAATTCAGTCTATTTTCATCAAAACAACTGCGATATGATTATTATTCTGAAATATGAAAATCAAAAAAGGTATCCCACAGGTAGTGACATGATTAATATTTAAAATGCTTTTTGAAAACCTTTGAGAAGATTCTAACAATTAAAAAAAGAGATGGGGATTTTCCCCAGTTGTTAAGTTGTATGATTTCCCTCAGTTTTTTATAGTGCGTTTAAGTGATAATTATTTTCTTTAATATATATATAGAATGACTGATATAACATTAAATATCAAACACCTACTAGAAGCTGATCAAAGCTCGAATGATATAGCCTTCATTAATAAAATGTATTGTATTCAGAGCATCCTTAAAACAAATATTTGTATTATTAAAATGCTATCTTCAGACCTGAATAGCAGATCTGAAATATCAAATGAAGACAAAAATCATGTACGTTTAAAGTGTATACCTGAAGACCAGAAAAGACGACGTGGAAGACCTCGTAAGGATCAACATTAAATACATATTTATTCAGTTTACGGTTTTAGCCATAAGTTATAAATTATTAATGACTAAACCATTGACCGAAAAAACCTGCTGACGCGTCAGCAGGTATTTTAATCTGGTTTGATTTCTATTGACCAATCATATTTCAACAAATAAAAAGTTTTTTATATATAAACTTTTTGAGTAAAATTTACTCAAAAAGTTTACTCAAAAAGTTTACTCAAAAAGTTTACTCAAAAAGTTTACTCAAAAAGTTTACTCTAAAATTTACTGCCAAACATAGCTGGCCCGTGAAGTTATGTGTGTTATATATATATATATAATGGTTTGTAATTCTGAAATCCACGATGAATTAAAAATTTTCAAAGAACCTATATGCCCTTTCTGCGATCAACTATTGATAGAAGGTAACAAGGATGCTGACCCATGCTGTAGTAAGCAGGATATGTCAAATCAAAACGGTAATGTTTGTATTAATTGCGGTTTAGTTCATGGCTACGATTATGTTAATGAGTACATTGATTTTTATGAGAATATGGATAAAATACGCCGAAAATCGGTATATCATCGGAAGTATCACGTTGAGAATGTTTTAAACGATTTATGTATTAAAAATAGGGTACAATTGACTAGTGATCAAAGGAATCGGATTTATAAAGTGTTTGATATTATCGAATCCGCTATTCCTGTTGTAAACAAAGGTAGAAAAAGACTTATATCAACCAAATTCATAATTAAACAGCTTTTTTTGATGATGAATCTACCTTGTGAATTTATCAAAATTAGCAAAAGCAAGAAAACGTTAGCCTATTATCGATTGTATTGGAATGAGATTTTAGAATTAAAATTTGGCGAAATAAATCGGATCATCCAATAAATTTCTTATCATATTTTCGTAGGTACTTGTCGATTATCGGACCGGTATCCGTCACATAATCGTCAATGTTCTTCATTGAAATTATGACGCTAGACGGATTGTAATCACCGCATCTCATCGTGTTTTTAATTGAGTTGAGTAAATGCTGGTAGCTCTGATATGCATATGTACTATTTTGAATTTTTAAATCGAGATTTTGATGATGCATCCAGCCTTGTATTAAAAGCGCTATTGTACTAATTGCAACCAAACTAATACCACCTGTAGCAATACTTGATGCAAGGGAGCCGGATGCAAAGAGAATAGACAAAGAGTTACCCAGTAATTTCAGTCTTTTCAAGCGCTTTACGGCCTGCTTGTAAGCCCAGCATTTTCTGTGATAGGTGCTGTAATAGGCTTTTAATTCTGTGACTTGGTCCTCATTTAACTTGGCTGAAATATGATTCCAGTCAAATATTTTGCGATTGTCTGTCATATATTATATGATTAGACTATGTTTTTTCTTTCGATTTTCTTTTTTTTCATTGAGTTGATTAATTTCCTGATATTTTGAATCAATCGATCAATACTTTTCAGTATCTCAGTTATCAATTCAGCAGTCTTCATATATATTGTTTAGACAATTAAGCGATTTTTATTCGAAGAAAACATTTTTTGTTTTATCTAAAAATTGACATTTATGATACTCATTACCATTTATCGAATATGGAATTTTACTAAAACCTATTCTTTGTACATAGTAATCTGAAGAAATTTGAAGGCTAGATGCATTCAGCGTATACCCCGAGAAAATTTTATCGAGACAAATGCTGTTGTTAGAAAGGCAAATTCGAAATTGATCCTGTATTTTTGTATACCAGAGATTCATATATTTACCTATATAACCAGCTCTAATTTGCTCACTCGATATATCTAAATCATAATCGAGTGATAACTGATTAGACTCTACTTTCACCCATGGAAAATCAAAACTACTACCATTGTCGAAGTTTATTTTAATTCTTTTATTATCACCGGCTTTATAGTCATATTTAAATGCCATATATATAGTCCATTCATCGGATTCAGTGACATTTTCATTTAAATTAATTTCGAAACCACTCATAAAGCCATTTTTTGGATCAAAATCTTCTAACAATTTTGTGGGATTAAAGACAAGATTATCATTTAATCCAGACAATACAGCTCCGTTGCTATCTGACATGATGAATTTAGAGGCATCCGTTAGATCGAAATAGTACTCAAATATTTCACTATAAAAACTCTTGGACTGTAATAATTTAATCTGATTTTCAAGAGTTGTTTTGAGAATATTGATTTGACTTACCAACTGTTTATAATTAACAGCTTGATCATCAGTAGTACCTTCTGCAATACCATGAATGGCCTGTGTTTTCATATCAATTGATGCATTGAAAGCTATTCTATCATTTTCAACATAATATAGCTGATCGTATATACTGGGTTCAACATTACTTTCATAATTCTTAATCCCATATATTATAATATAAGTTTGCAGTTTTGGGACATACGAGTGTCCTGACTTCATTTTTAAAACGATATCGACATAGAGATAGTTGTTGGTATGTTGTTGATACTTATGAACTTGAGCTATTGTTCGACTATAACCGTT
Organism: Oculina patagonica; assembly: GCF_052425735.1. Classification (NCBI taxonomy): domain Eukaryota; kingdom Metazoa; phylum Cnidaria; class Anthozoa; order Scleractinia; family Oculinidae; genus Oculina; species Oculina patagonica. Next base: position 32,615,804 of record NC_135763.1, read on the forward strand.
ATAAACTCGTGTAGTTACTTTATTAACAGTATCAATTAATGACACAACACTGATATCTAGACTATTCTGATCTATTTCAGCTGGAAAATAGAGCTCAAATGCCATTGTATAATGATTAATTGGTATAGGGTACATGTTGATACCTAATCTGCTTGAGTAGTAATTTTTCGAACTATCGAGAAGTAATTTTGTATCTATTACCTTTTTATTGATTTGATGATCTGGATTTGGATGATGAATTAAATCTCCAAGCTCGATATCATTTTCTTCACTAAGTTGATTATCACTGTCAATCATTATATTAGTGAAAACGGTTTCCTTTACCAATAGAGGTTATATGTGAACTGTCAACATGATCAAGCATGTATTTTTTATTTACACCATCTGCTCCATATCATTGGTTGGCTTTTAGATTTGTTATGCGATTATCGTTCATATTGAGATTTGCCTGCATCATGTTACTACCGTGAATATCAAGCTTGCTTAGAATTTTTTGAGTCAAAACTCGTCCTACGACCTTCTTTAAAAAAGTGTTATCAACGTACGATTTGTCTGCTTTGTTTTGAAGGTTTTGAGCTAAGACACCTCCTGATTTCTTCGTTAAATATGTATTATCAGCGTACGATTTGTCAGCCTTAGTAGCAAGTTTGGTATCAATTTCAGTCCTTACTTTGTTATCCTCAACACTAACATAGCCTACGTTTGGTACAGATCGATCGTTATATAAACTTGGATAATACACTTCGGTATTTTGCAATGAAAGGCCGGCACAATCAAACACTGTTTCATTTCTGTTCTTTTTAAGGAAGAATTGGTTAAGATATCGTTTATTTACGGCCGTCTCGAGATCCCTTGAATAATTTTCAATTGAATCATCGATCGCAACGTCATCAGGCGTTTTTAGCCCTATTACTCTCTTTTTGTTCAAATTGAAATTACCTTCAGGCGTAACATCAAAGCCGACTCCTGGGTCACCCTTTTCACCTCGAGGGCCTTTAATTGGCGTAATATTAGTGTTATTTGATTGTAATAAACCGTTTGAGTAACTCATATTATATCAATCAGTTATATTATATTATATTTTTTCATTGAAATTCTTAGTTACGAATTTTCGTGGCTTATCAATATATAAAAAGCTAAATGGGTCTGCAGTTGCTTTCTCGTATAGCTCTTTTGGAATACTGTTTTCACGGCATATTAGACTACTCTCATTAGCACTTGGGAATTCGTATATAGAGAAATGTGAACAGTTTAATCTTATGTCTTTTGGTGTCTTATAGTAGCTTTGACTCAGATATATCACGCTACAGTTCTTATGCCTTCCTCGTATAAAATAGTCGACTAATGGTTTTTGGTTTTTATCACATACAAAATCGTCAAAAATGACTATTTTCTGTGAGTCACCATCAAGGTCTCCAACGGGAATAATCTCATCATTGCGTGCTTCAATAACATCATAACCAGCTTCATTACTTATTTGCTGGAACATATCCATAAGATCCACAAACTTGGACTGCTCTAAGTTTTTTGCGTATAAATAAATTTTATCAAAATATAATAGATTTTATATCATATGCATTAGTGTGTTTGTTTTCCCCGAACCGCTTGGACCGCAAACCAGCATCCGAAAACATTGATTTGGCATGAAATCGTATAGTTGTCTAAAGTTTGAGGCCATATCGTCTTCAGTGTCATAATTCGGTATTCTCATTATATTATATGGGTATATTATTTTCAGTTCAACAAGGTGTTCAACACGGTGTACATCAAGGTGTTAAACGCTTTGTTAAATGTTGATTTTTATATTCAATTTTCATTTTTTATGTAACGTAATAATATAAAATAAAATGAGTTTACTTAGATGGAAAGAGCTTGCAAAGAGTAAATCTGATTTGGGCGATAAAATCAATTATGTTAAAAATGCAATCACACAAAATAATATCGGTCAGCAGACAAGCCAAGAGTCATTTTCGAAGGTATTCAAACCAGTGACAAGTAAATTAGATGATGTAATTAAAAGTAATTTGCAGATAGCAAAAGTACCCAAAAAGCGTGTCAAAAAGGGGATGAGAGGTGAATTGGAAGCTCCAGATTACTATCCTGAAGTTGATCCTTTTGAGGATATGGACGTAGATAATTTATTTGATGAGCCTGTAATGCCACAAAATGAAAAACAGATTGTACCGAAACCACCAACATATGAAGAATCTTTAAAAGATCTTTTAGAAGGAAATAAGGAGATTTATGTTGATCCCCAATATTTTCCTGAATATGAAGATGAATTACCTCCTGAATACGATGAGGATGAAATTGATTATGCTTTAGATGCTGATGATGAAGTAAGTGAAATACTAGAAGACGTTGGTATCGACGATTATGATGTAGTGCAAATGAAATTAGATCAGCCTGAAATGACACCAAAGAAAACCAAGAACTATCTTAATAAGATTTTAGAGAAAGCCAAATATAAACGGAGACAATTGAAAGGTTTCAAGGCGAATGTTACTAAAGAATATAATAGGGGAACTATATCTGAAGCGGAAAGACAGATTAAAAATAAGAGAATAAGCAATGCAAGAGTTGCATTAAATGACTACATCAATCATTACGAAAGTAAAGCCAAAACGATAAAAGGTTCTGGTATTCGAAAAAATCAGAAAGGTGGAAATGTTATATTTTTTAACGATGTAAAACAGCTTCTCAAAAAATTGGAATTGATCATCGGTTCAATAAACGCAGGAAACACATCAGTTAAAATGCGAAATATGGGAGTAGCTATATTAGACACACTTTTAAAAAGGTCTACTATAAATAAACAACAATATAAACAGATATATAATCTGTACTTTAAAGTCTAATTTATGTAACTGTATTATATATATGGATCGTGAGTTAGTATTATCATCATATAGTGTTAAAAATCAAGGGAATAACACTCCTCAAAATTTTACAACTAAATTCAACAGGCCTATAACATTGGATAGCAATTACCAATATATGATAGGTCTCAATCGTATTATTAACATGTCATTTACATGGTTTAATGTAAATCCCTCATATGGTAATCAGCTGATTAAATATAGTTCTGATAATGGGAATAAATTTGAAGACATAACTTTCCCTGAAGGTGTTTGGAATTATTCTGAATTTGATGAATATATTAAAGAGATTACCAAGACGGGAGATGATGATAACCCTATATATCCCATCTCTATTGATTTTGATTCAACAACATTCCGAGTTACAATCACTTTATCTCAAAATTATCAACTTGATTTGACGCATAGCAATTTCAACGACCTTATAGGGTTTGATAAAAAGGTATTAAAGGATGCGGTTAATATTGGTCCAAGAGTACCAAATCTAAGCCAAGATACCGATATATTAAATGTACATTGCGATCTAGTCAATACTTCTTTAGTCGATGGCGAAGAGTCGGATATCATTTATACTTTTTCGACCAGCGTACTACAGCCGAGTTATTCGTTTACAATCGAGCCTCGTAGGGTCACATATAACCCGGTTAATAAGCAACAGATAAGTAGCATTCGAATATACATCACAGATGGGAAGAGACGGTTAATTAACCTGAATGGAGCGGATACGTCTTTTTCATTAATTTTGAAAAGGATAGAATAATATAACATAATAGTATATAATGAAACCATATGAATTCAAGAGGTTTTACCATCCAAAATTTGGTAAATTTGTATATAAGCACAAAGGGTCAGGGATTATCGTTGATAACATTTTCAAACCGATGAAGAGTGTTATGTCGTCTGTTGTTAAAAAAATTGTCAAGCCCTTAGGTAAGAAGGCAATAAAATCAGGTATTTCTCATGCAGGTGATAAACTGGGTAAAAGGGCATCAGAAAAAGCCGGAGACCTTATAATGGAAAGGCTAAGGAATATGAGGAAGGGAAATGCTGGGCAAAAGTCACTATCCCCAATCTTACAGAAAGTAAATGCCTCACCTGTCAGACACCAACAGAAAAATGAAAGTACTGATATGATCATTAATAGATTAATATCAGGATCAGGTGTAAAAAGAAGGCGTTGAGTAAAATGAATAAAATGATTAAAAAAATTGGTACATAATTGCAAAATTATATAACATAATAATATAATGTCTTTCAGAACAAGTGAATACTTACAGAGATATGAGTTGGTTCGATTTCAACTCGATGATGTTATTCGAGTCCCAGCTAACGGTCAGCACCAACTTAAAAACGGCTATAAGTTCACGATTAACGATAGAAGTTCATTCTACGATTGGTATAATGCGTATTTCGAGGTGCAATTTCAGGTGCAAATGTTAGCTGATGGAGCAACCACGGGGGCGAATCGTATCACAGTTATTAATGGAGCACATTCATTGATTGCCCACATGATGATTAAATCAGCAGGAAAAATCGTTTATGATACCGATAATCTCCATAAAGTTACTTTCGTTAAGAACCTCCTCGAATATAGTGACGATTTTAGTCGCTCAGTAGCAAAAAATAGTCTTTGGTATCTAGATACCGACCATAGGATAGCAAATGCTAATCAGAATGCAGGGTTTGAGGCTAGGCGACTTTTGACGACAGGTCTCAATGATGTCAATGTTGTTATACCTCTAAATCGTTACAGTTTCTTTGAAGAGCTGGAAGGTCGAATGTTACTCCCAATGCAACTCCAATTCAATATACAGTTACAGAATGACGCCGAATTACTTAAAAAGGCCGATGATGTAGCTGATGGACGAGTGGTCCTTAATAGATTCCTTCTATGGGTCCCAAAATTGACTCCAAAGGACAGCCTATATGATAAGTTTGTTAGTTCCTTCTTGGTAAAGAACACTTGGACGTATATGCGTGAAATGTATGAGGTTTCCGCACCAACGAATAGCAGTGGATTCTTCCAGATCTCATCCAGTATTGATAATGTTAAGGCTATCTTTGTATATCTACAACGAGCTAAATCAAACAATGCAGATGAAAATCCCTATGAATTTGATACCTACAATATCAATCTTGACCGTGGGAATGGTAGTTATTTGACAACATGCCGATTGGAATACGGCAACGGAGTGTTTTATCCTGAGACCGAATATGATAGTGAGTCCAAAGTTAGGATCTTCAATGATTTGATGTCTTATGGTATGAGAAAGAATGATTACAACAGCGGTACACAACTCAACTTGTCAAATTACAACTCTCTCTATTCTATTATCTTTTTTGATTTATCATATCAAGCAGAGCGAGTAACTAGAGACCCAAAGCAGTTGATCTTCAGATATAAACTAAACGCTAATAGTGCGGGAGATAGTCCTTTCAACGTCCATGCCATCGTTCTTTATGATGAGACAATCGTCATTGACAAGGTGGGGAATGAGCTGGTTATTGTATAAATCAATCAATTGAATATTATGTATAAACCATTCTATTTTGTATACGTTTTATAAACAAGAAATTATATAACATATAATATATATACAAGTAATGACAACTTATCACTCTCATAAAGTGAATCTGTCAGAAGGACAGCGAAGGAAGCTTTTGACTGCTTATAGAAATAAAAGTGAGATCACTATTCGCTTAAGCAATTCAGATATGACTGGCAATGACAGTTTAATGCTAACTCAACGACAAATCAAAAAATTGAATAAGGCTAAGAAGTTAGGTGTTGGATCTGATTTAAACATCTCGAAGACACAAATTCGAAAGGTCATTAGGGTCGGTCATGGGGCACCGCGAATTGGTTTTCCAATGATTGGAATTAGTGCTCCAAAAACGAAAACAAGATCAAGAAGGTCAACAACTAACAAATCAACAACTGATAACACAACAAAGAAGGATGGGGGAAATATCAGACTACCAAGTAAGAAAGATGTATTAGCTTACACACCGACACCATTCATTGGTTCTTGGGATGAATATGATAAATTTCTCAGAACAGGTGGATTGTTGCTTCCAAAAAAAAAAGATCTTAAAACCGAAAAGAAAGTAAGAAAGCCAACATTCCATAAGAATATACCAATGAGTAATTTTGATTTAATAAACTGGTGTTTATATTTGAATATACCGATAAAAGATGTACTAATGAGAGACGAGACTGTGCCACATAATCACAAATTAGGAATATTCATTTACAATCTCCAACCGTCATATCTGAGTGGTAGTCATTGGGTTGCTACGTATGTCAAAGATAAGGCAATCAATTATTTTGATAGTTTTGGTATGCCCCCATTTCAAGCCATAGTAGATCACGCAAAAAAGAAGAATTTAACATTGTTACATCAAAACAATCAGATCCAGAGCATAAAGACTACCACCTGCGGATACTTTTGTCTATACTTTCTCAACGAAATGAATAAGGGGAATTCGTATTATAATTTATTGGAAGTGTTTGACATATATGACACAATGAAGAATGAGAAATTCATTCAACATTATTTCAGAAATATATAACTCATATATATACAATGACTAAATCTTATTGTTTACGTGAAAAAATACAAACTAATTCAGTTCCTAGTTCTGAAAAATATGTGAGAACAAAAAACAATCGTTTAATGCTCAAATCGAAATGCGCTTCTTGTGGTATCACTAAAACTCGTTTTGTGAGTGAGAAAAAGGGGCGAGGAGTTGGTGAAACGATTAACAAAAAGGTCGGTCAAAAGGTTCCCGGTTTCCAACAGGCTCAAGACTTAGCATCGGCTATCATGGCAGTTACCGGAGGCGATAAAGATCTATTTAAAAAATATTGGCGCGGTGACTTTGCTAAAGGTATATTTAATAAAAAAAGCGGGATTCAGACATCTAATTTTTGGAAGCCCGCTGGAGCATATAAAAATGAAAATCTCGACCCAAAATGCAATTTCAGTGAGTATAAAAATGGAAAATGGATAAATCATTATTGCGATTAAATATCTAATCAATATATATATAATGTGCCAATCGTATTGTCTATCATGTAAAAAACAAACCAAATCATTAAACTCTAAAAAGGTAATAGCTAAAAATGGCCGGCTTATGGAAAAATCAGTTTGTCAAATATGCAGGAAGAATAAGAGTAAATTTATTAAAGGAGGTGCTATTTCAAAGCGTAAGCCCCCTTCTACTATTGAATATGACATGAGAGGTTCTGGCATTGATATTCAAAAACACTTATCAAAACTTGGAGAATTACATATGAGAACACCTACAGGAAAAAAGTACAATTATTGTGGACCTGGTACTAAATTAGAAGAAAGATTAGCTTCTAACGATCCTAAATATAAAAATCCAATAAACAATCTTGATAGCATATGTCAACAGCATGATATTGACTACAGTAATTCAAAATCACTAGCTGATAAACATAAGGCAGATGATCTTATGCTTAAGAGAATATCAAAAATACCATTTAAAGACCGTCCGTGGGGAACAACAGGGGTACAAGCTTTAATCGCTAGTAAAAGAAAAATCGGATTGGGTATAAAAAAAAGAAGCCAAAAAACGGAAAACGGCGTTGAGTAAAAATGATTGGTCTCAACAATTAGCCGATGAGTTACATAAACCAATCAGACGAAAATTTAAAACTAGAAGAGTAATATCAAATGGAATTGACGACATATGGTCTGCTGATTTAGTTTTTATGGATAAACTTTCAAAATGGAATAAAGGTTATAAATATCTATTGACTATAATTGACGTATTCAGTAAATTCGCTTGGGCTATACAATTGAAAGATAAGAAAGGTGCATCAATAACTAACGCTTTCAACAATATTGTCATTAATGACAAGCGTAAACCTGAATATCTCTGGGTTGATAAGGGATCTGAATTTTATAACAAAACATTCAAGGAATGGCTAAAGCAGAATGATATCAAGATGTATTCCACTTTTAATGAAGGTAAAGCTGTTGTTATTGAGAGATTTAATAGAACTTTGAAAAATAAAATGTACAAACAGTTTACTATTCAAGGTAATACACAGTATCTTGAAATGCTACCAAAAATAGTAAAAGAATATAATAATACAAAACATAGCTCTATAAAAATGACACCCATAGAAGCTTCAAATAAAAAGAATGAAGGAACTGTTTACTTTAACCTATACGGCAATATGGAGCCATTATCAACTAAACCAAAATTTAAGGTTGGTGACAAGGTCCGAATATCAAAGTATAAACGAATTGTTTTCGATAAGGGTTATACACCGAATTGGAGTGAAGAAATGTTCGTAATTACTAAGATCCAACATACTAATCCCATTACATACAAATTGAAAGATCTCAATAATGAAGACATACAAGGAAGCTTTTATGAACCTGAATTATTAAAAGCAAAACAGGATGTATTCAGAATTGATAAAGTGATCCGTAGAGACTATAAGAAGAAACAAGCTTTAGTTAAGTGGAAAGGATACAGTGATGACTTCAACAGTTGGATTCCAATCAAGGATTTGAAAGATATATAAACAATTTTTAATTTTATTTATGGAGTATATGTTAAGAGTGCCTTAAAATCAATTATCAAGTATTACACATGCAAATAAAAATATTAAGTATAATATTTTTATAAATCAGTATTTGATTACAAAAAATATTTTAGGACATACATTCATTTTAAAAAAACATTGAATTTATCAACAACTAATTTTTCATCCAATTGATCTTCATTATAAAAAAAGGTATCAATATTTATAATACTACAGCCGTTATCAAAAAGCATTTCGACAATATCTAAATTAAACAAATTTGATATTACGTAATTAGTATCTTTATAATTATCAAAATATGCTTCAATATAATCAGCCCATGGGTTAGCACCACCATCCATAACAACTACACTCTTTGGCTGATTAAATACCATGTGCTTGAAATTAAATTCATCTTCTAAGATTTTAGCAATTATTTTAATATCATTCGATCTATCATTTTTATCCGAGGTTAAACCGATTATAAATCTTTTATCATTCATATATATATATTACAAAGAGATTTTATTTTTATATGGTTTTATGCGTTTTTTCCTTAATGATTTTAAATTATATTTTAAATTAGTATGAATATTACTGATATAACTTTTAGTAAAAAACGCATAAAACCATATAAAAATTTCTAAAGTATATATATATATATAAATGGTTGAAGTCCGGAGATATTTTACTGAAAGGGACAAAATGGATGCAAAAAGAAGATCGAAAAGAGTATATGCTTCTAAAAAGGAATGGTTTTGTGTCATTTGTAATAATTATAACTATAAACTAGCCGGTAAATGGAGACATCTTTTAACACAAAAGCATATTAATAACAGCATCATTTACAACAAAAAATCAGATTAAATGCACTTTATAAATGATATAAAAAATAATGTATAATAAATATTATAATGACATCAAATTACATCAAAAAAAAATTTGTTAATATGATGAATATTATAGAAAAACATTGCATTAAAGACAATATACATTTCTTACAATTGAAGAGCTGCGGGAATAAACGGCCCCTGGACTTTCTGACTAAATCGAACATTATCGAAACAGCTCCAAATTGCGCATGCAGGTTTGTTTACGTGTGCTTAACAATGTCCTGTCTTTCATTTCACTGGTCTTTGTTTCGTTTTTGAAAAATTACACATGCAAAAAGACAAGGTTTTTGCTCGCGCGGCTTCTTTTGTCTTTTCTTTTACAAACGATAAACAAAGGAAACCTTTTGTTTCTCAAAACGATGAAGTTAGCTAAAGTTTTGGGATTACAGGCCTAGCCCCAACCCCTTAGCTTAACCCTAGCGAAAAAAGCTTAACCCTAAACCCCAAGGGTTAGGGTTAGGGTCTGACGCTAGGGTTTCATTTCAAATTTAGGGTTAAAAAGCTAAACCCAAGTTTAAGGGTTAGGGTTAGCGTTAGCGTTTCAAGCGGCTAGCTTTCACTGCAGTCTGCTTGCGGTTAGCTTCTTTTTGTTGTTTCGGGCAAGACTATTTTACTCTGTTACCGTTAGCTGTAATTTTGAGGTGAAAGTGAAATAAAGACCGATTGTTGATTGAATACGTTTGCTCGTGTTGTCACATTATACTAGTTTTGCTTTCAGTTAAGTGCCGCCAGCTTGCTCTCACTTCTATCTCCACTCCTTACATCATCACACATCTACAAAATCCCGCGAAAACAAGATAAACTAAGGCACGAATCGATTGATTGATTTATTGATTGATGAATATTTAATGAGGCACAGAAAATAATTTTGCGAGGGAACGTCCCCTGCGAAACCTATAAAGAATTTTTTAAAGTCTAAAACCAGGTCACTTCTCGGCAACTTTGTCGCGGCAGAACCCAAGCGGACCCTGCAAAACTCGCGTTGACGAAGTTCCCGGCAAGAAACCTCTTGTTTTAGGCCTTCTATGCGGCCAGGCTCAAACTACCTTGTTTGCAACGTTTTTTTCCGAAGCGCTAAACAGCGCTGTTGTACAAAACAAAGGCAGAAACATCACTCAGTTCTTCGAGCGATGCTGTAAACTTACGGGTATTCAGACTTAATGATGTCCTTCAACCACCTGGCAGCCGCAATCGAGCTAAAACTATAAACTTTTCCGTTTTACTTTCACAGGCGCCATTTCGCTTAATTCAAACTCTTCCGCCTCTAACATGTGACCTTACGTCACAATGCAGTATCCAGTCCTACTCTACTCAAATCAACAAAAAAACATGCGCAGCGAGTCGAAAGAATGCTTGTTAAATGGTTTCTCGTCTTCCGTAGACGCTTAGAAAACCCTACAGGGAAAGATGTAAACGCGATGCGTTGGAAAACTCAGACTGCTAGCTGACTGGAAGCACGTAAGCCTGCAAAATGCCTTTTTTTGCATACATAATTTCTGAAAAACGGAGAAAAGGCCAGCCGAATGCAACACAGGACAGTGTTTAGCACACGTAAACAAACCTGCATGCGCAATTTGGAGCTGTTTCGATAATGTTCGATTTAGTCAGAAAGTACAGGGGCCGTTTATTCCCGCAGCTCTTCAATTAAGTGAAAAGGAACAATCAGATAGATTAGCTAACATTTGTACTGATCTCGGTATTATATCAAATATGATCCTACATAAAAACATGTTCAAAAATCTGATAAAAATACAAAAATATTATATTGAAAATATAATATAAGACGTTCAGTTTAAAAGCACTGTATATAAAATTTTGAAAAAGAGTATAAGAGATTTTGAAATAAATTTCAAAAACATCATAAAACTCGGCTTCGCTTGGTTTTCCAGATTGATATTTCAGTTATGATATCAAGGCTTGTTTAAACGCACTGTATCCAAAATTTTGAAAAAGGTATAAGAGATTTTTTTATTTTGATCCTAAGGTTGACCTAGGGTTGGTTTTTCAGGCTTGGTTTTCAGTTTTGATTCCATTTTGGTTTTCAGTTTGGCTTCGAGGTTTGGTTTCATTTTTGATTCTATTTTTGATTTCATTTTTGATTCCAGTGCTGTGCAGTAGTATAGGAGTTGGGGATGTAAGAGATTATAAAAATTTTTATGATCTCGTACCCCCAACTCCTATACTACTGGAATATCGTCTGATTTTAGCCAACTCGGCCTACGGCCTCGTCGGCTAAGTACCAGGCGATATTCCGCGCGATTTCGCAGGATAATTGTTAAGTATACCACTCGAAAGCATTGCATAACTAGTATTTATTACACAGCTAAGTTATAGTAATCAGAGGGCCTAAAACTTAAATCAATCAATCAGATGGCTCCCCAGGGGTACATAGCTTTTCTGAGTTTAATATGCCCGGGGTAGTCAATCGATAAAAATTGATATCGGAAAATCAATCGATAAATCGATATCTATCGATAGATTGATTTTAAACGATATCGATTGTATCGGTCAATCGATAAAAATCGATACTCACACGCCGACGAAGTGTTAATTTTATCGATTTTATCGGATTCATCGATTCCGTTGAGGGAGCGTTTGATTATGTAGATTTCAAAGGCGTACAAGAGACAAAGGAGACTGCATCATGATTTTATTACTGATTTTATTGTTCGATTGGGAATTACAAACGGAAACGTAAATTATTTCTCCTTGTCCGGCTCTGCTTCAAGGTTATCATTTAAATTTTCTTCTTCTTTTTTTCGGGCGCGGCATCAATAAAATGCAAGTAGTTTACATTTTCACGGATCATATCAGATCTTGTCCGCCAAGGGCAAACGTTTTGAGAGCTTAAAACATATCTTGAAAATAGAAATGTTCCAAAACAAAATGTGACGGAGGAGTACAGAACATGAACTCTACAAACGGAAACCACGCAGCGAAGAAAAATGACCTCATCTCACACTTCCTAGAAGCCTTCATATAAAAATAGAACCCTCAGAAAGAAGTCAGAAGCAAATAAGGTCGAAAAACGGAATTAAAGCATATAACGGCAAATGTACAAATGTCACGAACCTAGGAGTCGTGTAGGCCCGTCGCGTAACCTTTATTTATTTACTATCTAAAGCGGATTTCAAACACAACACATCCTGCATGAGTTTAATAAAAGTTTGTAGAAAAGATGTAGTAATTTTTACCGATTAATGAACAGGGAAGTTGTTATGTAAGTATTTCTGCGAGCTTTTGAAATATCTTTTGGTGTTTTTCATTCGAAAAATAGTAGGATAATTTAGTTTCGATAAATTCGATATTTATCGATAAAATCGATAGCCCTGATTGAAAAATCGATAATTATCGATTACTCACAACGAAATCTTTTATCGATTTTTATCGATTTTTGAAAAAATTAATCGATTTTTATCGATTGTTATCGAATGTTATCGATTATCGATATTATCGATTGACTACCCCGGGAATATGGTATCATTAGTTAAACACACTTCAAAGCTTGCAGAACAAAGGTTTTTGAATGTAAAAGTTCTGTAGTTTAACCCTTTAACCCCAATTAGCTATTGGTATTAAACTTGTATGAATTTTTACAAAAAAATAATATTCTCACTAGACAAATTTGGTTTCGAAAGAAACGCAACTTTCAAGGGATAATAACAGTGCCAATTCTTTCAACCAGCTTTTCTAAAAGTTACCATGGAAAGGTTATGAGAAGACAGCAATAACTGCTTCACAATTAAGCTTGTTAAAGTAACAAAGCAAATTCTTGAAACTGATTGCCTCTCCTAGGAGATCTATAAACCTTTGTTCACTTTAATAATATTTCATCCGAAATTCAAGTTAAAAAAATTTTCCACTTGGCACGTTGTGATGCAAAGAAAATAAAAACAAATACAAAACGTCCCTAGCCTCAATCTAGAAGCTTTAATATTTCAGTGATGTTCCATGACATAACAAAGAACAAAAGATTTAAGATGCGCTACCAGGGAGACAGCGGTGGAGAGAAAAAATTTTATGGTACTGTTTATTTAATCACCTGATCTAGTTTTGTTCTAAGAACTCTTTTTATGTTAATTTCCACTCTGTAATGTTACTGACTCTTTCTTTTTCTTGGTGTGATATCAGGATTTTTTTTGTGTTCGTTGGTATCTGTTATAGAACATTTTGGTGTTAGTCTGCTAGCTAGTTATAATAATGAAGACCATTTTTCTGCCATTGGAAATCAGAAAATAATTTTTATTAGACTGTGTGAAATCAAGTGATCATAATCCTTGCAAATCTAAAAGAATATATAGATCACTCTATTTTGAATAAAAAACAAGGCATTGAAATAAAAATTGAACAAAGCTAAAGTGACCCACAGCCCAAGCAAAAAATAACAAATAAACATAACATTCACTTCCCAGATCTGATTTAAGCCCTATTACAGTATCTCAAAATTTAAGACATTGATGTTACAAAATGTATGTTGCTGTAACAAAAGAAACCAACACCGATTCCTTAATAATTTTAGCTCAAAATAATTTCCTTGACGGGGGTTAGAAAAATCGGGAAAGTTTATAGGAAAAAAGTTAAAATAATCAAGTTCTTTATTGATAGCGCCTGCTGTCTCTATATATAAGATTGCGTGGGCCCGTTTTATGACACGTAGAAACAACGCGAAATTCGATTCAGACATTGAATTGTTAACAGAGTATGTAAATTTACTATTTTCATCACAATGGGTTCTGCGAACTTGAAAAGAACAAATTCAAACGGGAGAGCTATAAGAATTTTTTTTTAAATTTTTGTTATAAAAAGCTGGCAAAATTTTAAAACCTTCCTCTGATATAAATAAAAGACACTAAATAGGTTTTACTCTAATATCATTTGACGGTTTTATTGTGTGTGAATTCAGAAAGTGCGACTTGCAATATAACTGCTTGGAAAATGTTTATAATTTTTCCACTTTTTGTGTTCAACAAGCGAATCCGAAACTCCACTACAAAACTCTACCACTCGAAAGATGCATTACGAAAGAATGTCAACATTTTACCAACTATAAAAGCAGGAATTAAAAAAATATCACGTGAATTATTGATGCTTCGAATTGTTGAAAACTAACTCGGTTCTATCGAGATTAGGACAGAGAAATCACTTAGGCACTTAAAAAAACGAGAGAAAAACGTCAATATTCTAAAACAATATACTTGCTTTGATTCTATTTACATGAATTCTTTTGTGAAACAATTCTTTACACGCCAACATTACGAATCACAGCTTACCGGAGATATGTAAACGTGGCCACGAAGCTAACACTAACGCAAAATTTGATTGTCTGAAAGGGGAAATAATCTTTAAGCTACTAATAAAGGCCATAATATGTCCACACGACTTACGAATTCTACTGCCTACACTTTTTAATATTACATAAAAAGAAATTAAAATAATTCGGTTGGCGAAGAGAAAGACAAAGCCGACCTTTACTAGTGGTGTAGTTGTATCAATTCTCACGTACGTAGCCAATTTTAGAAAGCAGCGAAACCACACTAAATTTATAACTGAAAGAAAACCAATCCATGGGCAGATTGACCTTAACTTCGTTTACGGAACCATACCTTACTTAGTTAATTTCCTTTTTGTCGAATTTACAATTTTAGTTAGTCCTGTACCTGAGTCACAGTGGTCGAGCGAATTGGCCCAGTCGCTGTTCGCCATTTTGATCCAGTGTCGTTTTGAGTCGAATTTTGTACATGAGCGCTGGGGAGAGGCGGAAAAGCTTCAGCATAAGTCGGTTGGTATCCTTCTAAGTCCATTCCTTCATCTTCTTCGTGGTGGTTATTCAGATCTTCCGGTGGGATGTAACCCCCATCGCTGTACACAGAGCCTTGAAGGATTTCTTGCCCGTGGCTCTCGCCTGCTACAGGCGCTCCATTTATCTTGTCCATATTCTTGAAATCTGGTCCGTTTGCCGGTCAGGATCTACAGTACCACTGCAAGACGACACAAAAGAAACAACAGCTGTTAACAGCTAAACTGGAAGTAAAAAATCACACTTGCAATTCACTACAAATCGTGTCTCGTGGCTAATCGAAGGTTATCTTCTCACGATATATTGCATACGATGGAGAAATTCCACTAGCACTGCCTAACCTGCTGAGCAATGGTGACTGTTTCCGATAAAATCAGTCCCGGATTTGATTCCTGGGTTAGCAAGCCAGAATAGCGGCCAAAGAAATGGAAAAATACTAAAACTTTGGGGCCAAATGGCTGAGTAAAGAAGCACTGATCTAGTACTCCAAAAAGAGATTATTCACGCGCGAGAACACGGCGAAATCGACAAGGTTCTTTGTCTCGCTTCCAGGTTCATTACGTCATACCCTTGTCATCCAATCACGATGCGGAAATGATTCGTACCCAGCTTTGGCTGAGGTATGAGTCCGGGACGCCTGCCGAAAAACTCCTTGCACACGCATTTGCTCAGCTGCGGTAAACTTCTGAAGCGTACCGTATTTCTATTTCCTCTTGAGCGAAATATATATAATTTCTTCCACCTCCACTGAAGGGCGACAAAGGTCTTGTCGCCCTTCAGCGTGATCGGTAATCTTGTCAGCAATGAAGTCTTCTTGCCTGCCAAAATACAGACTCACCATCGTAACCATGGGGAGTGCGGCGCCCCTACATGTTACAGGGCATTAAAAAATTCCCCTTCCTCACTATAACCTCGGAAATGGCTTTATATTTTCAAAAAGCCATTTTCCGAGTTAAAAATCCTCCTGAGGCTATTCGTCTCTCCTCTTCTAACGCGCTTGAAATCCGATATGTTTCCTGTAATATCGACGCCTTTTTTTACAGTAACCCAAACAAAAAGAGCTCAGAAAAGGTTAGTTCGACAAAACACGCATTCTCTAAGGTGGTCGAACTGGATGAGGAAATCTTTGGATTTTTTTTTATCGCGTTGCCACTCTGTGCTCAGTTGCCGAGGTTGGGAGGGGTGGGGGTAGGGCTCGGTTCTCGCTTCCGGATGTTTATGAACTTTGGACTAACTGTGGTCCACTAGCAAAGCACACGAGTGACGTCACGACGTCACAGAAAAACAAACCGAAATGGCGGACGATTTTCCCAAAACACTATCTAAAACAGCCGGGGTTCCTTATTACACTTTCAGAAAACGAAAACTTCACCTAGATATTTTCTAATTCTCTCAGAACACGCTGATGTTTTCGGAGCATCGCGAGGGTTATACAGTGGAACCTCGATTTAACGAAGTGCCAAGGGACTGGGGATATTTGTTCGTTATATCGAGGGTTCGTTATATCGAAAACCTTGATATAACGAAGCGGAAAAACAACCAAGATATCGTTATATCGAGGTATAGTTAATCAGTTTTTAACAATTTTACGCTGCACTACGAACCCAGCATTTCCGGATATTAACGATTTCTAAAAAAAAAAAACATTTATAATGTCTAATATATGCACATAGTAAGAGCATGTGTACTTGAACTTGTTCTCTTGTTACAGGATTAAAGGATTTTCATCCTTGTTGTCTGTTCAACATTCATCTTTTGTCGCGTTGATTTTTTCGTTATATCGAGGACATTTTACGTTTGGTTTGGTTTCGTTATAACGAGATTTCGTTATATCGAGGTTCGTTATATCGAGGTACTGTTCCAACATTTTACTGCAACTTTGGCCGGGTTGAAGAAAATCGTTCGTTAAACCGAGGACTTCAATATATAGAGGTTCGTTAAATCGAGGTTCCACTGTATTCATTTGCATTCTAGTTTAGACTTCGCGCGCTTCGCTATTGATTTCAGCCAATCAACAACCAAGAGGTGTCACTATCACACAAGCAAGAGTATAACAACAACAATGAAAGACTCTAGTCTTTAATTTGGCTTTAAGCCTTTGTTTTACGATGTTTCCATGTGATGTTTTAATGGAAAAAGTCATTTATGCAAGTTTTTGTTTGCTAGGCTAAAAGTCGTGATGTCTGGAACAGTGCAACAAAGGCACAAAAATACACATTAAAACTAAATTTACTGCTACACATGCAGTATAGAATAATTACATTTCAATTCTAATAATTTAGTAATATAACTACGAAATAGCATCTCTCCAATCGATATTTCACAAACAAATAAATAATAATATAATGTATCTGGTAAATAAACTAATTCTGTTCTATATAATAAAATAAATCTTATATAACTCTCTCTTATATACATTCAATATAATAAATATCTATAAATACTATGATTCTAAGTGTCTAATATTTCTAATCAATAATGTACGAATTGCAAGAACTAAACTAACCGAGTGACCCGCGCTCGGAAACATTTAGTAAAATTGATTTAAGTAAAACAATGTGCAATAACTTTTAAATATCAAGAGTCATTTTCACGTCAAAGAATGAGACTTTTTAACAAGTTTACGACCTCTGGCATAGTGGGACGATCCGCAGGGTTACCCGACCACGATGACGTCATAAGTTCCCTATACCGGTTATCAACGTCGTTTCCATCTGGGATCTCCGGACGCAAATTGCAGGCCACGACTCGGAAGATCACAATTTGATGATTCTGTAATTTGTAGGGAATTTCTCGGGTCCAAAATTGCCACAGACAGATACCGAGGGAGAAAACGTCGGCTTTGAAGGTGGGGCTTTCTCCTTTTAGTAGCTCCGGGGCCCGGTATGCAAATGTCCCGGTGAGGTACGATCTGGACGGGGTATTGGGCTGTTCCTGGATGATCTGACAGCAGCCGAAATCAGCGAGTTTACAGCTACCATCCTGTGTTATAAGAACATTGGCCGGTTTTAAGTCGAGATGCGCGATGTTATTATCGTGCACATACTCCAGCGCAAGAGCCACCTCGTATGCAAATCGAACGCGTCTTTTGAAATCGATCTTTTCTTCGGCGTCGTCAAGCACATGTTGCAGGTTTCTTGTACTCACGAATTCCATGATTATACAAGGCTGGTCTTCGAGGCTTAGCGCGACGTTAGCTGCCAATACACGAACGATGTTAGGATGTTTAAGTGACAAGACTTCGTGGTGCACCTCTGCTTCAAAGCTCTGCATCGCGGCCTTCTTGTTGCGAGTGTTAGTGTGAAATTTCTTCAGGGCGACTTTGCAGTTGTTGTGCATGGCTTCGAAGACGGAGCCGAACCCGCCAGAGCCCAATAAGCGTAGGACTTTCACTTCTTTGACATCGACTCTTGATATAAGTTCAACTGGTTCTTGTGTTAGCATTTTCATTTTCATTTCTGTTCACTTTGGACAAGCTTCTTGTTACGTTCAAAGCTTCCAGAATTCCCGGGTCATTGAATACTTAATGATGTACAGCAAAGTAAAAAGGCAAGGACGAGTCACATGGGACTTATTATTATGCCTGGGCGTGCGATAATGGAATGTTTGACCATTCCGGAATTTTTTTCACTTTTCCCTGATCGAAGGCTATTTTAACATGCAAACTGTGAATTTTTGCGGCTGCTGGCAAAAAAATTGTAATACAATAAAAACCCGCGAGTAAGAACCTGTATTTTCCCAAGTTAGCCTAAACAGGTTCTTAGAGCGGTTTTCACTTGAGTGTCGAAAGTAATTTGCGTTTGCTTTGGTTTTGCGTTCACTACGCTTAGTGATTGGTTTAAAAATTTCGCGCCACTTTCTCGGCCAATCAGGAGTAAAACCAAAACCAATTGTGACTCGCTCGCACACGTTTTCCCGCGCTTCGTGCCAACTACATGTATTTGCTTCGAGTTTTGGTTGGTTCACTGGATTGTCTGTGTCCTTTGTGTTTGGCCAGAGTAATTACTTTGGTTTTGGTTTTACGACACTCAATTGAAAACTGCTCTACATAAATGGTAATTGCCACATTGCTGTTAACAGAGTTTTCGTGGTATTCAGCCATTTTCCTTATTAATTTTTGTGATTGTATCAATAATATTCTTTGATTTTCAACATTGGCATTTACACTGCAATTGGAGTGATAAGGCTCCTAGGTGTGATCCAGAATGTTGACTCATCTTATTTCCCTAAAAGAGGGTCTCGGTGTGGTTAGACGTTAGCTGTAAAATAGTCAAAAAATTTAGCCGTTAGCCGTAAAAATTGGAAAACTTTAACCGTTAGTCGTAAAAAATATTTACCGTGAAAAAATCCTAGCCCCGGGGGGGGGGGGGGAGCTCAAAAAAGATTTGTACGGGGAGGCTCCGCCCCGAGCTCTAACCCCTTACCCTTTTATATACCATTTTGACAGAAATTGTACCCATTTCGTATACCTTTCACTTAAAAAAGGTACCCCTTTCATATACCTAAAAGACATGGCATAGACTTAATATCAGATTTCTATACCCTTTCATATACCTAATATTGTGAAATCCCTACCCTTTTATATACCTGAAGCCTGAAAAAGGTACCCCTTTCGGGCGGAGACCCCCCCCCCCCGTATAGGCCATTATAGGTAGTACCCCCACGGGATCCTAGCCACTTAAGTAAACGGAAGTGACGGAACTGCTTTTCAATTGTGCCATGGCACAAGTTGACAGACGTTTTGACAGCTCTAAAGTCAGGTCTGACTATTTCTAGACCTTTTTCAGTTTCTTCATGTGCGAGTTTGTTAGGGAAGAATCGTTGACTCATCTAAAGCATGAGCTATGAACGATGCGACTCAAATGTTTACTGCGAAATCGGAAAAATATTATTGTCTTTGACAGAATAAGCATGACAATAAAAAAGGTTGCATAAGTCATACTCCTAAGGCTCTCAAAGAAAGAAAATGTCTTGATTTAGTATCAATAAAAAGAATATTACTAAGCTTACCAAGGCTGTCTGCTCAGAATACCATTGGGTCATACTTCATGGTTTGAGCTTTTTACAGGATCAACGTTTTTTCAGGAGAGCAAAAGCCCATGGAAAGATATAAGGCCCGGATAAAAGTCGAGGAAGAACACAACTCATCAATACAACATTTGAAATTAATTAGGGGGGTTAATTTATTAAACAATGGAAGTAAATTTTTAACACTAATGTTAACCGTAACTGAACGAAATTAATCGTTAACAATCCCATTAAGACTCTCCTGAAAGTACATTTTTAGCCCAACAGGTTTCTAAAGATTAGGTTTTCACTCGCTGATTTAAAAACATTTATCTTACCGGTCACTTTATAATTTTTTTGATTTCTTCTAGATCCGCAAATTTTTTTTTGTATAGATTGTCTTACACTCCTTTAACTGTTGGAGGAGTCTTTCCATGTGATCTCGTAACAGCGCTTGAAGTAGATGAAACAACGATTTTTTTATGCTGGTCTTTTTCTCATATTGAGAAAATTTGGGGGATGAAAGGAAGCGGAGTGCAAAGGCTTACTGACCTAAACTAGTGGTGGTGAAACTTATCGTGTTTGGCCATTCATGAAAACGAACGCAGAAAAGAGAAATAACGGGATAGAAATGAAGGCAAATATTTGCAACCGACGCGGTTCTATTACAGTGAGAACAATAAAACCGTGAACACTTTCATCGTACTTTAAAAAAGAAAGTAGAGGAAAAAGTTGACAAATTATTTCGAAAAATAACCTGCTGGCTCTATTTCTGTCCATTCGTTTATATTTCTTGCAATTTGAGCTATCATTCGATGGTTTTCTGCAGAACTTTACTGTTCACGGTTTTCTGGTTCACACTGTTATCGCAGGAAACAAGCATAACCAATATTTTGAATTTGTTAAAAACAGCACAACACAAGCAAAGCAAGAACCAAGCCGATAGCCAGTCTCAATGGTCAATCGAAAATCGCTTTATTACTGAGGCCTGTTGTTGGTAATTACTAGGATCCAGTCCTGCCCCTGAGCGTTCCCTGTCAGTCAAGTGACGTCATGCATAACAGGGATTAGTAGAAACTCAGTGTGTTTTATTGAAAATCCGCGTTTTTGGTTTTCCTTTTTTTTTTTTTTAAAATTGTTTTTTTTTGGGGTTTCGGCGGTTTTTTTTTTTTTAAAAAATTGGGGTGTATTTTTTTTTTTTTTTTTTTTTTTTTTTTTTTTAAAAAAAAAAAAAAAAAAAAAAAAAAAAAAAAAAAAAAAAAAAAAAAAATTTTTTTAATAGAACTTTTTCGTATTTTCGGTATTGGACTGGAACTAGCTTCCAGTTGAGGCCAATGCGGGAAGAATATCATTAACTGAGAGCCTCATGTCATTTACATTTGAAAATATTTCCACATTAACCTCCATTGCAAGCTAGTTCCAGTCCAATACCAAGAATACGAAAGTGGTCTATTGAATAAAGTCCCGGCTGGAGCTAGCGAGAAGCAGGCGACCAGAGAGGGACGTCTGAATTTCTGCCTAGGGCGGAGCCTATTCTACTACAAAGCAAAGGATAAGAGACACCAGAGTATCTTAGAAAATATCATCAAAATGTTGCAATACATTGTTTCTCCCACAATTTTACATTAACTAAAAAATTCATAAGGCAACCATAAAAAAAAAAAATTCTTTTACAAAACAGCAATAAATCACAAATCGAACTCCGCTTAAATGAGCTCAAACTTTTTCATCCACTCTGCAATTTTCAATTTAAAAAAATATATGTTACACCTACAATTGACGAAACAACGTCATTTTTGACATATTCTTGACATGATTCAATTGGGGGGGGGGAGGGGGTGGGAGGGACGAGTACTTGTTTCGGTCAGATTCCCGCCTTTGCGAATTGCCTGAGCCCGCAGACTTCAGCAGTGGCTGCAAGCTCGTGCATTTCTGAAACGCTTCGGGTTACACGAGGAGTTTCCGAAATAAGACTCGTCCCCCGAATGAATTACTTATGAAGCGTAAGCTATACAAATGAAAACTTAATTCCTTGTGGTTATTTATCGTGTGACTACTGTACAAAACCTGTGTTTTTATCAAATACAAAGTCTCCCTGAGCTTTCTAGGCGACCTGTGGTGAAATTCAATGGTATTATGGTGTTAAAAAAGTGTTGTCGTGAAAGAATCTAACACGTTCCTATTCTGTTAAATCATAGAGGGAAATGTTTAGGAAGTCCGGCAAAGTTCTTTGTTAATTTAGGGGTTGACCACAGTTCTGACCACACACCCTTCAAGTCTTGCAGCTGCACAAAACGTGACAAATTACAATACGTAGTTACGTTATTCATGTGTTGTTTATGAGCGTAAAACAAAAGATGTGAAGGGTCGTGGACCTTCCAACATTAAGCTTGGCTTCTTTGTTTGTTCCTTTGATCATCTGGCGGGCTTCCTAACCATTTTCCTCTATTAACTATGGTTAAATACAGTCGCCGTCAAAACCTCGTTTTGGAAACTTAGCCATAAATTTTTATACATATTCATTCTTGACCTTTACCCGGATGAGGGAAATGGGTCGAAAACGACCATATTACGTCTAACTATAATTCCCGCATTTAAAAAAAAATCTAAACTAACGGTCTCACAAACTACTGTCTTTTCTCACTCCTGTCCGCAGGATCTATATGGCGCACTAATCCAAGATTAGCGAACCGAATTCTGTATGCAATAGAATCGCTTAATCGCCTGAAATGGCGTGACCTAGCGTGACAAAAATTAAAAAGCATGACGTTTTGTGACAGAATCACCTAAAATTAACGTGACCTAGCGTAACAAAAGCACCTGAAATAGCGTGACCTCTTATACCGCATGTTTTTCACACAGCCAGAGGTGTTCATTTGTCCTGTTGTTGTACGTGCAAACAAGCGGACCCAACCTCCACCAGTCAGGTGAAATCTCCAACAGTTTACACATCTTTCCGCGGCTTAGTCCCTCATTACTCTGAATGTAGTCTAAATCCTCTTGCATGAAACCCATGTAGCTGTTCCTAAGTTCAGGAAATTCCACAAAGTAGTGTTCGAGCAGGTCTTGGATATCAGTGATAAGAATGTCACGAAATTTCGCCTCACCCAAGACGATCTTGACTGGAACGTGTGACCCACTTGAGCTGTCCTGAGTGTCATCCTCTCGCAGCATGAAAGCGAGTTTCAGGAGCTTGCAGGCGCGCGCTCCAAAGACTTCCAGGAACGCTCGGATGTCTGGGATGCGGAAACCTGGACCCTCAGTTAAATGCCAATATCCGGGACATTCGCATAAGAAGTGCACGGAGAAGCCATCTTTAATTGGTGAGTTGACACGTAGGCGCTTCTTGAACGGTGCGCTTTGAAAGCCAATCGGAAACACCGCGAGAAGCCTCGGGCAGAAGCAGTCATCCAGGATTTGACCAGCCTCGCCGAAAAACACCCCCGACCTTACAACGCTTTTCATTGGTAGTTCTGGAGGGAGCCGGGTGCCAGGCAAAACGCCAGCCATGATTGCGGCCTCTGTCCCCAAAACATGACCCCACGAACAACAGTTGTGGCCCTCTTTGACAAGTTCCTTTAGAAGGGCTGGATTCTTGAACGAGGCGAGTACGCAAGCGGGGCATACAATTCGTTTAATGTAGCGTATTCCGGGATAGCGAGTATCGACTACCATCTTGATCGCAGCCCTCACATCGGGAAGAACACAGCAAGGGAACGGCCCTCGTATGATCACCTTCAACTTGTTCTCATACGGGACGCCTTCAATGCTAACCCGGTGCACGTCCAGGTTCTCTGCTAATGGATGTGCCGACATTTCCTTACAGTGAAGCGAGCAACCGATTCTGGCCATCGACGTTGTCGCAAAGACCATGCAGAAGCGGTAGAACGTTGGTTCTACCTCGATGCTGTTCGGTAGATTGCGCCTGTTAATGGCGATTGTAAGGTCGCTGAAGAAAGTTGGCGGCAGGAAACTGAAGTGAAACTCGCAGCTCAACTGCCGCTGGTCATCTGCAGGCTGCTTCGGCCACGTGTCCTTGTCCGGTCGACCAATGGGAAGCTGGAAAGGAACAAGGTCTTCAGTTTCTGACAGAGGAAAGCACAAACCGAGATTTCTGAACAAAGTCAGCATGGAAAACCGCTGTCTTTCGGGCACGTCGGGCCAAGTCTTTGCCAGGTTGTCGATCCGTAATATTCCATCTAATCCAGAACTCGCACCAGAACGCGCACCGACAAGAAGATACATCTGTTTGGAGAGCCAAGAAGGATCAATAAAGATCACATCACCAATGTCTGGCATGTCTTCGTACCAGAGAATTTCTCCTTGGGAATGAAAATACGTCATCAGAGCCTTGAGCTTGAAGTCTTGCTTCACCCCGCAGCCGTTCGCGATCTCGCGCAGTCTGTCGTAAGTAAGAAGCGGCCAGTTCTTTAATTCACTCTCCGCGTTACACATCTCGTGTATTCTGTCCCGCACGTACAAGCACTTCTGCGGGATTCGGGAACTGACTTTCGTGTTGAGGAGAATGTGCGCACTGGAACCCACTCCCACCTTGAACTTCTGCATGCTCCGATTCTTAGAACTGAGGAAGTTCTTGGGAAACTGGCCCTGGCAGCTAACTTCATAGTAACCGACTACGTGAGGAATACAGGGCTCTGGGACGGGACCAGGAACATGCGGGGCCACGTGTTCCTGCACGTAGAATGATGAGCCAGTAGCCGAGCCCTCACAGATATGGGTCCCTTCGCAAAGGCCACACTGAGGTACAGCTTCCCCTTCAAACTGGCGCCTGTGCTCACGACGATATTTGCTTAAGAGCGTCTCGATATCTTCACGAATACGCGTTCGGATCTCGTCGGTAACTTTCGGGTCGTCGGCGTGTGTACCGACGATAAGCACATGAGAGTTTGGAGCTCTGGAGAAGATGACTTGCAGCCAAAGTTCCAACCTTCCAAGCTGATAAATTGATAAGGAAGTCTTGCTGACCGTGTACGTGCTCATGTCAAAAACAACTTGGTAGAGAGTGTTCTCTGACAAGAAGAAGTGATGCGAGCTGAACAAGGCTTCGTCTCCTGCTAAGTCGAAAACTTTCAGTTTGGAATGCATCAGATCCATGGTGGAGATCTCTACACCTTCAGTCTTGGGAACCGGACCAACTCCGTTCATTCGCCAGTCTTTGGTGTGGCTCAGAGCCTTCACCAGCGCGGTTTTACCGACCTCGCTTCCTCCAACGAGCGTCATTTTGATTTGAATGTTAGCGACAGGGTCGTCTAAGAAATCACTAAGGAACTCCAAAATACTCTCGGTTCCCCTGTTGAGGATGTGAGCTGGCGGAAATTTCAGACGATTTCTCGCGAACCAAAGATTTCGCAAGTTGGTCAGTAGGCCAAGCGATGCCGACAACTTCTCCAGTTTGTTATGAGTCAAGTCAAGACTCTCTAGCGATCCTACGCAGCCGAGGGTATCGGGCAGATTATCAAGTGCATTCCGATCACAATGCGCAAACTTCAACTTCTGCAATCGGGAAATCGTGTCAGGGAGTTTCCGAATCTTGTTACCGCTCAAACGCAGACGCTGTAGACTTTTCAGCTCTCCAAGCTGTTCGGATAGCCGTGATACTCCTGATTTCACCACACTCAAACTTTTTATACTGGTCACTGAGTACAGAGTACCTGGAAGCTCCGAAGAACCGAAATCACAGTTTGTTATCGTTAAAGACTCTAGGCAAGACTGAACGCGCGAAAAGTCGAGCAGAACCGGTCCCTCTGAATTTACAATAGTGAGCGATTTTACCGGCAAGATGGGAACTGTCTCGTTTACAAACCTCGCCACATCCGTTCCGTTTTGACCAATCAGAAGAAGTTTTGCAAGTGGGCGGGGCGATGCGGTCGTGTAAAAGAATGTCAATTGTCGGGTGAATTCGGTGACGTCGCTATTTACGAAGCGCTCAGAATCCTCACCTTCGTCACTGACCCAGAACTCGCAACATTTCTTCCAAGCGTCGGGTGGGTTCGGCAATTCGCAACCACTTTCTAAAAGAAACCGTATTGCATTCAAATTGTTTTCTTTCACCGCTATGTCCAACGCACTTTGCAACTCTCTGTCCTTGGCATTCACATCGATGGAGTCCACGAGAGCTTCCAGAGAAGGAATATGATTGAGTTTTGCAGCTCGGTGAAGCAAAGTCAAGCCCATCTCTGTCAAATTCGGGATGACATGTAGAAAGTCCCATTCGATCCATCACACTCACCGAAACAGCCGCGTGAAAAATCTCTTTAACCTCATTGTCTGCAGTAGCGAATTCTAAATACTTAACAGCGCCCACTTGCTGCGCATAACCGGTTCCTGTGACCGCAAAAACCGGTTTTTTCGACGTGTCCTCTCGTCCCACAGTTCGCGCCATTCGGTCTGAGTGCCTACCAAAATGAACGGGGTAACCGGGCGATGATGCTGAATTTCAGGTATCCATTTATTCAACGCATTTTCCCACGAGGGTGAGCGGACCACAGAGAAACACACAAGAAAAACATCTGTGTCAGTGTAAACCTCGGGTCGGATATTGTCGAAGGCTTCCTGGCAATGCGCGTCGCGGAGGTCCAAAAAGTAATGCTTGCCTCCTACGGTAACCGCGCCAGACCACTGGTGGAGAGAGTCCTGGTGCGAGTCTACGCTGGACATACTTCCCTTCTCGGAATCGCGATGATGAATGACTCGGAAATTTGGATGATTGCTCGGACTGACGTCTCCCTCAGCTTCTTCTTCGCTTTCATCGCGAAGAAGTTCTCCATTTTCAAAAACATCGGTCGGCTCTTCGCCTTGCTGCGGAAGTTAGTCGTGTGAGCATCTTCATGTACTTTTGTTTCTGTTGCAGTTTCGGCCTCAGAATTCAATAACGCCACGTATTTTAGGAACAATTCCCGTTTGTCGACATTTTCGTCTCCCACCAGAACACATTTGACGGTTCTCATTTTGAAGGTCTTCCTCGTTCATAGCATTGTACCTAGAGAATAAAGAAAAAAAGCGTTGAAGAAAATCGTGATAATATTTCTCCTACAGTCATTCTTACCCCACCCTCACCCTCACCCGAACCAACCCTCCCAGCCCCCATCCCCATGGGAGCTCCTTGGGGATAAGGCAAAGGTTAAGTCTGCATGAGAGCCCAGTGGCCCATCAGGCTGGAGCGTATACCGGTTTCAGTAGCAATAAGCGTCTAGAGAGGGGTAAATACCGACTATGGAGAAGTAAGCATCATTTCATCTTTATGCTTTGACTGTTTTACACAAATACAAACATTTTGCCTCTTTTTCCCTTCCTCCCCCCCCCCCCCCCTTGCACACCACCCCGCCCCCTCTGATGACAAAGAAACGGCCCACACCCATTCTAGGTCCAGGCCTTTTAGTGCAAGAAATTAGGCCAATCTTTGCCTGTATTTCCTGTATTTTTTCCTGTATTTTCCTCTTGGACAGGAGCATACTTGGATTGAGATCATGACACACCAACTAAGTACAGTGAACATCAATGTACTATGAATAATGAATGAAAGCCAAATTATCTCATCTGGACCACCTTAACACAGTCAATAAGTATTTTTATTGCACCACCTTTGCAGAGATGTCACCTAAAAAATTGAGAAGGTTTTTCTACTTGATCCCCAAGCAGAGTAAAAACACTATGGGGGGGGGGACAGGGATGCTTGCTGAGCAAGATAAGATAAGATAAGATGAGATAACTTTATTTATACACGGTTTTTCCATCAGTCAATTAAGTTACTGGACTATCTACCTATCTAACTAACTACAAAAATTTAATAACAACAAATTCAAAATAACAAAAGAAAAGTCTGCCTTTTATGGAGGCCGTGTCTAAAATTTACTTAAAATTTAGATATTACTTTAAACTGTGCCGACTAATTGAGGTTTGAAATCGGCCAGTGAAGATGCTTGTCTTAGGTCTACAGGTAAGTTGTTCCACAACTGAGCTCCGCTGTACGAAAAACTTTACTTGAGATAATCAGTTCGAGGTTGTGGAAGAACTAATTTGTTTTCGGTATTCCTTAAACGATAAGCATTGACATCGTCATGATACACGAATCTTGATCTCAGATAATCAGGAGTCATACCATGTAATGTTTTATACATTAGGATAGACTTCTGTTCCAATCTTTGATAATAGAGTCTTCGCCACCCCAGTGTCCGGAACAAATCATCTATTAAATTGTTGCGTTCTCAAACTCTAAAAAGAGGCCAATCAGAACATGGCTGAAGCTTTTCTCAATGCCTAACAGAAACCATTGTCATGCCTGCTCAGTCTTAGCCTCCCACGCAGTCGTTCTTAGGGGCGATTGTGTTTCACTCCTCCCCACTTATAACGACTGTGTGGGAGGCTAGCTCAGTCTAGACTTGGTAAGGTAAGGTAAACCCTGTTGTTGAGCCTAGTAGACCACCAGGACCAGAGCTTATCCTGGTTTCTGTAGCATTAAGCGGCTGGGAGTATTTCTACTCCTCGCTTAGTGGGATGCTAGTCCATTGCAGGGTTAACCCCAACAGTAAATTCCCAGTACCCATTTATA
The DNA here is from genome assembly GCF_052425735.1 of Oculina patagonica. NCBI lineage: Eukaryota > Metazoa > Cnidaria > Anthozoa > Scleractinia > Oculinidae > Oculina > Oculina patagonica. The sequence continues at coordinate 32,644,515 of NC_135763.1, forward strand.
CACCGGGTGGAGTGAGGTACTATGAGTCAGAGTAAAGTTTCTTGCCCAAGAACACAACACGATGCCCTGGCCAGGCCTCAAACCCGGACCACTCAATCTGGAGTCTGGCACGTTAACCACTGGGCCACCATGCCTCTCGATGATTGCATCTTTTATTTTTTCATGTGCAATACCCTTGATGGCTAAACATATTGGTATTCTGTCCTGAACCCCCCAAGTGCGATCAAAATCTATAATTTACACCCCTAGGCGAGACAATAAGCATCCATATCTCTTTTATATGGGATTCCCCTCCTTATCGTAAAAAATAGATTTTACCCATACAGTCAACTCCCACTGTAGCGGACATGCTTGGGACATCATTTAGTGTCCGTTATAGTGAGAGGCCGAAATAATGGGGGTCATTTCCAGTCAAACCTCTTTTGTCGGGGATCTGGATTTTGTCCATAATAGGGAGTGTCCGCAATAGCGGGGTGTCCGTAAGGCGAGAGTTGACTGTATTCAGTCCAAAATTTTTGCCTCGGAATTGCCTTAAATCCGCGTGAAAACACATCTTTCAGCACATTTCTTTGTGTCCAGGGAATTTCAGTGGTGATCTGTGAGTCTGTATCAGGGAGACTCCCAGATAAACTGGGAGTGTTGGCAAAGATGCCTTTGAGTCAGAGGGTTCAAAATAATAGCCAGTCAATGGACAATGTCCGGTCAAGATGACAATTTGTTCAAACAAAGTTTTGGTTTGCCGGTCATTTTGACCAGTCATGTACATGGCTTTTAAAATGATAACCCATGATCAAAAATAAATAACATTTTTGATACCATCTTATTCAAGAAATTGCAGCCAAAACGGCTGTGACTAAAAGTGGGATGGGGACGTGGGGACTGGGACACGAGGACACGTGTTTGGGATGCGGAACGTGGGGGCGTGATAAACAAACACGGGGACATGATAAACAAACATAACCAGTTTTTGTGTTGGATGTGTAATTTAATACAATTTTTGGAGGTGTCCAAAAGAAAGATACACGTTGCAGTTTATTTTTTTTATTTGCTTGTCAAACCAAAAAGGTAAACGCACGTCGTCAAATTCCTGAGCGTTTCATCTACCAAGTAAATTAATTCTATCCAGACACAAATCTGGTCAAATTTAATTTTTTCTTCTACAGTAAGGACACTTTAAGATTTTTGTGAGACCAAGACTTCAATTTCATGTCATCTGCATTTGTGAACAGGCCTAGGATGTGACTGAATAGTTTAAAGCGATCTTTTACGAAGCTGACACAGGCAGACTATGCTATGTCAACATGTTTCCGGCTCGCTGTACCTTTTATTTTTGTGATTTATAGCAACGGTCAGCAAAGCAAAGCTCTTTTGATAACTGATCTACACAAGGGTTTAATTTGCGCAAGTTAAAAACAGTTTAAAGAGTTGTGGCCATGGGATAAAATTTATTATATTTTATTACAAATTCAACTTCGTGATTGCTCGTGCATAAGTTCTTGACATTCCCTCAGAAGAAATTTGATAACCAATCAAAACCTTAAATACTTAAACCTTAAGTTTGGTGGTGTGAAAAAACTAATCAGACTTTCGAACTCAATGAACGTAATATACTATACGGTTGGCACAACAACACTAAGTACAAAGATCTCCTAAATTACGCTACACTTGTCGTTAAATACTTTATATTCTGCTGCTTTCTGCTGCTTTCCTTTTAGCCGATACATTAATATATATTTAAAATAACCGCTTTTCAATCGTTTCCTATGTTGTATCTTTTTTTTCCTTGTTCTATGTGTATTTAAGTTTATTTTTGCTAACATTGATGTTATTTAAAACTGTTATATACTCTGTTTGTATTATTTTGAGTGTCAATAAAGTATTAATTTAAAAAAAAAAAAAAAAAAAAAACCTTAAATACTGAATCAGAACCTGTTTTGTCATCATGTCATTACGTTGCAAGAGTCGAAACACTGCTTCGAAAGCTTTCTTTGATTGACTTTCGTTTACCCAAATGTTGCCATTGAAAGAAAACGCCACAGTTCAACTTGGCGGGTGAAATGTTCAGGAATGTGATGACATGTGTTCAACTTTTTGGTTTGACAACCAAAGCCACTTGACCAAAATCGTTCACATTTACTCCAAAATCAACTGTCACATGTTTCTTTCTTTTTTGACACCTCCAGAAACAGTATTTTACACATTCAACACAAAAACTGGTTCTTGTTGTTTATCACGTCCTGGCATCCCCACGTCCCCACCTTTCCAATTTTGCGTCCCCATGTCCCTGTCCCCGAGCCTAACATCCCTGAGTCCCACATCCTCATGTCCCACGTCCTCATGTCCCACGTCCCCGAGTTCAAGTCCTTGAGTCCCAGGCCATGCGTCTCCGCGTCCCAAACACGTGTCCTCATGTCCCAGTCCCCACGTCCCTGTCCCACAAAACAGTGAAGAAATAGCAGGTCTTTCTAAAATCTGTTTGGCTGGTCAACATGCCCGGCAACTGTCCAAAAATTATTTTGATCCCTGAGTCATGCATAGCCTGAATTTCAGACATCCCTCTGTGCTCGCCTACTCGCCGGAAGAGACGTCTGAACACATCTGGCCTTAATGCCGTCCGGTGACGTCACTACCCGAAAACCGGGTAGTGATTTTGATTGGTTGATTTTAAAATTATTTGCATAATTATGTGAAATTATGACTGAATTTTACCACGCCAGGATTGTAATTTGAAAACGTTTGAAAAGAGTTCGAAAGAGTTCACCTTCCCAGAAATGAATTTATTAGTCATTTACCTTGAGTTTATTACTTTATTAGTTTACCTAGACAGATGAAGAATAGTAATGGAAATCGGTAGGTTTTAAGTTGGCGGCATTCGTCGCTTAGACATGCAGTGTTTTGCCAAATTGATACGTATTCTTGTTTTGTCAACAAAGCCGCTCAACGCTTATGTCCTGCAGCCTCGATGAGCCAGTGATTTCTGAACTCAGTGCCCTTGTTCAAGTAGGATATTTTTGTATTAAATTCCGTTTCTTGATGCCTCTGTAACCGTCTAAATTGATTCATTTAAGTACTCACGAGTGTGTTGTATTTGTCCGCTGCGTAACATATTAAATTTTGATCGCTAGATAAAGCAAATCAGTTCATATTAAATCGGTTCCGTAAAAGAATATAGCCTGCAGTCGATTAAAATCTCATTCATTTGTCTCAAGTTTTCAATAGTTTACTTTTAAAACAATTTTATACCCTGCAATCCTTTATTGAAGCGATTTTTCTTTCACAATTTCATGGCCTTGACAGAAACTTTTCCGCATGAATTAAAACCAAAGTGTTTAGTGCGCCGGAATCCGGATCGAGCGGTCCGAGTTCGAGCCCTGGCCGGGAAGGGGGGGGGGGGGGAACCCTGCAATGGACTAGCATCCCATTCAGGGGGGAGTAGAAATATTCCTAGCCGCTTAATGCTACGGAACCCGGGATAAGCTCCGGCAGTGTGGACCGCTTGGCTCGTGGCTTCTCCTTTTTTTTTTTTTTGTAGTGACGTCACCGGACGGCATTAGGGCCAGATGTGTTCAGACGTCCCTTCTGGCGAGTAGGCGAGCACAGAGGGATGTCTGAATTTCAGGCTAAGTCATGCATAGTGACTGTGAAAATGTCTACATGAATGTTTTATTACAGCTGCAGTAAAAACATTCAGAAAATTGCAGGGGACTTGATGCAGCTTCAGTGAAGGGAATAAATACAGAGAAAACAATCACATACAGAAATACAACTATGTTTAACCTGTGTCTCTGTACTTTTGAATTACATAACAGACTATAAATGAAAATTAATCCAAAAAAAGCATATACTCACTCATGCATAGCAAAAGTATTACATATTGATTTCATAGCATTAACAATAAAAGTATGCGTATTTAGGTAATGTTAATGGTGAATAGTTGAAGGGTTACAACTTAATGATACTAATAAACGGTAGAAATAAACAGTTAGTTGCTACCGACCAAACAGAGAGACATTTGACTCACCAGACAATGTTTACATCCATCAATGAACACGAGAAATCCACAGTTCACGAGATACATTGGAAGCCATTTTGATCTCACGTTCCTAGTTCATCTACCACATTGATCACTAAGTTGTGACAAGATTTCCAACTTGTTGGATGGAATATTTACCGAATCTTTTCAACATATACAACACTCGAGTGGATGGTTGATGCGGTTTGTTCAATTATATGGCGGAAGAAAATTAACCATGCAAAATTATCAGCAAATACGGTCATGACTTTCGATTGATCTTGCAACTTTAGTACCCAGGCCAAGTTATTAGACTTCCGGCCACGCCTTGGAATATTGGAACGTGGACTCTGGACTTTTGGTCCATAGGATCACAAGATGAACTGCATGGAAGCGTTCAGTTTATACATCTATTAATGTGAAAAGGGCCGAATATAGGCGACGAATTTGACAGCAATCATGAAATAAGAAATAAGTAATGGAGGGGTATAAAAGGACACACGCATATAACTTGTAATCAGCTATTTATTTTGAGACGCATGCAAGTCGTTATACGTCATCATAACCTTACCGAGAAGTGTGACAATTAAACTTTTAATTTTTTAACACAATTTTTACTATTTTACTGTTTTTATTATATTGTAATATTTTTACATTTTGCTATAAGTTAGACAAAATATTGTAACACCTTAATTTATTTTTTTTATTTTTTCTATTTTGTTTTTTTTTTTACTTCGTAGCGCACCTGTAAAGTAGCTTTTAAGCTAAGCGTACTGGCCACGTTATTAACTGAGAATTTGTTTTTAGGATACAACTTTCATTTACCATTTTGGGAGCAAATAAATGATTGATTGATTGATTGATTGATTGATTGATTGATTGATTGATTGATTGATTGATTGATTGATTGATTGCACTGGTTTTGACCATTTTAGAGGACCGTGTAACACATTTCTGCTGATCATTCAGTGACTCTTTTGGCTATCCACAAATGCTCTGGGACTGCTTGAGAACTTTGTACTGTCTACAACAAGGCTAAAACATCTCGCTAAATGTGATCTTAGAAAGCAATTTCCAGAGACCGAGTTGATTTTGACAAAACTAGTTTATGCTGTCTTTATCTGTTACGTACCCTCTGCCACAATTTTTACTACATGTACTACTAAGTTTGCAAGAGTTCCACTACATATCATATCTTATGTAATTTTCATTTTCTGTCCGCTGGTGTTAAACGCATATAAACAAATTATGGTTCTATCACTAACTGGTACTGTTAATCTTCTTCTTCTTCTTCTTCTTCTTCTTTTCTTCTTTTCTTTTCTTTTCTTTTTTTACTCATTTTTTCCAGTTCCTTTTTTCTACTTTTTATTCTAAATTACTACCTTCTCACTAAATTTCGCGAGTACTTAATTTCGCGATTTTGAGAGGAAGGTACAATTTGAGTGTATTAAATTTCGGGATTTTTATCTATTCTTCAATTTGAAGCTTTGACCTCGAAACTGTAACAACATAATTAATATGAAAGTCATCGTAAAACCGGCAAACAAAACAATATATATAAGGTATTCAATAGTCTAAATACCTGATAGGTTCATCTACGACTGCAAGAGCGAGATTTTGAGGAACTAGGCGACATAGAACAGTTCGAACAGTGCGACTGATAAAGTGGGAGATAGAACATGAAGCTCACACATGTTAGAATAACTATGATAAAACACATAGAGTTTCCTTATTTTTATATTATCAGTACGATATTAAATTTCGCGATTTTAAACTTCCCGTGTCCTATATTTCGCGAGTATAAATTTCAAAATCGCGCAATTTAGTACACGCGCAATTAAGTGAGAATAAGGTATACACCTAATGACAGTATAATTAACTACTTATTACTTGCCTTTTTTTTTTCGTCTTCTTTCTATAATCAAGCACAACCTAGTCAAAGCAATTTAATTTTTGTAACTACTAGCTCATTTAGTTTATTTCTATTCTAAGTAGTTTTTTTGCCTATTTAAAATAATTTATTTTATGCTATAATTATTTCCATTTATCTTTGGAAAAATAAAATGGTTGTTGTTGTTATTGACATTTTAGATCATTTAAAGAAAGGATTTCAATCTTGTTTTTTTTTTCTATTTTTATGTTTTTTACTACTCAGAAAAAAACTGGTCATCTTGAAAGAGGTGAAAAAAGCAAGTGAAAATCTAATTTCGAAAATCGAAATTAGAGAGCTTAAAATCATACGATCAGTTGTTGTTCCCGCACCGCTCTTTCCTCCCTCGCTCTGTGCAATAAAGCTTCAGTTGCTCTGGTAACTCCTTGCTCTGTTGCAAGTAGACTGTTGTTCGTTGTTTCCAATGACTCAACAATATAGTCGCTCATACACGGAGGAAGGGAGGCCTGACGTAATGATTCTGCAAGGTACTCTGCAGTAAAATCCAGCTGGGCGTTGCTACCGTTGGCACGGCGTGGTTGGCTTTGAATTCGTCTGGGAGGAGGAGCACGAGCCGGTTGTGAGTTGTCTGCAGCCTCCATCAAATTGACGTGGAAGTTTCCAGACAATGTAGAGCCTTCGGAAGTACTTGTAGGCAAGGCGGTATCAGTGCTTGCAGCTGGTTTAGCATTCTGAGGAATAAATACAGTTGAACATGTGCTACCCATGATGCTTGAATCAGTACTTTCTACACCTCAAATAGGTTTGGAAAGGCCGGAGACTAGTTCGAAAACCCAACGGTTGATTTAAACCTTCAGCTCATACATAATCATTGTTTCGGCTACGACTTAAATGTATTGTAATATTCGAGTTCGTTTTATTTCTGCATTCTGTGCATTCTACCACGTTTCTTTGTTTTTAAGATGAAATTGTCACTCGAAGCAAATCAGACTCGATTGGCGGACCAGATGTCTTTATAGCTTAATTAAATCAATAACCTGTTATAATTAAATAAAATCAGAAAGAATAACCTGCCATAAATGACATTCTCAAAAATCTGTCTGGAAAGTAAATAAAATTTCCCTTATCACATCTCTAAAACAGTTCTTTCTTCTTGTTTGGCTTTGTGGTATACAACTTGGTCAGCCGGAGGGTGCACCTACAAGGACGCTATTTAATTACCTCTGTCAATCTTCCCGTGGGCCGGTTACTTGAACTTTCACGGTTGGAAAGCAACTGAAAACGCAACGTAGAATCTGCGGTGTGTTCAGTCCAACACCCGTCTGTCAATCCACTGGTTGCGTTGTCCATTTAGTTAAGGGAAATCAAAGCTGTAAACACAAAACACTTTAACATTGAAGTTACCTGAATGCGTATATGCATTCACATACGTTTTACAGGGTATGTAACTTGGATGTGTTTTTACTTATTTTTTGTTTTCGTAAACAGAGAGGAACGGCTTTTCATTTTTATTGGTTATATCAGATACACCTTCTATGATTTAACATACGTATTTTCTCGATTAAACGCCGGACCCCGATTTAACGCCGGCCTCGTATAAACGCCGGGTCAAAATTGCTAGTTTTTAAATAAACACCGGGGGCGTTTGTTCGAGGTCCCGGCGTTTATTTGAGGTCAAGCTAACAAGTAAATATATTCTGTTTGTCACAAATCTCGACTGCAACATAAACTATCCAATCCGTAATAGTGCACCTTTGGGAAATAATCACCTTTGGATACCCAGGGACACTTTTCGGGGCAGAACGAAGAGAAGAATCGTCCCGCCTTGACAAACTGCCCCTTGGTCTCGAAGATCTGTAACAATGAATCAATAGGAAAATTTGCAGAAAATTGCAGTCCGTTAATAAACGCCGGGCCCCGATTAAACGCCGGCTTCAAATAAACGCCGGGTTCACGAAGCCAAGTTTGAAATAAACGCCGGGGGCGTTTATTTGCGAAAATACGGTACCTTAAAATTCTGAAAATTAGCCCTGGGTGGTTTTATTTGCATTGTGGGGATCAGAGGGCCAGTTTGGCGGGGGAGGTGGGAGGGGCCTATTTTCGGATGAAAATTTGCGACAGGATATTGTATCTGAAAATTTTAAGTGCATACAAGAATGGTAATTGTTTTTAACGTAAATGGGAATTTGCAGTAGCATTTCCACAGAGTGGCTCTTCATCCACTGTTCCCGATTGAATTGGAAAATATGAACCCCAACATAAGCATTCGCATTCGCTTGAGCATTTGCTAAAGACGTACAATACAAAACAAGCACTACTAGGGGCTTCAATCGGAAAACTTATATCTACACATTGCAGTGACAGGAGCCAATGGGCTCCAGGCAGTGACGAGCATTTCTAAAACAAAAAAAAGAGATCTGGCAACAAGAAGTACTGGGTTTTATTGTGCGTTGTGTGGCTCCCTGCATTCAAAAGTTTCATATATTAATTTACTAAAAACTAGCAATGGTATATACTGCAATTCCTGCGTTTTGATTGGTTAACAGGCAATAGCATACTCATATACCATTGACCACAATCTGGTAGCCGATAGGCGTCAACGAAAACAGCTGGGGAGCTTAGATATCTGACTCGTCCCCAGTCGTCTCTTATGCGAAAATTGCAAGACGCGAAGGATGATGGGAAGGAGGAAAGGCGCTTCTTCTCTTCCTTCCCATGATTCCCTCCGTGTTCAGCAGTCGACTCAAGACGGACTCAAAAGACGACTGGGGACGAGTCAGCTTAGATATTGCAATTCTTCGGGCTTTTTGTAATAAAACAATTATTCCACGAGCGCGCGTTGGATATGAGATCGTTATAGCCAACTCGGCGCTACGCGCCTCGTTGACTATCTACCATCTCATATCCAACGCGCGCTCGTGGAATAATTGTTAAATATATATGCAAATATTAAAGGATTTTATTCATATATTTATTTTAAGAGCTATAACTAAATATAAGCCAATTGGGGAGGGCGTCTTTTCGGAAGGATTTTTGCGTTGGAGAGTTGGGGGGCTTTTGGTAAACTTCTTTTGTAAAAGAGCTGTTTGATCTTCGCTGATATTATCAGATAACTGACTCAGGAATATTTGCTTACGATGTCTCTATACCTGTGATATGGAAAACTAAGGCAATTATTTAGCAAGGTATAAGCAAAAGAAGCGTTTCATTCCCTTTTTATAGCCTAAAAATGTTCTAAACAGGTAAAAATTGAAGCATGGTTCCGAAGTATCCATTTCGTGTAAAATTATTATTGATCATAAAAGTCTGCAATTATGATAATTCAGTTACTACACAAAATTTCCCGAACTGATACGGAATTACCTACCTTTGAAAGAACTTTTGAGCGATATAATGATGATTTTGTTTTTAAGCCTTGCCGAGTGTTTCAAGCTAGGCTTTCTTTATACTTCTTTATAAGGGCAACGTCTCTTTTTCCAGCTCAACAAGTATTACTGAGTGGATCGCAAACAACTTGGGCGTTTGAATAAATTATTACTTTCAGTAAGATGTAAATGACTTTTACCCAACCTGACATAAAAAGCCAGGGAACTAGTAAGCTACCTTGAATTGACCGATGACATCACCGAGAACATCCTTACGTCAGCGATAATACAAAGACGCTAAAAAAAAATGAAAACATACCCCAGTGATCTCGACTTCCTTTTTTCCATTTTTTTTTGCCCGCTATTCGGCTTCATCGAGCGAAGTAAAATTTTACTTGTTTAACCGAGCTTAGTCGGTCTGTATGGGAGAATCTTGACCTCAGTAGTGCGCACACACCGAGCGCAGTGAGGTCTGTACTCACGATCTCGGTTACGATTCTCCCATACAGACCTCCTGTTCCGTTGATAAGAGCTCAATGTTTTTACGAGTCTTGTAGTATTTTGCTGAGCCCATAGGGGTCATAGGGCGCGAAAAGTAAGCGCGGGGAGCCTGGAGAGATTTCATTTTTCGTGTTTTCGCCTTCCTCCCCCCGTGTTTTTTCGCCTTCCCCCACGAAAGAGGCCTCTGCGGAGGAGAGAGTTCTTTTTCCGAAATCCTAAATTTCCACTCTTTTTTGCGTAAACTTTTACGCGGTCACGAAGAATAAGAGGACTACACGGAAACTATTAGATGTAATATAGCGACTAAAATTATTTAGTCGCTAAATTATTCATCGCCTTTTGCCTAAAGCCGGGGAAGTACTCAAATGTCAAATCACTGCTGCATAAATTACCCCTGCAATATTAATTAATACTCAATGAAACGTACTCTGTTGATTTACTTTAACACTAGTTGCATACTCGCCGCAAGCTAATACACACTTAGACAGTTTTAGCAAAGACTTAGGCAAAGTCCTAATTAAAAGATAAAAGTTTTCCACGAGCATTTTTCAAAAGTAAGAGAAAACAATTAGTTTTGGAATTTTTTTAAATAAGTTATAGAAAATCCTCCTTGAAGTAGTTCACTTGGCGTTCTTAGCATAATCTTTTGTATTGTTTTATATCAATTGCGCGATTTTCGACAACGGATCCGGAGGTATAGTTTTTAATTCGTAACGCGTTAATAGCGTAATAGGCTTGATGAAGCATTTTTGATTTTAGGAGCAAAATCTACGGCCATTTAGGCACAAATCTTAAAAACATGAAAGTCATAAATCCCTCTTACCTCTAGAAAGCATCTGTATGTTGCGCTGCTTTTCTAGGCTAAATTTTTAAACTCGTTTCGTCTTGGTTGTAACCTGACTAAAGATAGAAGATAACTTCCTTCTGCTGGTACCTCCTTTTGATCTCTTGATGCGATCTCTCTCAGGTTAGAGAGGTCTCATCCCGGAAACCTGTTGCTGGTTCGGGCTTTTGTTTGGCTCTGTCTCGCACCTGTAAATGAAAAAAAAAAAAACACAAACAAAAACACACACACAAAAAACAGAAAGCCAACAACCAACCCTCCCTCACCTCCTCCTTACTTTAAACTGCGTATCAAATAAAGCTGTTCTGTATTCTCCATAATTATTATTATAGAAAATTCAACTTATGGAGGCTAGTGTGCAGGTGGATCGACTCTGGTTGGACTGACGTGATGGACCCATATCTGAGCTGCATTGTAATTGATCTCTAGCAATTAGCGATCCATTTGGTTTAACTTACTGTAACTGCGCTAAATCTCTCTCCGCCGAACAGATTTACTTTCTATCTTGTCTTCTTGAAACAGGGTGAAGGTCTATATTCATTTGGTCAATCTGATCGTATGGAACTTGCATGTGGTTCTTAGTGATCTCAGATAGTACCGAAAAGAAGGACTGTAGCAACACACGCTAATCAAACGAGGAGAGCAAGGCGATGAGGCTTCTTAATGCAATTTTCTTGTGTAAAAGAAGTGCTAAGGTGGATGAAAATACTGCTTAACTGTTACATATTTGTCTGTTATATTTACCGGAAGTTAATCACAAGACGCTCCACTTCAAACATTAAATCACATGGGATTGATTGGAAAGTCACGCAATGACGAAATAAGCAGGAAATTTTATTTATATTTTCCAATGATTATACAACTTAAAAGTAAACATATTATTTTTGACCCTTGGATGCTAATGCGATAGTCCAGTTACGAATCGCAAATATGCTTTTTTAGTTTAAATTTACCTGTGTATAAAAGACCGACACGGCGTACCATTTTCTGTGAGCCGACGTGGCTCACAATTCAGTTACCTATTTTCATCGGCGATGTTTTCGGACTATTGGCACTAATTTATTTCATCTTTTTTATAATTGTCATTTCTGCAGTAGAATAGATTGAAAGAATTTCTTTTCACGTTGAAATAAAGAAAGATTTCCAAAACAGATTAATTCGAATTACTGTAGACATTACATCAGAAAACATCAGTGACTATTGATGGGCGCGTGCAAGGCGCGTGGTCGTACGTAGAAACCCCAAAATTGCTAAGAAATGACTGACATGACTGTCAATTATCGTTGTCAGCTTTTATGTGCTCATGCGTACATGATACTTTTGTCAAGTTTCCGTTTAAGAGGTGATATGCAATGTGCTTGTACAGTGAGTTTAAAAAAATTGTCGGGATTTTTTCCAATAAACGGAAAACTGGGGAGTTGTGAAGTGTTAACAGGGGCATTAGCCCCAACTGAGCAGAAAACACGAAAGAAAATGTATCACGAGCGCGAACTTCGCACTGATGTTTCTTCTTATTTGGGCCATCCCAATAACATGTTTCGTTTCCCATCGCCCGACCGACCCATTTTTTTCGAAATGAAAAAAAAAAAAATCCAGATTCACTAGTCAAAGAAGCAAGTACTTCAATTTACAAGCACACGATCTTGTTTTATTAACAACAATTGGTATATGATGTCTTTGTCTTTAATAAACATCGATACTACGTTATTTAAAGACTGTTAAGGAATACCGAACGAAAAGACCACGTTTTCGAGTTGACTTTATAATCAGGCTTTCTTACTTAGTTTTGCCCGACCGACCCACCCACCATCACAAGAGACGGGGCGATGGGAAACGAAACATTTTATTGGGATGGCCTTGCCGGTAACGTTTCATTGTTGTAGTAAAAAATAAAAAAAAAATGCTAACAAAAGCGAAAACAAATTGGCCACATTTTTTCATGGTCTATTTAAGCAAAACTAAAACCTTACATGGGTTAACCGGCGCAATAAACCCACGTGTTGGCCCATGAAAAAATCAAGGCTTCACCAAATCACAGATATCTTGTATGCTGGTTTAGAGTTCTCAAACTCATTTATAATTCATCAAGTTAAATCAAAGAAAATCGCAACCGTGAAGGAGGTTTGTACACCCGGTCTTAATTAGCATAGATTTTTACGATTTTATTTCTCCGTTTACTCCCTAGTTTTGGTTTGATTGAGATATACCTTGAGGTCACTATTGTTAGCGGCTACTAATTTTAGCGAGTTGGGCGAGAATCGCTAAATTCAGCATGTTTAGTACTCGCAAAAATTTATCTCGGTCAAATATAATAGTCGTCCCCTCCCCTACCACCAGCCCAAAGGAAAGCAAAATTAAACATAGTCGGTTTCGAAAATTCTTTAAAAAATGGATGCCAGTAACTTAATCCTTTCTGGCAATGCAAATGTTCGTTATATTTCAAGTGAGTTGTTTCTTTTACTGCACATTTATTTCCATCTTAGCTATATGCTCATTTAAATCTGGTTAACAAGATATCGCTATTTTTTTAAATTTTTTTTTTTGAAAATTCGCTCAATTAAATGGTCGCTAAATCTAACTCGGAAAAATCGCTAAAACTAGTAGCCTCTAACAAACACTCAAAACAGTGTTTCATCGGCTATCCAAACACACTGGAAAAGTTGAAAATTTACATGCACATGTAAATTACAATTTACAAAATGTAAATCTTATTTACATTCTTTGTAAATTAAAATTTACATGTTGGAGTTTTGTAAAACAAAATTTACATGAAATTTACAGTCTTCAACGGATCATGTAAATGTATTGTAAAAAGTGATTTACATGGTCCTTTATTACAAAGCTAATTGTAAGAACATGTAAAAAACATGTCAAATGTATTAACCACTTTTACAGTTTCTTTCTTTGTAAAAAACATGTAAATTTCTTTACTAAATCATGTAAAGAACATGGAAAATTGACAAAGGGGCGCCGTTCGGAAACATGTAAAAACCATGGAAATTGACAAAGGGGGCCTGTTTGGAAACATGTAAAAATCATGGAAATTGACAAAGGGGGCCTGTTTGGAAACATGTAAAAACCATGGAAATTGACAAAGGGGGCCTGTTTGGAAACATGTAAAAACCATGGAAATTGACAAAGGGGGCCTGGTTGGAAACATGTAAATACCCTGGAAATCGACAAAGGGGGCCTGTTTGGAAACATGTAAAAAACATGGAAATTGACAAAGGGGGCCTGTTTGGAAACATGTAAATACCCTGGAAATCGACAAAGGGGGCCTGTTTGGAAACATGTAAATACCCTGGAAATTGACAAAGGGGGCTGTTTGAAAACATGTGAACATGAGCTTTTAATTCATGTTGTAACCCACCAAATAACTTTCGCGTGCATTCATTAGTTAGACAGAACGCATCACGTGGTACGAAATCAAAGTATAAAATAAATATTTCCCCTTCCGGCTTGCTGGAGGATAATACTCCTTGCCTGAAAGATTATCTTCAAAATTTCACAGTTGCCTTTGAAGCTTAGTCAACTGTTCATTTTTTCAGCCAAGGGCATTATCCTCCAATATGCAACCGCCTGAATGGGTTTTTATTATTTACTAATTATCTAGATGAACGAAGCGCAAGACGAAATTAAGCGACTGATATCATTTTTAACATAACTCATTACAAAAGCTCTTAGTTACAAATCTTTTACTAATGTCAAAAAGCGAAATAGATTATAAATATAAACCTTTTGATGCAGAAAACGAAGGCGACTATGACTTCGTCTAACAATATTTTAAACAATCTGGAGCAGTGGGGGGAAAACGCTAGCGTCCAACAGTTTAGCTTATATATTTTTCGAGACATGCGTTTTGGTTTTCTTTATATTATAGACAAGGAAATTTTGCACGCGAACGGCGGTAAAATTGGTCGTTTGCCGTGTTTGACCTGGTCGAGAGGTAAGGCCGAGAAGCACTGGCGCGAACGAAAATTAATCCCGGCGTCCTCTCTGGTGCTTTTTGGCGCTCGGTTCAACGGTTCGAAGATCGATCATTGAGAGGCCTTTTATCTCGCTAAAAAGGGCAATTTTCCTCTCTTTAAGACCTTATAACTTCCAAATTAGCTGCATGGAGCCTTCTTTCACCGGATCTCCAATCAATACGCCTGTTTTAGCCAAGTTTCTTGCCAAGGTAAGCTTATATATGACCGTTCAAATCATGTTTTGGTTGATTTCCTCTATGTAGCTTCTAGATGAGATTGGTTTTAATATTTTAATAGAAGTTCAAAATGTAGAATTTCGTGTTTGTTCTTGCACTTTATACGTATAATTCAGCACTTCTTAAACATGAAGTTATTGTTAGAATAAATTGAATAATTGCGTGTACATATAGAGATGTCAACACAGGACTGTTCAACATGTTTTATTTTAAATATAAGCTTATATAATTTAAGAGTGCAAGGCTTATTTATTCATGTTATTATATGTATAGTAATTATTATTTTGCCGATTTGCAACAGTTTAAACTCAGTGAGGTTTTCAACTGGCAAATTATAAAGCAAACTAAAACAGCTTTAAAATTATCACCAAAAGTATTTAGCAGTATTTATCAATCTTATCTATATAGTACTCCTGGCATATCAAACTCATTCGATTGGTTTTGTTAGTCGAAAAAAATCGAACGTCTATTTTGCTGTGAGTTCGGTTATTCCCAGGGTATCCAATCGAATGTTCGTTAATCGAACTCAATCGAACACCAATTGTTCGATTGGGTTCGGTAATCGTACATAATCAAACTCACAATAAAATTTGGTCAATCAAACTCAATCAAAAGTTCGATTACCGAACTCCTGTTTGTTTATACTGCGTATATATTGATTTATACTGCGTACATATCGATTGATTTCAAGAGCCACAGCTGGGGCAGTCGAACAACGTTCTCGTCCGAAACTGAAGTCAATTTTGCGTGCAAGTTTTTTGCTTATTACGATGATTTTGATCTTAAGAAAAAAATTATTTTACTTGTTCACTTATTATTTTTGTCATCCATGTTGATAGTAAGCACTTCCTCCAATGTAATTGTTATGCTGGAAATTGCTCTTCTCCTATCAACGTCGCTTTTGGCTGCCCTTGAGGGCTAAGACAGTCTGATGGCGGCAGCGTTTTGGCTCCCTATAATGATTCTTCACATATTGAACACACTGATTGCCTGTGTTGCAGTGAATGAAATGGTGCAACTTCTGTTTGAGTGTAACGGTAAAAACTGCAGGAAAGAAACCATATCCTTCCTTCTAATATAGAAATGTAAACAATAGTGCATTTCAGTTATTTTACCGTCCTTCTGTTCTCTTCTACCAAATATATTTTACTAAACATTGACATTCAGTTCGATATTTGGACGTTTTTATGTTTATTCCATTCAATAAAAGTTGATTTTGATTAGTCCTGCGTGATTTACTTATCAAGAGAAAGATTCAGAACTAGATCAAACCCGATTGAGTTTGACTGTGTTTGATTATGTTCGATTGGTTCGAAAATCGGACTCACAGCAAAATAGATGTTTAATTTTGTTCGATTACCAAACCCAATCGAACGATTGGTGTTCGATTGGGTTCGATTGATTTTTGATTCGATTTTGTTGGATTGGATACCCCGGGGAACCAATCATACACAACCTAACACAACCAAACTCAATGTGATTCGACTTTGTTCGGAATCCATCTCTTGATAAGTAAAACATGCAGGACTAATTAAACCCAGTGTCAATGTTTGTTTATACATATTCAAGGCTGCTGCCTAACGGGCGCCCGGTCGCCAGGGGCGCCTAAGTTACGAGTGCGGGCGACTGAATTTTTGTTCAAGGAGCCCGCATGGGCGCCTAAACATTGATCTTCCACTCCCATCCTTTGACTTCATTTTCCTTGTAACCTTGTTTCATTGGCATAAAAAATCCCATTTAAAACAAAAAACTGCTTCATTTTAAACGGAAACGCTAAAATTGTTCGCATTTAGCGTATCAAGTACGTAACGTGTCTTTGCAAAATTTAGCAACTTCGAAAACCATTCGCTTTCAAGTGTTTAGGACTGGGTCTAACTTCCAAATATGGAATGTGTTATGTTCTGGATTACGTTTCATTTGCTTCGTTGACGTTTCGGAGAATTTTCGAAGTGAATCTGAAGAAATATTTACAGATTCAAAAGTGAAATCAATCTGTTTGCTACTGCAGTCATGGATCAGGTCTGAAATAATTTTAATCTGCAAACGCTTGATACAAAAACCTTTCCGACAGGCTTAAACTTACGTAAAACAACGTGCAAATATCGTGATGTGTACACAAACTTATGTGGCGTGTTTTACATGTAATTCAGCTTAATCTATAAAGCATTGAACGCTTAACTTTAGAATGAACATAAAGTGTATGCCTCTTTCTTTTCACGTGACATTTCATATCTGCTGCCGCTTTTTTGTGGACTAAGGTTGTTATTTTCAACAAACTGTTTCATGTTTTCGCATTTATAATGAGGAGCATTCTCGGGCATTGATCCGTAACTAGCAAATTTTTGTGCTGGAAACCTCAGTGCTTTTTGCCTGCTCAGATGTTCAGTTTGAATAAAATGAATTGCTTTTGTTACTACATTAATTTTATAAACAACTTATTTGATGAGTTAAGTAATTTGAAGTGTTTTCACAATTTAAATTTTCTGTTCTATTTTTGTCAACTGGTTATCATGTAACAAAGATAAGATCATAACTTAATTAAAGTGTTTACACAGGTGTTTTTGACTTCTGATTGCCTTTTTCTAAACCTAGGAAAAATTGACCTGCTTAATTATTGCTTCTTTTTTAACCTTGATTACTAAAATATTAATTGAACTGGATTTTCCTGCTTCCTGTTCATTGATTTTCTATGTGAAAAAACTAATGAAAGTACATGAAATGCACTCAGACTGGCACTGGCTTAACAAATGAATTAACCCTTCGTGCTTTCAACTAAATGCATGTCAGTTTTCATTGTTGGTTTATTTCTCCCAGCCCAGCTAGTGATTTAACCCACAGAGGGGAGAGTTAATATATATTGCTGATATTGATGACTTATCAAACTTCTTTCCTCTGGGTCTCTTAGGTTGCTGCAGAGTAAAAAACAGTTTTATGGGGAGGCTCTGCCCCAGGGTACCCTTACCCTTTTTATATACCCTTTCTGCAACCTCATTCCCAGGATCTCATGAACGAGGTTTGCCATTTTTGGTATGTGAAAGCGCCCCTTACCCTTTTAGAAACCATATGGCCCCTCATGAAGATGACACCCCTTTCACATACCAACAGAAGGAATACTACATCTTTTTACTTATTTTTCACTTGAATAATAACACTTTAAAAGACTTATTAAATGACTTGATCATTTGGTGGGTCTGTTCAAGCATTATGAAGGGTTCTTTTAATACTTTAAAACCAGTTTTCCCTCCCCTTTTATATAGTCCAACTCATGAAATCTCCCGGGGGGGGGGGGGGGGGGCACCCGGTATATTTTTGGGTGGGGGTGTGCCGCTGGGAATTTAAAGCCCTTACCCTATACCAGACCATGTTCAGCAGATTTTTGCAACTCTATACTAGACTAGACACTGAAAATCCCTACCCTATCCCAGACTTGCATTTTGTTAGAACTGTATCATTATCAGTGTTTTAATTGAAAACCATCTGTGAACAACGATGCCGCGATGATTTTATTTACGTTTAGGAAAGCCTCTTTCTCTTCCGAGTTTCTGGACTATATTCGTCATACCGTCGATCGGTTTCCCGGCAAATGCTACCCTTTTCTAGACCAAAACTCTCTGAAATTTCTTTACCCTATCCCACACTAAACTGCTTGAAAACCATACCCTTCACAGCGGCACATACCTATATAGCTCATGTGTGGGAGTGCCCCCCCCCCCCCCCCCAGGTGAAATCCCCACCCTTTTATATACCTGGAGCCTGAAAAAGGTATCCCTGTTGGATGGAACCTCCCCATATACCGTATTTATTCAATTAAGCACCCAACCTCGAATAAGCGCCCACCCTATAGGTAGGAAAAGTCAATAAGCGCCCAGCCTCAAATAAGCGCCCACCCCCACCCTCCTAAAATGAGGGCATAAAAGGAATTTTGATTATTGTTGAAGTTGAGATTAAAATTGACTAAGTACTACAAAGAGACTATCCCGAAGACCGAATTTTTTATTTTTTTACTGAAAGTTTTTTAATGAACATTTAAAATTCAGCTTACGTACACCTTCACGTTTAATTATAATAGTGTTATACATTGTTTTCTTGCAAAATAAACGTACTACTTGCAAAAAATGGTGAAAATTTATTAAGTGCCCAGCCTCGAATAAGCACCCACCTTGAATGCGCCCACCCTCAAGATCCAAAAATTTAATAAGCGCCCAGGGCACTTAATCGAATAAATACGGTAGTCCACTATAGGGAGTACCCCTAGGGGACATTCGGGTATATTATAGCAATAATGTCGGGGGAAGGTTCAATCCCTGGGCCCCTCTCCTAGGCCACATAGTCGACCACATATTTGCCTAAGTAACCCCCACCCCCCCCCCCCCCCCCCCGATTTGTCTTCGGCAACTTAAGCTGGGCTCCTAAATTTTGAAGTTAGGAGCCCGAAGGGCTCCTAAAAAATTTCCTTAGGCAGCAGCCTTGATATTTTGTATAAGAGAACGAAACAACAGTTAAATACTGATATATGCACTTTTGTTTACTTTTTTATAGTGGTGGGAAGGAAATGGTTTCTGCCTTGTAGTCACCATAAGACTCAAACAGAACAATTTTTTCTACTTAAACAGAACTTGCACAGTTTCATTCACCGCAACATAGGCAGTAGTAAAAACAAAATAATAAATAAATAAAAAAACAACAACAACAAAACATAGGCAGTAGTGCACCATACAAAATGTCTGCATAATATACAAACAAGCAAGAGTTCGTAATCAAACATTCCATTTTGTTGGATGGACCAAATTTTAATTTTAGTACGGTTATGTGCAATTACCGCACCCAATCAACCATTGGTGTTCGATGGGGTTTGAATATGGAATGTTCAATTGGTTACGTTGGGAGTACTGAAGTGACATTGAATTGTTTGGATGTGTTATTATTTTCAGATGAAAGGGTTGATAGCAAGAGTGGCATGTAAGTACAAGCCTCAATTTATGTCTCAATGACTAGCAGCTAATCAAAGTTTTAAATCCAATGTAGACTTAATGACCTGCAGTCAAAGGCTTTTTTCTGTAAGTCGAATAGCACTGCAGTAAGCCCAAATAGGACTGAGGTTAGCCGAAATAACAACCTGGTTAACCTCAATACAGTGGAACCCTGATATAACGATCTTCAATATTCCCGATATAACGATGAATATGTTATGTCCCGGCAAAAATAAAATGTATAGGACAGCACCCTGATATAACGATTCCTTGATATAACGATATAATTTTACTGCCCCCTTGGCATATCGTTATATCGGGGTTACACTGTACATGTAGCACTATTGTTAGCCTTAATAGCATTGCACTTACAATGTAGCCTAAATAGCACTCCAGTTGGCCTTAACAGCACTTTGTGTGGCCCTAAATTTTAAAACTCTGGTTAGCATGTTTATGGTTAGCCTTAAAATAATTAATAGTGGTAATGGTAACATAAAGTGTACTTTAAACATTCTGACAGTTGGCAGCTGGCCACTGTGGTCCAGTGGTCATGAGTATAGCTTACCATGCAATCAACTTTGTAGGAAATTTGCTACATGTACATTTACAGCTGGTCTAGTACAAATTCCTACATGTCCAAATGTGCATTGTAGAGTGCTTAAAAAATACATGTTTAATTGTACATGTGCATATTTTTATGAATTTTGTGATACCATAAGGTCTTATTCTTGTGTAAAGTTTATATTTGAGTGCAACCAGTGGACTGCAAAACTCTACTTCTCGCGTCCTTGATAACAACTGGATGGCAATGTACATGGAGCAATGTCTGCATGTAAAAAATTACTTCCAGTCAGCTGTTCTCAAGGTCAGCCCTCCCAGTTATCTTGAAGTCCCTAATGTGCAGGTTCAGAAGTGGTGATGTTGTGATTTCAACTCTTTGTTGGCTTTAATTTTTCAAACCGGTTTTGATTTTTATTTTCTTTTGTTTCAGATAATATTAAGAAATGAGACAGTGAAAAGTAAAAATTGGTTTGAAAATTTTTTAGCCACAACATTGATCTAACCAGAATGTCATTCCTAATGATTCTTTATAATTTGTTGTTAGGTTAAAGAAGGCTCTACCACTTTCACTGATGAAGTCTTGTACATACAAATACTAAAAAAGGTGGCAATAACCAGAGGTGGTTAAGATGTAAAATCGTTTCACCTCGGGGTCAGTATCAAGTCTGTACCATCACAATGAAGCATCTTGCTGAATGTTCAGTTGATGTACATACATGTACATGTCATGTGGTTTTCTGGTGGAAATTTATTCCATCAGTTTTGTTCTACTTTTGTACAAATTATTTGAATTGATGGCAGTTTTTAAATAGGACCATGTTAACAAAGCCTGACAATTACAGTGATAAATGTGTTAAGTGAACCTAGGCTGGTCAGTGTTTGAAATCATTATTCAAGAGGTTCTACTATGGTTATTTGATGCCATAGCTTTTTTATCAATTGTAGTGCTATGATAGTAGTTGAAGGGTTGGAACCCAAACCATTTGCCAAATAACCACTGTTAAAGGTGAAGAATTATTCTACATCAGTGTCAGTCTTAGGTCTGTACTTTCACAATTAAGTGTTTATTCGATTAAGCGCCCAACCTCGAATAAGTGCCCACCTCGAATAAGCGCCCACTCTGTAGGTAGGAAAAGTTAAAAATAAGGTCTTGTAAATGTACAACAAGAGCGACCGAGCAAAGATAAAAATCAGCTTTTGTACAATTTAAATTCAAGGCATTTTTTTGGGACAATTTTAACATAGCTTAGCAATGAATGGTGTTTGAACTTACCCTGCGGGAAGGCTCACCTTGGGGCACGAAATATACTTTGGGGCACTCACGACTGGTGGGCACAGCAATATGGTGGGGAGGAGACTGGTGAAGAGGCACCAGTAAATTTCATATCTCAATGAATGTCATATCTTGTCAACATTCCTGTCAAACTTCTACTTTCTTTGAAATTAAATTGGCTTGTCAGTATTCCTGCGGTTTTCGGGGTGGGAGTGAAAAATTAGCAGAGTCGTTCTCGTGCGTGCTCTAAGGTGAGCCTACTCGCAGGCTAGTGTGAACTTGGCTGTTCAGTGTTCAAAATCATTGTGCAAAAGGTTCTGCAATGTTTATTATTCGTTTGATTTCATAGTTTTATGATATGGAAGGGTTGTGGTAGTAACTGAAGGGCTGAAAGCAAAATCATGTGCCAAACATTACATGAATTGAAGCAAAAGAAAAACATTCAACAAAAATTTAATCCTGAAATACCATGGTTTCATTTCCAACCCTTCAGTTACTGTAAAGTATATTTTATGCGGTTATTCAAAAAGACCATTTACGCCTATGAATAAAAGTGATCAATATCTTACCCATAGTATAACTTTTAAAGGCTCATTTTCATCCTACAATACATGTCTTTCATGATATGGTACATTTTCATACATATGCTTAGCTATTGCATAATTCACTTCATATTGAGTGCATGAAGACACTTCAGTAGAGGAACATGGGATAAATCGGGGCACATGCCAAGCAAAAGAGATTGGCTTTTTAAGAGAAAAGCAAACACCAGTGCAACATGCAGGATCAAAGTGGGCCTTTGCAATAGAGGAGTAGTATTATTACTATTTGGAAATGAAGTCACTGACATGTTATTAGACAGTTCTATCAATTAATCATGCATAAATTTATCTTAATCTTTATTGTTTTCCATAATGATTATGTGAAGTTGAAATAATTGGTATCAGCAATTTTGACCTAGTAAAACTGCTTTATTTGAACTGAAAAAAAACTATACAAAACTATACGATCTAAATCATTTTATTCTGAATGAAATGCTAATTTTTATTATATTTATAAAGAATATTCCAAGCTATATATACATGCTTTATTGCAAGATACATGCAGATTACTTAGAAGACAAGATTACTTATGGGGTATAAAATCATTTGTATGTATTATTATTAACTGGAAAAATATATGCACTGACGTACTGAAAATGAATGTAGTTAGGATAGTATCAAGAAAAGGTTCTAGACGAATAAAAGAAAACAGTGCCAGGCATTCTGTTCTTCATTTTAATTACAGGGGCTAGGCAGGTCCCCTTTGTCAATTTCCATGTTTTTTATATTTTTCAAACAGGCCCCCTTTGTCAATTTCTATGCTTTTACATGTTTCCAAACAGGCATCCTTTGTCAATTTCCATGTTTTTTTATATGTTTCAAACAGGCCTCCTTTGTCAATTTCCATGTTTTTTACATGTTTCAAACAGGCCCCCTTTGTCGATTTTCAGGGTATTTACATGTTTCAATCAGGCCCCCTTTGTCAATTTACATGTTTCCAAACAGGCCCCCTTTGTCGATTTCCAGGGTATTTACATGTTTCAATCAGGCCCCCTTTGTCAATTTACATGTTTCTAAACAGGCCCCCTTTGTCAATTTACATGGTTTTTACATGTTTCCAAACAGGCCCCCATTGTCAATTTACATGGTTTTTACATGTTTCCAAACAGGCCCCCTTTGTCAATTTCCATGGTTTTTACATGTTCAGTCTATTTATAAGCATCAGGTATAAATGTTTTTACATGCTTTTTACAGTGTTGATCGGATAAATATACATGTTATTTACATGGTCCGTGGTCTTTCGTTCGGGAAATTTACATGATGTTCTGTGTTTTTACATGTTTTACTTCAAATATTTACATGTTTTTGACATGTTTTGAGAAGAACATGTAAAAGGGTAAAAACTATGTAAATCATCCTTTACAGTGTCTTTACATGTTATTTACATGTTATTTACATACTATGTAAATTTTCAACTTTTCCAGTGACACCTCGTATTTCGTCAAAAATACTCCGCTGTGCGTCGTATTTTCAAGTCTCTTCTCGGTGTTTGGATCTCCCGATGAAACGCTGTCTCTCGTGTTTGATATATCACGTGAACAGGAAGATTTCTCACAGGCTGGTTGCTAGTGACAAGTCGTTATTTTTTGTACTTAGTAAGTGTCTGCGGACTGTACATAGAACTGGTCAACAAGAAAGGTCGGATTCATGTGTCCAGGGAGTCCAGGTAGAGGCCTTTTAACGGAAAAATGGCCACAATCCGGCTCGTTCCATTTTCATAAGCAGTATTTGGCTATGGTTGAATTGAAAACGCAACCACGGCACATCCTCGACCTCACAATTATATATGCACATGCAAGGCTACTGCATGTGGTTAGACTGAGGACTTCCCAGTAACTAACGACTCTATCGTGATTTGCAAACACTTTACTTTTTTACAAAACGTACATGTATACGCGACACATAACATATACATTCTCTTCAGTTAGTTCGACTTGTCATCCGCTTGCTACGAAAACATAAACTAAGCACTTGAATGGGTTATTAAGAAAAACCCTTTAAATGCTCAACTTGAGGGACGCAAAACCCAACTGAAATCTTCATGATGGCAATTTCTGGTACAGTTCTATCACTTTTTTCCTTCCGTAGATTTTCTGTCTAGTTGTAGGTCATGTAGCGTGGAGTGGCACTAAACTTTGCATAAGCCTTGATAACTTTGTTTACTGCTTCAAGGAAGTCTTTCTCTGTAGCGACCTGTGATAGACAAAGTAAAACAGACAGTCAAAGGTTGTGTAAAATGGTATTCATGTGAAGACAAAAGCTACACACTGAAAACAAGAGTTAACTCAAGCTACAGACTTGCACCTGCTGTGCTTCGCGCGAGAATTGAGATAGCTGAGGACATCAGTCAATTTTCACGTTGAAAAATACCGTTAATGGTCGTTAATGATATTTGTGCTACGCGCATCAACAACATGTAAATTGATTGAAGGTCAGTCAAGCGAAACTGACAGTGACTGAAACTCCGTGGGATATTAGGATCAGGACGGATTGCATTACAAACATCAGTGAAAAGCTTTTCACTGAATATTTGACGTTGGCGAGTTGACCAGAAGTACGTTGGCGAAGCGACTTAAGCCGTTGGCGAAACAACTTAGGACGTTGGCGAACGGGTCGTTGGCTAAACAACTCGTTGGCGAAACAACCGCAATTCCAATTGAGTAGTCGATTTTAAATTTGTTGCTGGTTTGAAGAAAGTTTTAATAATCTTACAAGGGGCTAAATGCCCTTGAATTGCCAGCTGCACTAGAATTAATAAAAAGACAGACTAAAACAAATAAGTATGTTTTTCACGTACTTTTCTCCTTGATCGAATGGCGAACATGCCAGCTTCTGTACAAACACTGCGGATTTCAGCACCTGAAGACCAGAGGAAAAAGACGTTGATTTATGTACCAGAACACTGACAGAGTGCAACACTGTGAAAAGTATCTTGAAAGATTTCGGTATTGATTTAAGAACACATAAACAGACCAAGGCCATAGTAAGCCCTACAATAATAATTTGATTTTGTAGTAGAGTATTTGACAAATGACAAGAGCCCATAAGGCCCGGTAATACGGGCAACATTTTTGTTCAACTTGTCTCGCATCATTGTTGCATTGCAAGTTGAAAAAAATTGTTGCAAAAAGTAGAACTCGGTTCTACTTTATGCAACATGTTGCTGCAACTTGCAACACCGAAATTTGTTGCGAGACAAGTTGAGCGCGCGGTAGTAATACGGGCAACAACTTGTTCAACTTGCAATGCAACAATGTTGCGAGACAAGTTGAACAAAAATGTTGCCCGTATTACCGGGACTTTAAGAAGTAAGAATGACTAACGATGGCTAGGATGGAAATGGATTACAATAAGGGCAACCTTGAATTCACTCAGTTTACATTCCCAGTTTAGCTCTTATTCCACTGTAATTTGGCAAGAATTCTTGTTAAGAAATTGTATTCTGTTTAGTTCGAATTAAAAATTTCCGTTTCTACGAACTGAGGGAACATTCCCTGTTAAAGGCCTTACTGACCTGTGGTATTAGGGCACAGCCTTGCCAGTAATTCGTACCGAATATCACGTTCTACACTCATAGATCTAGCGTGGATTTTAAATATATGAGCTCTGCCCTGCAAAAGAAAAAATAAATCGTAAAAACATAAGGAAAATTCATAGGCAACTATTGCCTTGATCACATGCACAAGGAAGACTGGTATTGAATCTCATGAAAGAGAACTGTGAATTCTGGTTTCTAAACTCGTAGACTGTCCACAGCCTATCGATTTTTCAAGGCAAAAAAGCAAACGAAGCGAGCGCGCGCTCATCGATCCAAAAAAACACGAAAAAATAGAGGGCTGTGGACAGTCTACCAAACTTGCGCTGTACAGTTGTCTGCAGAGGAAGCTTGTAAATGCTGTATTGAGTGAAATTTTTCCTTTCATCTGTTGATAATATATATTCAAAGCAAACAAATGCACATGTATGTACCTCTAAATCTGGAAGACTAAACTCGATTTTTCTGTCCAGTCGTCCTGGCCTGGTTAGAGCTGGATCAAGTGTATCAGGTCTGCAAAACAATAACAACAAATAATTTGTAATATCTTCCAATGTTATTTTATAAAAAGAGGCTAGAGGAATAACTATCGAGAAAAGTACAGCAAAATGTCCTCTCCCTACCGATTCGTTGCCATGAGAACCTTAATGTTTCCTCGCGGATCAAACCCATCCAGTTGATTAATAAGCTCCAACATTGTTCGCTGCACTTCATTATCACCACCGGCGCCATCATCAAAACGAGTACCTAGAAAACAGTAAAGACACACACTATGAGTCCAAGTCTTTTTTAGTTAGGGGAGGGGGGAAATTCAATACCAGATTCCGGGATCCGAAATTAATGAGCAGATCAAAATGATATTAATAAAACTTATTGCAAAAAAAATGCAAGAATTGTTACCTCCAATGGCATCAATTTCATCAAAGAAAATGATGCAGGCTTTCTTTGTTCTTGCCATTTCAAACAATTCACGGACCATTCTTGCTCCCTAAACGACATAAACACATTGATATTAATTTATCAAACATTGACTTAATTTCCTGTAAATTAAAGAAAAATAACTGCAACCCTTGCATTTCCAATCTTGGAATATAAATTTCCCCTCAATTAATGCTAACCATTTCTTAAATGGAAGTTCTAAAAATTTGGTGTACATCCAGACATAGCCCGTTGCCTACAAGTTGAGGTCAAGCAAATGACTGAGAAAATTTACAAAATGTATTTCCTAATTATGATGATTTTCAACTATGATGATTTTTTTTTCAATTATGATGATTTTTCGAATCTTTGAAACCTATCTGTTTGACAGTGTAATTCTTCTCAGCATTCTTCAAACATTTTTCATATTTTCAGTTGTGAGAACTTGGTAGAACATCAAGACAGGTTTCCTTTTATGACCGATCCCTTTATTCTCACAACCTAACTTCTTAACCTGTTCCTGTCATCCTATAGAGAAGTCAGAAATTGATCAACAGTTCAGAGATGACCACTAACCTCTCCAACATATTTCTGAACCAGTTCTGATCCAATCACACGAATGAAACAAGCATCAGTTCTGTTTGCCACAGCTCTGGCACAAAGTGTTTTTCCTGTCCCTGGTGGACCAAATAGAAGAACTCCTTTGGGAGGCTCGATACCTAGATTGACAAACCGTTCAGGCTGTAGATAAAAAAAATTGACTGGTAAATACAGTGAAATGTTACAAAAAAGGCTTCTATGAATAAAAATGTAATGAGTTGTTCCAAAAATTATCCACACCTCCCCCATGGAAGGAATTTTTCCAAAGACTCCCCCACCCCTCTGGAATGTCCTGTTAAGCCTCATTCATAAATGTTTTGGTTTTGGAGACCCCTCCTACCCCAAGGAATTTCCAATCCCTTCTCTGCAGGGAGTTTGAACATTTTCTGGAACCAAACAATTTTTGACATTTGAATGAATGAATTAGTCAGAAATTAATATTCTGACGGCACGATTGAGAGATTTGTGGGTTGTTATGAGATGTTCTTGGAACATATATAGACTTTACATTTTGGCAAGAGATTTAGGTCATTTAGGACTAAAGGTTGTAACTGTAAAATGTTATATATAGTGTGTTAAGTTGTACCCTTTCCTCAGGGTCTCGGGCTGCTGCATTAGATGAGTAATACGTTTCCACTATTTTTGGCCACTTATAAAGGGTGGTTTTTTGTGGTTTTTCGTATCTGGCATAGCACGCCTTTTGATATTCATGAAAATAATAGTTTTTCTCTGCACAGTTCACACTGTAATCAGATTGTCTTGCATCAGATGACTGACTGGCACAACCTCAATAAACTTTCACATTAAATGTCTTGTGTAATGTAGTCAGAATATAAGAGACACACAGTTAATTCTGAAAAGCAACCAGTTTGGGTAACATAAAAGCCTTTCTTACATGAAGAAGTGGAGTTTCTACAACTTCTCTGAGCTTTTCAATCTGTTCCTTGCAACCTCCTACATCTGAATAAGTCACATCTGGCTTCTCCTCAACCTGTGACAAAATGCAGACAGTTAGCTCCTATTCTGCAGGCAAATAGTTACGTCTACATGTAAATAATCCTTTCAGCAAAAAGTACCTGCATCATGGTGACAGTAGGGTCGATCTTTGGTGGCAGTGGTATATGAATTTGGTATTTGTTTCTGTCAACCCTAAGAAATAAATCAATACATGACAATATTAAAAAAAATAATGTACAAGTACAACAAACAACATGTAGTTAAAGTGTAATGACGCGTATTGCCCAACAGAAAGGAAAAAATTAAAACTTTTCCGTCACCCCGGCCCCAGCCACGACACAAAGAGACGAAGGCGGACGACCGCCACCCCACGGAAGCGTCCTCACCTGGACCACGGATGACAAGAGGAGGCGGAGGCAAGGAGGAGACAACTATCAATCCATTAATCAACAACGAAAGAAAAAGCCAAAGATTTCGTGTCATACTGTACACTTTAAATAAAAAGTTTATACAGCAAACTAAAGGTTGCCTTAGTGAAGGGAAAAAATAACTGCAACACAGTTTTCAGGGCAGTGCAATCATATTCAGTTTATGTAGGCATGCACCGTTATCCAAAAGTGCATGCTGATAGCATGAGCAAATTACTTTGCTAGAATTTAAATTTCTAGCACAAGTGTTTTGATGTATGTTTCCACCAGCAATGTTACAAGAGGGGGGAAAGGGGTTTTTGGGGGAAAGGGGAAAGGGGAAAAATTTGTCCGTGGGGGGGGAAAATAGGGAAAAAATTATATTGTGAGGGGGGAAAAAATATTAAAAAAAAAAAGATCGTGAATTTGTTTTTTATATATGTGACACATATTTTAAAGGGGGAGAGGGGAGCACGACCCCCCCCCCCCCCTTAAAAACAAATACCGAACATTAGACGTAATTATGGCAAGCAACGCCTTTTATACCAAGGACTTGCAGATTGGAATAAGCTTGACATTAAGTCAATAAATTTTACTTTTTAAGCAAGCCCTGAAGAATGTAGTTTTTAGCTAAATTTTTTATCCTATGCCTTTTATATTTGAACTTTAATACTATACATTTTTTATCTTGTAACTTTTTTAATTCTTAAACTATTTTTTAATCTTTTAATTTTGAATTTGAACTATTATTTTGCAGGGCCTCACTGAATAACACCTTTGGTGATGTGAGCTTCCTGGATAAAGAACATTATTATTATTGTTATTATGTTCATGCTTTTAGCTGTACACTGACTAGCAAGTTGTGGTCCAGGCAGATAGTTTGGAGAGCACACAAGAAGATAGGGTTGCTCTCGGCTAGCAAATCTTACGCTTCTTTCGTGCTCTCCAAACTTGCTGCATGCACCATAACTTGATAGTGCATGTGATAATATGAACCAATTGTTTTTTATAGTAACTTCTGTTAATGACATATGAATGATCATACATACCCAACTCTCATTCCTTCTTCAATGTCTGTTGGAGCCACTTGATCTCCAAGATCCACCACAAACTTGGCAAATTGTTTGACATTTATCACATACTTAGCATCATCGGTGTCTGCATTTATTATCTTTGTACATCTTGCGACCTGGTGAGGACAACAACATGACAGATGATAAACACATTCAAATAGGACTACAGTGGAACCTCGATATAACGAAAGGCCAAACACTGGCAAAATTTGTTCGCTATAACGAGGTTGCGTTATATTGAGGTACTTTCTCATACATTTTACTATTACTGGGGGAAAGAATATCGTTTGTTATAATTTATTGAAGACTTCGCTATATAGAGGTTCGTAACATCGAGGTTCGACTGTACCAACTATGACATCTCCAGTAGCAAGGTGTAAGGCTTGGAAGTCCATTCCATATCTACTTTCAATGATAAAGTAATATTTAAAATACATAATTAGTTGGTAGCACATGTTAGAAATTATAGCTACTGTTTTATGGCTGTCCATACATACTTGCAGAGGCTGTTCTCCCTGAAGAGTTTGTTTATCAGCGGCCAAATCCCACAGAGCTGGAGGAGCTAGCCCAGTGTCAGATTCTTTGATACCTGTTAAAACAACGTACTACTGTAAATACATACACACTGTTTATATTAAAGACAGTTTCTGCCGAATATTTGAGCAATAAAGGCAAAAATAAAGTTGATGAAAAGAACTCATACATGTAGCATGGTAACAGTTTGAATACAGTAAAGAAGAACTTATTGAAACTTTAGCTCTCAAGCTGTTTCCACCCATTTATACACCTGGGTGGAGAGAGGCACTATGAAAGTAAAGTGTCTTGCCCAAGAACACAACACAGTGACCTCGGAAAGGGCTCGAACCCGGAACGCTCGCTCCGGAGTCCGGCGCGCTAACCATTAGGCCACCGCGCCTCCCACACAGATGCATAAAAAGAACCATATTTACAGACCTCTCAACCTCAAAGCACTGGAAATCTGGAGATTGAGGTCAAAAAATCTGGAGATTTCAGTAAAAAACCGGGAGATTGATCAACTGACGGACAAAAATAACCAAAAAAGTCCTAAAACCAGGCGCTTATCAAATGACCTGTTACTCTGTTTAACTGTGAGATTACTGTTTCTCATCGTGAGATTGAAGTGAAAACCGTGAGTCTCACGACAAAATCGTGAGACTTGAGAGGTCTGTATTTATATAGACATGTAACTGACCCAAAGAATGAAGGTGCAACTCTAAGGTTAAGGTAATAAGTATTTACCTGTTAATTCATTGACTTTTTTTAATGCTCCTTGGATATCATCTTCTACCTTTTTTATAGATCTGCTATACAAACCAGCACCCTGTTAAAGAAAAGAATCTCATTTGATGCAACAACTTGGAGAAATTTCTATCTTACATCATAAACAAGAAGTTATACAGATAATTTGCAACCATATTACCAGCTTGATAACAAGACAACTGACAAAATAGCTTAACATTGTCTACTCCAACTGTACATTTACAGTGAATAATGAGGAAGTTGGCTGTAAAACCATTTGTAATGTGCTACTTTGGGTCAAACCATGATAGTAATACATGTAATAGTAACCCTACTGAATACATGTAAACTGGCAATAATTCACATTAAATAATTCACATTAAAAAAGGTTATCCTTGGGCTTGTAGTGATATTATTTTTTAAACAAACAATTTCATTATGAAAAAGAAAAAACCCTTTTTTATGTCATGTTAATTTCATAAAGCATTTATTTTGAGTGTTTTAAGGTCTCAATCTCAGAGGTGTCTAAGCTTATATTTTATACTGGAGACTAAAGGATCCTCAAATCTGTGACAAGCTTAGTAAATCGCCATTCACAAATCAACTTTCCGTGCATATCAGGATTTAATTTGTCTGTCTGTTGGCATAAGTGATCCACGATAGAATTAAACTTACATATGTCTTTAGAATTTCGATATCCCCTTCATCCAGAACTGGAAAAAAAGACGACAAAGAATTAATAAAAAAGATGACTTTTGACAACGTGCATCAATGTTTCGACTGGTTTTCTACAACATTCTTTGCGTTAAATAGATTACTTCACAGCAGATCACATACCTTGAATTGGTTTATCGTCTTTGGAGTCGTCATCTTTAGTTTTTCTTTGATCTTTTCCCAAATAATCCGGCATTTTGAACGAAAAATTCTCTTCACAATTTTAAATATGGCGGAATATGATGTCACTGCGCATGACTGCCGACTGCTTTGTCATTGTTCCCGTGAGCCTTTTCAAACCCAGACTAGTGCCAGTCTTCATAGCTGAGTCACGGGCACGAAATCATCAGCCAGATCGATCACAGGGAAAACGAAAATTGCTAGAATTGAAATCAGGAAGTTTTAGAAATCGGAGATACATGTAAAGTTTCAGAGAAGTGCCATCCGAGGGAAACAAAAATTAGTTCGAGAATTCGGGAGTTTCTTGAATTTCAGATTTTATTTATAATTATTATTATTTTTAAGGGGGGGGGGGGTAGGCGTAAACTTTACCGAATACTCCTTGGGTGGTAAGATTCATACTTTAACGCAAAAGTTTTGTCGATTCGATAGAGAACCATGAATTCCTGGTCTTAGCCATCACAGTGCAGTGTCTTGTTTGGCAGGTCCTGCTGGCGTCAGTCTATTGTAAACTATTTTTTGGCCTTCGAGAACAAGTTTGGAATTTTAAGGGAGCTTCCCATTAGATTTTCATAAAATACACTGGGGGGGGGAGGGGGGGGAGATCTTCCAACAGGTCAAGCAAATAAAGAGAACCTTTTTATTTTTTTATGCATTGTTATTTTTAAATTTCCAGGCACCAAACAAAAGCTTGTTAGGGTTAAAAGTTCTAAGGGTGGGCTAGAAAATATCGGTAATACTCATTTGTATAGCACCTATTTGCTATAGACCCCTCTTGACCATGGACGGCGGAGATCCAGGGGGCCCTTAGCCGGGCCCCCAGAATTTGTCCGAAAAAATAAAGAGTGTCAATAAGAGAAGAGTCTTTTAAGCCCCCTCACTTCCGAAGTCACTAGTCAGCCCCCCCCAGTTGTAAAAATGCTCCGCCGTCCCTGTTGACCATCTCCAGCCTGCGCATACAGCCGCCTCACACCACTTCCGCTACTAGTAACCGAGCAGACGAGAAGCAGCTGTATTCCCAGGCTAGACCATCCTAAAGTTTCAGTTTCATTTGGCTGCTACGAGTAATATAGAAGTAAAAAGTAAAAGGTAAAGCCTGTGTTCGAGCAAGTAGGGTTATTTTTATTCAAGTGGCTCATACAGCCGGAGCTTATCCTGGTTTCCGTAGCATTAAGCGACTGAGAGTATTGCTACTCCCCCCTGGATGGGATGCCAGTCCATCGCAGGGATTACCCCCCCCCCTGGCAGTAAATTTGCCGGTGCCCATTTAAACACCTGGGTGGAGAGAGGCACTGTGAAAGTTAAGTGTCTTGCCCAAGAACACAACGGGCTATTCGACTCGGGAGGAGAGCGCACTAACCATTAGGCCACCGCGCCTCCCACTCGAGTAATATATAAAGACATCCAAATTGCATGCATTTGCAATTAATTTATTGAACAGAATGATTCTTGACTTTTCCTTAATTTGAATTGTACAGACTCCTACAAAATCTCAGTCTACACAGTACACTACATCAGTCTGGCCTTTTCAAATATTTCACTGTTTGTATCCAAACAATAAATTACTGCTAACAAGCAGAATTTGATCAAAGTTATCGAGCAATTTTTAGTCAAGTCACAATTCAACACAATAACATTAATAATTTTGAATAAAAATAAATACAGCACACAAAACAAGTTAGGAATTATAAATTTGACTTTACATGACAAAGAACCTTCAAGATATATATTTCTTAAACATTTTGAATATGTTACCCAGCAATCCGTATCGATTTTTTTAAAGAATATTTGACACAAGTCAGGCATGCAGTTCAAAGAGATAAAGTA
The DNA here is from genome assembly GCF_052425735.1 of Oculina patagonica. Taxonomy (NCBI): domain Eukaryota; kingdom Metazoa; phylum Cnidaria; class Anthozoa; order Scleractinia; family Oculinidae; genus Oculina; species Oculina patagonica. The sequence continues at coordinate 32,678,209 of NC_135763.1, forward strand.
ACAAATATTTAATGTAACATTTTTGCCAGATTCTCTAAACCAAACCAGAATTTGTAAGTTAGCATGCCTGTGAAAAAGCAAAACAAGGTCAGCTCTGAAAGCCAGCAATCTCAAACTCATTAATAATTCATTAAGTGAAAACAAAGAAAATTGTAAATGTAACTAGCCTAGCCTGCATAGCCAGTGTTCAAAGGGGAGGGAGAAGGGTAGTTCGAACGCTCTCTCTCTCACCCTTCACGCTTGAACTCCCCTTCTCCCTCCCCTTCGAACGCTGGCCACGCAGGCTATAACTAACCTCTGATCTAAATTGACATAGATCTCACAAATTTACTCCTGTTTTCCCTTAAGTTTATTATTTGTTGGAGACGATCTATCAAACACTCTAGAAAGTGTTTCAAGTTGTATTTCCAAACCAAGTCTGTGTTTCATCAATACTTAAGATCAGAATGAAAGAAACATGCTATACAAAAGTAGTTTTCTTGTTCCAATATATTTCAAGAATAATGATACAACTCTCTATGTTACACATGAAAGGCTCTCTAGAGTGCTTGGTGTATTACATCGAACACTTGGAACTCAATTATTAATAAATCAAAAGACATTGTTTGACCAATTATTGGTCAAACAAAGTGGCTACAAATAGTGACCTAAAATAATTATTAACATTGAAGTTGAAGCAACATAGTTCATTCTTCTGTAATTTCCATAAATTTCTAGAAGAAATGTTACATAAAATGTACACAAAAGCCAGAGGTCAACTTCTGTGGCACTTTAGGGGTTCTTGATTTTTTAATCGTGCTATTCAAATTATTTATGTCCCCTTTATACCACATAAAATTATATCCTAACAGTCAACAAGAACTACATGTTCTTGCCTTTTATCAGCAGCGAAAAATTTTGTATTGATAGTAATGCAGTAACAAAGTTGAGCAAAAGTTTCAATCAAGGCACAAGCTATCTGCAGGTACTTGAAGGTGAGCTGTGTGCTCTTTCCCTTACTCAAAACTTCCTAGCAAAGAGAACTTATTTCTGATTCCTCCCAGTAATTGCTAGTGATATCCTATACAGCTATTTTCTCTTCAGTACACTTTATCCACACTTTATAAATTTCAGTTCTGAACAAGTACTAATTTTGCGTGTGGACAATCGAAATGTTGTCCACTTGAATCAAGATGACAAATAAGTGTTCTCTCCTCATTATTTAACAGTCTATTTCTCAAAGCAATACGCATTTCTTCTTCTTTGGTTGCTCTGGAGGTTCCAAGGCTGCTAAGATGGCCTCGTCGAAGACATTTTTCAAGCCTTTTTGTGTTAATGCCGAGCATTCAACATATTTAACAGCCCTCAGCTCACGTGCTAACTTCTCTGCAGGCTCAACACCTATAGGTTTCTGCTTGTTCTTTTGCAGTTTCTCTATCGTTCCAGCATCATCCCTCAAGTCAACTTGGGTGCCGACGAGGAGAAATGGTGTTTTTGGACAGTGATGAGTAATTTCTGGTACCCACTAAAACACAAATGAAAAGCAGGATTAGCTATAAAGTACATGTTACTCAGGGTCCGAAATTAACTTTTGAAGTAGATTCATTGGACAACCATCTTTTCAGATCTAGGCATCCAAGATGAAATCTAGTTGCCAAACAATAAAAGCTGCATGCCTTAATATACAATTTATGCAATATGAGCAGGTCATAGACTTTGTATCTTCAGAATAGTTAAGCCACAGTCAACCAGTTTTTCACTGCGACTGAAATGTTAGAAGCCGTGAGTTTTGTTAAGGTTCGGAGGTTTCTGTTTGAGTTTTCTTGTTTTCTAAATCTCAAGTTTCTATTTCTGAATCTTTTGATGCATCTTCTTGTTTCCTTTCACTGTCCTTGTTATTCTCAGATGTGTTGAAATAGAGGAACAAACTAACTGTTCATTTTTCAGGAGGTTGGCAGCTTGAATTATGGTCGTCCAATAGGCAACTATGTTCTGCGATTTGGTTGTCAGAGTTAAATTCTAGTCATCTCTGACAACTGGGCGACCATAAATTTTGGACCCTGTATCTGTGTATGTCAACAAATATGGAAATGTAGCTTGAAAACCAACCAAATACTTGTCTCAGTCATACAAAATCTCCTAACCACAAGAAAAGAATGCATAAAATGCTTCCTTACCTTTTCTTTAACATTTTCAAATGAAGACGGTGACACTACAGAGAAACAGACAAGGAAAACATCTGTCTGAGGATAGGAAAGAGGTCTGAGTCTGTCGTAATCTTCTTGACCTGTAAAGTACAAAACACAGAATAAAAATGAACAAACATTGTCTCCAAAAATGAACATTTTGCCACAACAGTGGCAAGGAGAGATTAATGTTGTTTCTGTTCTGTACTACAATAGGCAACAGTTTTCTGTAACCAGCTAAGTGGGTTGTTTAGAATGCAAAATTGCAATTCACATACCCAATGGTGGTTCTGGTTTCTTACAAAAATAAACAACTCCAAGGAACAAATTATGCAAATGAATGTATGCAGTAACTGATCCTAACCCACAATATACCACAACTGTAGCTCGAGGGTAAACATGACAGGTGGCAGTTTAAAACATTTTAGTTACAGTCGCACGGGGACAAAAATAAATATTTTTACTTCAAGTCTGGGAAAACCCAATGACATGACAATTTTGGCAATTTAAAATCTCCAACACAAAAGTAACAATACGCATCATTATTTCTTCATAATTTCATAGTTGTTTTTTAAAACTGTCATACACTGTATGCAGTCACAGTATATTTAAAATGCCAATTTGAAAGAAAGATCATTGTAAATACACTAGTAGTTTCCTATATTGGTAAACTGGTAATACTGTTAAATTATAAGAAGTTGGCAAAATGACCAGGCTTACAAAAGAAAGAGTAAAATGTGTAATAGCTGGTTCAGAGGCATGGAAAACAGCAGTCAATAATACATGTACTTTATAAAGAAATTTCTCACTTGCTCTAAGTTGCTTGTTGGGCATGTGTGGCCTGAAAATCAAATTGGCATTTGATCGTGGACCAAACCATTTGTAGATTTTAGGGTGCACTTCATGCAGACAAATCATTTCTGCATGGTCTTTCGCACACAATTTTATAGTACTTTTTGGTAAGTGATCTATTCAAACAACTCCAACACAACACAAGCGACTTGGAGTAAATCAAACCAAAGGTTTATTAAGTTTACTAACCTGCAGTATCAAACAATCCTAACGTGTATGGTTCACCACCAATCATAACAGTAACAGCATAATTATCAAACACCTACAGAAAGAACGAAAAACATTCATAAACTTAATTGCGCGTTCATTCCGGAATTGACCCAAAAAATTCCACACAGAACTCAGGGTGCAACAAACTTGCATCTGATTGTAAAAGTTTTACCATTTACGACATTCCGGTCTAGTGAAGGAAGCTTCTGGATAATTAAAACTCTTGCATCAACTTTAAATTTCATTTTCTTTGTGGTGGTTCTCGAATTGGTCATTGTTCTAATTTAACCATCACATATGGGTAGTGCTTCCACTCCTATACTTGCTTAATGAAAAATTTGCTTCATAAATCCCCCAAGGAATGCTATAAAAAATTCAGCATTTTGGTAATGACCTTGGGATATCAAAGTTATCAAAGGTTGTCTACAGTATTGGAATAAATGGGTAAATACTGGTAGTATGTACATGTTAGAAAAAGTGCTATAACTACAAAGATACAACATTATCAATGAATCAGTACTGATTCAAAATAGCGACAATAACAAAGCTGTCCTCTTTGAATAATTGCAGGCTGCCCAAAGGCTCTTATGTAAGAAATCTTGGGTGCCCAGCTCTTAAAAGCTTTTGAAGTAGCAAAGTTATACAAGTCGCCCAAAGACAAAAGTGAGTTGCCCATGGCACCTGGGCACTGCTAGAGCACTAGTAATATTTTACTATTTCCACTGAATCATTGACCTTGATAAATATTTACTCCTAAGCTGCATAAGCAAATAAAGACAGTAGTCGACAATATAACAGAAAATATATGAAAATTTGCTGAGAACAGCAAATTTGTCAAATGAATGTCAAACACCACAAGAAGATGTGAAAACACAAAGGCCTTGTTACGACATTTCAAGTCTATGTGATTGTATAGTTTGCATTGCGGGCAAAGTAATTTTCTCCCATGTTCACTTGACTGTTCATAAGAAAAAAGAAATCAGACTACCCATAGTCTAGATACAGGCTTGCTGACATCTATTTTACTGTGAGTGTCGGCCTTCTAGCTAGCATTTTGTTTACCTCAATGTGTAAGTGAACTTGCCTAAACTAATGGAGTACAGATCATGTTCCCACCCTCAACCAATATCAATAGATGGAAACCCTAACACATATCTTCCAACAATATGATTATTTAGCAGTACCACCCAGACTTTCTTATCTTACATCCCACCAAAAAGCTTTTAAAGCTATTTTAACCACAATTCAGAAACTGTCAAATGCACAACAGACATCGCAGTCCACACATATGGCCTCCTTAGAGAAATGAGTGCTATTAATAAATATAGCATGCATGGTCTGATCAGTTTTCCATAACAACATATTACACACAAACAAACCATAACATTCAAACAAACAATGGGCTAAAAAGGTTCACACAGAGCTGATATAACATGAAAGGACTATTTTAACCCCATTTTTTTTAGCAGCATGTTTTAATACCATCTTGGAAAAAATTGTCTACAAGATGTCTCTTTCCTCTTTATATCTTTTTATTCATCTAATTGAAAATGGGCAGCTAAATTTAAGCTACTGCACTTAAAATTATCATGATAAAGTAGAAGATAACCTCTTTGGCTAAATTAAATGCATCACTAAAACCCTACCAATATTTTTTAAAACTTGAATATTTTTTATAGCTTCGCATGAATCAGTTATAATAAAACAGTGTATTTATAGACAAAAACCTGGCATATGAATTGTACAATCTTGATTCTTAAATGTTTACACTTTACCTACAAGTTGTTAAAACTATTCTCGAAGACATTCAGTTAGAACAGTGGACCACATGCTCATGAAAATTATACACTCGTCAATAAAATGATTTTGCTTCAAAATGAAGCATTCGCGTTGTAAACTTACAAAGTACATCAATCTAAAAAGTCGGCATATTAGAAACCTCTAGCATCAAAATAATAAATGCGGCAACCAGACGCTTAGGCAAGTAATTGCTTAGGTGCGAAATAATTTTAACAGCAAACTTACCGTCGGCACATATTCACTTGGAAATTTATTTGTCGTGTAAGAAATCAGTAAACAGGTTTTTCCTACGGCTCCGTCCCCAACTACGACACACTTTATGGTTTGCATACTGCTAAGATATTAGTACTTTATGGTTTTCGGCTTCTGTGGAAATCCTGAAAATAAATTGGATACGATTAGAACTTCGCCTGACAAACGTCAACAAAGCACTCGCTTGCCCCGGCATATTTTGTAACATATTTACAAGCATAAAGCGAGACAGCACAAGGTTCGCCTTGAATTGGAAAGTTTTAAGGTTTGTTGTATGGCTGTGTAATACCGCAAAGAACGGGGATCCGCTGTTTGTCAAGTAATGAATTTTGAATTGAGTCGATTGCAAACCAAACAGCGAAGAAAAAATGTCTGTGCGTTTAGAAATGAAGGTTTATAAAGAAGGGGTGCTTTTTCTGGATTTACTCCAGTCTTATCGAAGATGTTAGGAAGATATTAAGCTGCTATAATACAGTGCTGACACACAAGGCTGCTCAAATAAAGTTTGAATACAATGAATGAAACTTTCACAACTTCACAATCAAAATTGCTAAAGACGACACTCCGATGGAATGAAGGATTCCGTATGCTTGTTTTCGAGACTTAAACGATTTTTCACATTGTAACATCACTATAAACATCCATTCTGGCCAGTAAAACCTCTTACAGTCGATCAATCTCTCGAAACCACACGAGAGAGTTAGATCATTACAAAATATCTGTGCCATGCATGTCGCAAGAAATGGCGGACTACGACAAGTAAAATCGAAGCGAACGAGGTAATCTGGCCGATACTACAAGTTGCACAGAAGGATATACAGCAGAGGAAATATTACACTTACCGGTAATTGAGTGTAAACGTCTTTAATGCCCTAGAAACGTTGTCAGAGAAGCGGGTATCTCAACTATATAACTACCGCTTTTTCCATGAATTCCACTTTTGCAACGAGATGTCCGGCTTTCCAGGGGCGTTGGTTGGCGAATTGGCGGGGGGCCCTCGAGGAGTAGTGCCTCATACAAACGAGGCTAAGGGGGCGAAATTCTATCGCGTAATGCTATTGGTTCGCCTTTATTGGGCCAGGTTACACCGTTTGGAATTATCCAATGAAAGCATTCGTTATAAAAGTGTGTTGCAATTTCTAAATTTACCGCAGAATATAAAGTGAAAACTTTTCATTTGTGCCAGTTCACTTCCTCATAATTGACGTGACAGGAAGGCAAACTAATAAAAGTTGTTTAATGAAACATAAATTAAATGGAGACTTAATCTTGTACTTTCTTGCTTTCTACAGTACAGTATTTTGCTTGTCTCTACTTACCAGGCTAACTGCTCTTTTTTAGGGTAAAGTTCAGAATTGGAAAATGCAGAGTTCTTTATAAGGCTTCATTGTATCTTCAGAATAATTATGGGGTTCCAGAGAATATTCATATCTGTCCAAAGGTCCTTGCAAATTCTGAGGAAGAGGGGTTTTGAAAGCCAAAGTTTACTAAGGAATTAGCGAGAAGCTTCTGGAAAATTTGGAGTTACAGGTTCTCCCGCATAAAACTAAAAAGTATCTGGCCTTTGCAATAGACCATTTGCATTATGACGTAAAAGCGCAAAGAATTCTGGTAGTTGTAGTTAGGTTCGCGGGAAAACACCATTTCTGGCTTGTGATTGGCTAAGGCAGCCAAGCGGGAAGGTGGGCATCTACGACATTTATTTGAAGCTGAGCTGCTAAAGTTTACGCTCTTGTAGCTTCGAAATTTGCTTATACATTTATATTTCAGTTACCTGTCAAAAATATAGAAAACAGGATGATAGCTTTGGAATGAAACTTGACTGACAAATGTTGTTCGTGTTCAAGTAAGTTTAATATGTACGTTGTGTGCGGAGTTGACTTGGTAGAATTTCATTCATCGCGGCCGACAACTTCTCTTCGTAAATAATTTTATCCTAAAATCACAGCTTCAAAAAATCGCGCACTGGAAACAGATTGCTTGAAAGGACGAGTCTAGAATATGATTAAATTTGTGTGGAATCAAGTGAAAGCAAGGCAAGCCATTGACTTTGTTCATCATCTATTTTCAAACGTTCAACAAACGATCGCTTCCATCGATCGCAGGTGAATTAATTCTTGACTGAAAAGCTTAGAAAATTTACCATATATCATGATTACTCGGCGGGACGGTTAGTTTAATTTATTTTTACAGTGAGACCGAGAAACGAGTCAAATAATTTTCCTCGTTTAATCGAGCTTCAGCAATGAATCATGAAGGGTCAATGATAAAGGATTTTCAAGCTGATCAATCAAAACTTCCCTGTCAGCTGTCCCTGTGCAGGTGAATACAGGTTGTTTGTTTATTTATCTTAAAATTGTATTTCTTTTCTCGTCAAATTTAAACTGAACTGTAATTGCAATTTTCTTTAACAAAGAAGCTTTCTTGTTTTTTGTACTGAAAATGTCAACTCGTCGATTTGGTGTTGTGGTTTCAATACGAGCGTGGGCCGTACGTGTGAGCAAATATAATTTTATTTACATAATTTTGTTGATGAGCGATTACTTGTGAGACTTTAAAAATTGAGCCTCAAAGATTTTTACGAGTGCAGACATCATGTACTGTACTCCCCAATGTTTAGAAAGGGTAAAATATTGCGTCTTCGTATGCTATTTGAAAATACCTGGCAAGCAAAAGCTTAAGGAATATAATTAAATAACAGCGCGATTGAGACTCGACTGGAGGAAACACTCGTTGAAACTTCACTACAAAACGCAACCCAGCAAATATACAATTTCTTTCATACAGACTTTCTTAACAGACTTGGTTTTATACTGAGAGGTTGCTTTTTGCCTTTTAAATGACGCCTTAGGGACACCTTTTTCGGTGAGAGTAATTTACTTTACCTCCATCACGACAGGCTTGATGACAACAATTCAAAATTTCCCGCGAACCTAACTACAACTACCAGAAGCCTTTGCGCTTTTACGTCATAATGCAAATGGTCTATTGGGGTGCCTACAGGAGCTCAATATAGCTAGAGACATACCTTATTATAGGAAAGTAACGATGCATGTTATTAACGCGAATTTTAAAAAATTGCGTTAATTTTATTTATGTTAATTAATATAAACACGTTTACTATAAGCATTTAACCAGAACTTTTCTTAAATTCATGTTAATTTTATTACGCGTGAATTTTGTTCGCGTTGTTAAAATGCCTCATTATATTCCTATAAAAAGGTATTTTATTTCAAGGCTAAAATCATCTTACTCAGAACTAAAATAGATCAACGTCAGGTTGAATGCTATGGAGGGAAAGGGGGTGGGGGGGGGGGGCACAAAAATTTATACACACACATAACGAACCCGAAGAGTACAAAAAAGTACCAGAGCTCCTGGTGACTAAAAATCATTCTCGTCCCCATAGCCCTTTCGATTTTCTTAGCCGGCTAGGCCTTGGCACGAAAAAAGAAGGGCTTTGGAGCCACAGGATTTCCAGTCCTAGATTCTATGACTTTCGGTCTTCATGTATGCAGTCACGACGTTTCAAAAGAATGTATGAGAAAGTTGTTACATTTTTGACTTCCGTTTAGGAATTCTTTGTTCCAAACAGCCAATCAAAAAAATTCGAATTAATTCAAAAATCCTATGTCCCCAGAGCCCTCCGTTTTCTCGTGCCAACCCGGCTAAGAGAAACGAAAGGGCTATGGGGATGAGAATGGTTTAAACTGTGTTTTTCCAAGCTATCCTTTTCTGAGTCCTTGCATGCAGAGAACCTAATATAAAGATTTTTTTCTCACATTTTGATCTCCATTCAAGACTTGTTTTGAAATTATATTACTTCTACTATTGCAAAGCAATAAAATGAACAATAATGGCGACTTCTCGACAACATGCAGCAGTATCCTTTTAATTCTCCAAAGACTAAAAAGAAATCACTTATTGCCACAGTTGTACATATTGGAAACAGAGAAGTCACTTGTGCAAGTGGACAAAAAATTTATTTCTTAAATTACTACTCTTTATATGCTTCACATTTAAATTTCAAAACCTCATAATCTAACATCATTTCTGTACTCTTCAGTACATTTGACTACAAAATATTATACAAAAATGTAAAAACTGCCTAATTTAAAAATTTATATAATAATTATAATATTTTGATGCTGTTAATAAATTGTATATTACTTATAAGTGTTTTCTCTCTTTAATCATATTCTTTCACTGAATAGGTTTACAGTATAAGTCGTGGTTTAAACCTTTAAAAAAGCACTGCTATATGACAGCATTCTAACTGCATGATTCTGTGTTCCTATAACAAGGCCCTGCCAGGGGGGATCTCATATCGCTTGTCTAATTTAAAAATGTTCGTTTTGCTGTTTATCACACTTCTCATCAAGTTGGGCCATGTCGCTTGTCGGAATTTACCCTGGCAGGGCCTCTTTAATCCTTGCAGCCCAAAAAGGGAACAATTGAGGTGGAGAAAGTGGCAGGAAAACATTGAATAAAAGCGACCTCTTTTATTATTTTATATTTTTTGTGGGGGAGGGTGAGGGGAGAGAAGGGAATGCTTGTTTTTGGTAGGCCTGCACCTCAAAGCACACACCAATTTTTTTTTTTTAACTGAGCTTATAAAATATTGTATTTAAGCTATCTTCCCCTCTATCTTATGGTGATAAATTCTTGCAAATTACTTTTGCGGTATGATATTTAAATTATTTATATAAATAGAGCATGACTTTGTTCACACCCAAGTATGGCTTAGTGCCATGTTCAGCTGCTTTGCGGTATATTTTACTGACCATACTCTGACTCAAATGTCAAAGGGCACCGTTAATAAGAAATTGCCCAATGCATATAATAAAGTGTATTTTTACAAAACGTATATCAAATGGACTGGCCATCTGCCCTTTCTTACCCCAGCTAAATGCCATTTGAAATTCTAAGCAACCTCTTTTTTTGGTAAGTAACAGACTGAAGTATCGTAAGTTAACTTTTGACAACTTCTGTTGTTTTTTGAAAGCTTCCCAGGTGATGGGTCCTTTGCATACAGCAATCACATGGTACAAAACTGATCCGCCTTGCTAGATGGCAAAAGAATGTGACAGCCTCCAAAACAAAGCGACTTTCAGGGATGTCGCTAAGGTCTGGCTGCCGGCTAATTTCACTGGCTGAGGGAGAACCGTAAAATTCGGCTGAAAATGCACACAAAAACAAAGACCTGGGTACCATTTTAGAGCTGTCAAGGCCAGAAAAGCAAGGTGGGCTTGTTAATGAGCCGGCTATAAGTGTTTTCTTAGCTACAACCCTGGACTTTACCTAATCAAGCTTGACTTTTCTTGGATGTCCCAGTGCGTTAATAATAATAAGCTTGCCATCCAACATAGCAAATTTTCTACGATGTGACAATTTTATGCAAAGGGCTCAGCCACAGGGGGTACTCGGGATTTTAAGTGACGGGGATGATCGAATGGGGGCAAAAATCAAGACCAAAAAAGATCCCTAGGACTTCCAAAATGATCCCAAAAAAATCCCTAAACCCAAATTTGACCCCTCAAAAATCAACACCAAAACACACTTGTTTGTACTTTATTCGCAGAACTACGCTGCCAAGGCACTATCACAAATCTTCAGATTGTTTTGAATACCCAAAAACATCCCTGCTCAAATAAAAGATACTTGCCAAATTTTCCTACCCCAAAAAATCCCAGAATCGAAAATTTCTAACCCCAAAAAATCCTTTGATCATCCCCGTCACTTGAAACCTCGTGTACCCCCTGGGGGATCAGCAAACAGCTTACAGAAATGATTTCATCATTTTGCATAGCAACTCAGTTGTGAAACCAATAGAAAAGATGTCAAAAGTTACTGACCGATCTTACTGTAAGTGCATTGTATCAGACATAAAAGATACCAGTTTTGCAGTATTGTTTGGGGAACATCCAAAACTGCTGCTATTTTGAGTCCAAACAGCAAATATCTTTGTGATTATATATACTCATCCTTCACCCCTTAAAGCACTGAACAAAACTTCTTCTTTGGTGGTTCAGGAGGCTCCAACGCGGCTAGAATTGCTTCATCAAAAACATTTTTCAAGCCTTTCTGCGTCAGTGCAGAGCATTCTACGTATTTAACACCTTTCAGCTCACGAGTTAATTTCTCTGCATTCTCTACAGCTATTGGTTTCTGCTTGTTCTTCGTCAGTTTCTCTATCGTCCCAGCATCATCCCGCAAGTCAACTTGCGTACCAACAAGTAGAAATGGTGTCTTTGGACAATGGTGGGTGATTTCAGGAACCCACTTAGACAGAAAACAACATAATTGAATTAGTTAAGCTCTGGGCCTAGTTGTTCAAGGGGTTCATGTAACTATCTACCAGAAAAAATTACTATCCAGTGGATAAAATAGCAAGCTTTGTTAACATTTAGCCATTAGTTAGTGATTTATCCAGTAGATAGTGTTATCTGCCCTTTGAGCAACCTGCTCTTTGAACAGTATGCGTTCAGGGCCTAGTGGTCCATCAGGCCGGAGCTTATCCTGGATTCCCTAGCATGAGGCAACCAGTAGTAACTCCACTCTTTCCTGGATGGGATGAAAATCCATTGAAGGATTCCCGCAGCATTATATTTGCCATTATAACCCACCCATTAATTTTTGCGCGCGCTCATTGGACAAAATGTAGATCACGTGGTACAAAATCAGACGACGGGTATCAGCGCATATACCCCGTCCGATTTGATATCCGTCGCCCGATTTTGTAGGCAATCACAAAACAAACGAATAAAGTCGCCTTATTCAATTTTAGCTTTTACTGAAATCACAGAGTTAAAAAATCACGTAAACCAATCAACTTACATCTGTTTCAATCACAGTTACGCCGGGTTTCTTACATTGGTTTTTCTTATAAATTTACTGGCGATAAAGGGCGTTGTAGAAATTAATCAGAGGGTTATAAAATAAATAAACCCCATTTTGGCTTGCTGGTATATTGGAGGATAATGCCCTTGACTGAAAGATTGTCCTCAAAATTTCAGTTGCCGCGCGACAATCTTTCAGCCTCGGGCATTATGCTCCAATATACCAGCCCCTTGAAGATGTTTATTTACTAAATACCCATTTATACACCTGGGTGGAGAGAGGCACTATGGGAGTTAAGTGCCTTGCCCAAGAACATGACCCTATGACCCCAGCCAGGGCTTGAACCCCATGCGCTCAATCCAGATTTCACACCACCACTCTTTGAACATCCAGCAACTAATTAAGGTAGAGCCTAGTGGCTTCATAGGTCAGCCCTTAACCTTGGTTTCTATAGATTAATTTGTTAATTATAAGATTACACTTCTTCCCTGGATGGAGTGCTGGGCAGTCAAGCTCAAGATTACCAAGACATGTCAAGTTGCACCAACTGTTTACCAGTACTTCTGCAGCAGATAGGTAGTGTAACCCTCAGTGACAGGCGGATTCACAGCATGCTCATCATTATATTTAAATGCCTGTTTTTGCAAGATTACCCGCAGTATTTAAAAGATCTCTTCTCCCTGCGTTCTGTAACTTACTGCCTAAGGGGAAGTGATATTCTTCATTTAAGGAAGCCGTCTTCTACAACATACGGACTAAAATCTTTCAGCTATTTTGCTGCAAAGACTTGGAACTCATTACCAGAAATTATAAAAACTGCGACATCACTAAATGACTTCATTACAGCAATCCGACAATGTACTTTTAGCTAAGATTTTTTATCATTGGGGAGGGGGTGAATAGAACAAACTTTGTAAATTTGTATTTTTATATAGTTTTAATGTGTAAGTAGTTAACGGATATAATAATATTGTTATTTCTACTTTACTTGTTTTATTTTTTATTTTTAATATATATTTCACTTGTTTCTCGAAGAAACTAGCTTGTCTTAGCTATATTAAATTCGAGGATAAATAATGTTTTATGTTATGTTATGTTATGTTAGTACATACTTATACTCCTGGCCATGGTTGTTCAAAAGATGGATATTGCTGTCCACCGGATAAATCACTATCCAGTGGATAGCTTAGTAATGTTTTGTTAACACTTATCTACTGGACAGTGATTTATCTGGTAGGCACAGTTGAAGCTCTCGTAAGCGGACACCCTCGGGATGGGAAAAAAGTGTCTGTAACTGGAGCTGGCCGCTGACAAAAATGGTTCTTGCTAGCGGCCACTAGAGGGATAGGGGATAGATGGCCGCTTACGGGAGCTTACCCAGCTAACAATAACTGGACGGACATGGATGACGACAAAACAAACATTGAAATATGGTACTGTAATTACTGCAAAGTCGTTGTGACGAATGGCGTTGTGAATTGGATTGATAAAAACAACATACAGGGGTATTTTATAGGATTTTCTTCGGGGTATCCACTAACGGGAGCTTAAAAACAAAGAAAAGTCTAAGTCGTAATCTGTGAAAGTGACTGCGGCCGCTTACGGGAATTTCCGCTTAAGAGAATGTAAAAATACAGAGGTTGTATGAGAGTTAAAATGGGGTTTCAAGCAAAGCGGCGGGCTGTCTGCTTATGAGAGTGTCCATTAACAGAGCTTAGACTGTAGCACTGTCCATCTTTTAAGCAACTGAGCCCAGGATAGGAGAGGCAATGTGAGAACAGATATATTGTTTGTGATGTTTTGAAGAGAAATAAGAGCTTAATGACATCTAGACTGAGACACCACAGAGTCAACACTTTCACTAAATAAACCGCGAAACGTTGTCTTTTACCTTTTCTTTAACATTTTCAAATGAAGACGGTGACACTACAGAGAAACAGACAAGGAAAACATCTGTCTGAGGATAGGAGAGAGGTCTGAGTCTGTCGTAATCTTCTTGCCCTAATAAAGGCAATGAAAAAGGAAATGATAAAATAATATTGCATAAATTTATAAAATAGCAACAAGCAGTGTTCGTAAATAATAAAGATGGTAGAAATTTCAAGCAATCGAAAGTGGATAAATAGTGAAGAAATTATTCGAACATGAGCTCGAGCGTGGGACAAAGAATATATATATCATATATCAACCTAGTAATTGGCCCAGCTCACAACGAGTCTCTCGTAGCTCAGTTGGTTAGAGCGCCCAACCGGTATCTGGGAGGCTGATGGGTTCGAACTAAGTTCCCGTCGGGGACTCCAGATTTTTTCTTTGTCCCACGCTCGTGTCATGTTGAATAATTTCTTCACTAAGCAGTGTTCCTTGCCCAGCCATAAGCCTCAATTCCAGGCACCCATCACACTGATGATTGAGTGGAAGGGGGAAAAAGAGAGGGGGTGGGGTGGGGAAATGCTTAAAACAACTGCTACAGAAACCACTTGAGCCTTTCCAACGTTCCACGCTTGTGAGTTTCACTGCTGACCAGAAGAGTCTGCTAAGCTTGTGGCAGTTTACTTTGTTAAATATTTCATTAATTAAAACTAAATTTAATACTATGTGAACTCACCTGCAGTGTCAAACAGTCCTAATGTGAAGGGCTCGCCGCCAATCATAACAGTAACAGCGTAATTATCAAACACCTGTTAGGCAGAAAAGCATCAATATCAATCTGTCAATCAATCAATCATTTATTTATCCACGTAGCGTCTAATGAGATGGAAGCTTGTTCAAAATACATACGTGCTAAGGAGGAAGGGAAGGTACATTGCAGAGTATGACTCACTGGCCAATAATTGAGTACCTTTTCAAATTTACTGCTTTCCGGAGGGGTAAGTAAAGGTTTTAATCTGTTAGCTTAGAAAAACCACCATTAGCGGTAATCCCCTCAGAGCTTGAGACTAACTTTTTAACTCACTGGTTTATTGGCTAGTGACATGTCAGATTTTACTAGCCAAAAGAAATTTTTCACTAGTCAGATCTATTGATTTTTATCAAGAACTGTTGACTTTTCTGAGTTTTTCACTAGCCAAAGTGGCTAGTAGGAATGCTAAACCTGGTAGCCAAAATCTAAATTTTAATAGTCTTTGGCTAGTTGGCTACCGTTAGTCTCGAGCCCTGCCCCTTTCACATATTTTGCTACAGCAATGCATGTGTTCTGTTCTGCTATGTGATGTCTACTTCATTGTAGCTTCATGTACACGAGCTCATCAAAGCATTTTTAGCACTCAAGAAGTTGTAATGAGGGCTACTGACACTTTGTTTGCATATCTATGACGCCAAATATCACACCAGCTATAAGAAACCTGAAGTCAAAACTCTTAACCCGACCTCAACCCCTTTCAGCTGTAAACTTACAAAGTACATCAATCTAAAAAGTCAGCATATTAGAAACCTCTAGCATCAAAATAATAAATGCGGCAACCAGACGCTTAGGAAAGTAATTGCTTAGGTGCGAAATAATTTTAACAGCAAACTTACCGTCGGTACATATTCACTTGGAAATTTATTTGTCGTGTAAGAAATCAGTAAACAGGTTTTTCCTACGGCTCCGTCCCCAACTACAACACACTTTATGGTTTGCATATTTCCACGATGCTAAGACTTAAGTAGTTTCAGCCACAGTATTTTGTCCTATAAATATAATTATAAAAATTTATGAGAATCTTTAAGAGACTGCACATTGTGTCAGTGAAAAGTTATAAAGATGCAGCAAACTATTGCTTTTCAAAATATGAACAAAAGTTTAACCTTGCGACTAAGTTCTCCATTAAAAACACCATAAATTATTATCCTGCTCAATCTTGCAGAATTCGCCTCGGCCTACAGCCTCGTCGGCTAAGTGTCAGGCAATATTCTGTGCGATTCTACAGGATAATAATTGACAAATATAGTTCTTATTATGATAATATGAAAATAGACAATGAAAAATTCTTTTACACCGGACGGTCACCGTAGTAATTAAAAGGACCCCAGCATGACATTTATAACATTCAAGAACTGAATTTTAGAATTATTTATTATTTATAAATGCTGCGGTAGGCAGCTACACGAATAGAGGCAGCTGTAAATTTTGTTTTGATTTTTAGTAAAAATGATTTTTCAAAAATTCCTGATATATATAAAACTGTGTAGTCATTCGGCAAATCTGAAAGACAACTTCATCACAAGTTACCTGTAATAATGACAATATGATAGGGTGGCTCTAGCCTTTACCCCTAAATACCAAATGAATGTCAATGAGACTCCAAAAAGTCAGCTTTTAATATTACTGACTGAAATGACATTAGTTGAATCAGATAATATAAATTACATAGCTCAACCGTCAGAACAGTGAAGGCAGCAAAGAAAAAATAGCACTAAATGGTAGCTAAAATGGGCCTGAGGATCCGAATTATAAAGAGCCACCACCAAATTTTAAAAAGTTCATTATCGAATAGATCAAGTTCTCATATAGCTTATAGTACATTCTAGAGCTTCGCGATTTGCCATCATACTCAAACACCAACAAGATCGATATCCATTTCGCTACGATTCGCCAAATGGCATCTTTCTTACGAATCCACACAAAAGATTAGGTTCAACAGAAGCACGAGCCAAAAATCCCAAGCTGTGCAGAATAACAAAGTTGTGATCTGACAAATATTTTATACCAGCATTAGCCTGTATTAATGCCTAGCATAAGTCACATTTTAAAATATACAAGTTACAGCGACGATTTACTAAAAACAAGAAACGATATACTCACCGATTATTGAATATGAACACCTTTCATTCACCAGAAACTCACTAGAATCGGTTTTTATCTGACTATTTCTACAAATTCCACAATTTATACCGAAGCAATATTTTGATAGTTTCCCAGGGGCGTTGGTAGAGATCGCACACAAGCGAGGCTCGAGCTTGAAGTTTATATTGCCTTTTGTGATTGGTTTATTTTTCTTCAGCCAGGTTACATAGCGAAAAGGTATCCAATCACAGGCTCCGTTAGAAAAAATCCTACTAAATTGCTAAATTTACCCGGGAATATAAAATTGAAAACCGCGCTTTCCTGATATAGCTGGCAAAAGACAACAGTATAAAAGGTAGAAACGTCGAATTTTCAGGCGGTAATGAAATGATTACGGTAAGCCATTTGCCCTTTAGCATTGTTTGAGCTAATATCTATTTTGTTGTATATTTTTTTGGGCAAAATGGGTTATCTACTGCAGGTAGATAATCTCTTTATTTAATAAATTAACGTTATTTCTGGCAAAAAAATAAAAGCTTTTATTCAAATTAATTATTGATGTTTACTTTTTATAACCTGAGTATCAGGCCTTCCTCACCTCCTCTTTAGAAAAGCCTGAAACTCAGGTTATTTTTTTTTTCGCCTTCACTATTCAGAATAATTAATTGATGACATATTTCATTTCATCACAGAGAAAATTGACTTCACTCAGTTTATTTTCAACTGGAAGTTGACAAGGGTTAGTAAACCGCTGTAGCAAATTTTGAAAAGCTGATGTTTTGAGCATTAACCCATCATTGGAGCATAGTGAAGGATTGTGGGTTGAGGAAAGGCCTGGGGGGGGGGGGGGAAAACCCCCCCCCCCCCCCCCCCCCTGGAAAGGCTAATGCTCAAAACATCAGTTTTCAAACTTCCCTACAGCAGTTTATTTATAGTACCTTAATTTATCAACTTCCATTTGATTATTAACTAAGTGTTTCACTTGCCTACCAAAACAACAATTGCTAAATTTCAAAATTTAATAACTTTGTTCATTTAAATTATCTTCCACTTCTGTAGCATGGAATCACTTGGGAGTAAAAACAAAAATAAATCACACATAAAATATTTTAAGTGTGCTTTTATTATGATTTATGTACAAAGAATGTTTGTACCGTAAGTGGATGATGTGGTTTTTGTTTACTTTCGAATCTTTGAAATACCCGTTACCAGGACTATTATATACTACATAACACTGTAAATATTCACTATAAATAACTAAAGACTGACCGACTAAGGTTGTATATACCATATAAATATTCACCTGAGTAGATAAATATAATTAAAATAGCTCTCTTTTCTCTCTAATTTTTCAAGTTCAAATAAAAATGAAACTCAACCACTTATAAATACAGTTTGCTATATCATGACCAGATTACATGTAGGTTTAGTTCAACTGTGTCCAAAAATATTTGACATGTGATTACCAAATCCTGGCTTCAATGCAACCAGTTAGTCTAAAAAGATTGTCAATTGAGTTTTTTTTGTCCTAAAGAAAAAGAAATTTTCCAAATGGTAGTTACTGTTCAAATTATTTAGTATCTCAATTGTTTCGTTCACAGTAATTTTAATATGTTTCTATATTATTTGATAAGTGCCTCCTAGCTAGATTATGTGTGCTTCTAATTTTTTTTTAAATAAAATTATGTCTTTTATAAATTAATGATTTTATTCTAAAATTAAAGGGGGCACCAGATGTTTGCATGACCTGTCAGCTCTGGGAAGGGAAATGCCTTATTTTTAAAATAATTCAAAATAAAAATTAATATTTTGGGATGAAAGTTTAATTTGCAATTTAGTCACTGGTCATGCAATAGATGATTTGGATCAAAATGTTGCAGACATTTCCAGTCTGCTGGCCAACTACCATATGATTGTACATGTATGTAAAAATGAGGGAACCCCAACAAAAAATTTCACAGGGTAATACTAGTGAGAGAAGATCAGTTTATATAAGAACAAATCATTTAGGCGCAAGAAAAATGTGACCTTAAGTCTTTCAGTTTAAAGATGGAAGCAAACTATTGCTTGTAATAATTCAGGAATACTGTGAGCATTGTTAGTCTAGGTGTTAAAGACAAGTAATCATGTGATCGAGAGGATTGCTGATCAAGATTTGTAAGAGATTACGATATTAACTACACAGGAAGCGTCTCTGCAGAATGTTCTTCCATGAATTTTTTAAAGTTATCATTCTCTAGTTCAGTCATCACCTTGTTCAAAGCATAAATCTGTTGAAACAATTGACCAGTATCAATAACAATGAATGATTGCAGTGAAAAAAGTAAATATTTTTTATTGCCTTACATGTATCTATACAATCAAGTCTCCCTTCTAGCCCTAAATATGTATTGTACTACTATTAATTACCCAGTAATTCAACACTAAGTATGAAATGCGCAAGTCAGAGAAAAGTTCATTCATTGTTCTTTACTTACCGTAATGATTCGATTTAGCGCCTGGGACGCTTATTTACTTTTGGCACCTCAAGAGAAGGCGCTTAATCGAGACAGGGCGCTTATTCGGGACAGGGCGCTTATTTAATTTTTTGAGAAACAACCAAAAGTTCAAAACAAAACTTTAATAAATATTAAAATAACTAACAAAACACGAACTGTAACAGTAAAAAATTGTTGAAAGGTTAGTTACTTTTAAGAGAATTGTTCATTTTAGCAGTAAATATATACAAGTACGGTGGTGAATGTTGATGAGTTTATCTATTCGACGTCGATATGACTTCAGTAGAGGCAGTTATCCACAATAGGAAAGCTTATTACAATAGAGGCGCTTATAAGAATGGGGGCGCTTATAAGAATGGGGGGCGCTTATTGACAAAAACACATTCGAAGGGGGGCGCTTATTCGGAAGGGGGCGCTTATTGGAAGGGGGGCGCTAAATCGAATCATTACGGTATTCAAAAGCCTTCACATGTAAAAATTGTCAGACTACAATCACTAGTTTTATTACGTCACATACCTCAGCTCGCTGTCTTTGTTTTAGCTGTAAAATAGCACCATAAGCTCTTTTCTGTTCTTCTTTTGAAGCCTTTTCTTTCTTTCTTTGTTCTTCAGCTCTAACTTTATTGCCTGAAGGAACCAAAACAAATTACACTTTGAGGTGACAATTAAATTAAAAGTTCTGCATGTCATTGCAATTTACTGACATAGATGTGAATAATTTTATAGGCTGGTATTTATTTACTGTGCATAAGTGCAAGACATGAGCATTAGCCCAAAATGAATACACTTATTCGTCTTAGAGCAGTTTTCAATTGAGTGTCGTAAAACCAAAACCAAAGTGATCACTCTGACCAATCACAAAGGACACAGACAATCCAGTAAACCAATCAAAACTCGAAGCAAATACATGTTACCGGCACGAAGCGGGGAACGGCGCGAGCGAGACACGATTGGTTTGGTTTACTTCGATTGCAGAAAGGCGAGATTTTTAAACCAATCACTAAGCATAGCAAAGCAAGACCAAAGCAAATGCAAATTACTTTCGACACCAAGGAAAACCGCTCTATGGCTCCTCACATGTCATAAAGAACTCGACACTCAAGTGAAAACCGCTCTATGGCTCCTCACATGTCATAAAGAACGCCGAGAAAACAAAATCTCTCTGTTCTTCTTCTGCTTGTGGTTATGCTTACGCCAAGTGAATACAGCATAAGAAGAGCGTGTGATTGTTCTTCCTATCTCGTTAGGTATATGCCTGACTGCTTATACCCTGTGTAAACCAGCCTTATGGTAGCTTCAATATCACACCAGATTAATTATTTTATGTTGTCAATGGGAACCAACTTACCTAATGTAACAAGCCTTGATTTAATTGCTCTTTGGCTCTGGATTAATGAGATAAACAGCATAAGATTGTAAATCATTCAACAATAAACAAAGAGTGCAAAAATTTATTGAACTTTGTTAAAAAATATTAAAGGTAAAATAATTAATTTTTTTTTTTTTTTTATATAGCTTGATTTTATGTACAAAAGCAGAGTAAATGTATGATTAGTTATGTACCTTGACATCTGTGAGTGAAGGGATGTATTCCACTTTCTTTAGTTCATCTAAACAAATAACAGAAACATTACATTGTGAAGAATCAATGAGGCATTTGCTTCTCAAATTACAGTGTGATCACTCTATAGAAATAATGTTGTCACGTTTAAGACTGTAGCCCAAAAAAGGTATTAAAATACTTGTTGAGGATTAAATTAATATATGTTCTTATTTTGTGGAACAAAATCTTTCCAAAGGTATCAAATTATTCATGATCAGTTCTGACTTTCAAAACATTTGTACTTCTCATAATGAACTCAAAACCTTTAGTTAAAACTTCCACTGAATTCGACACATTTGTTATCAGTTTTAGTTCTGATTTAATTTTTAAAGGCATTTTTCCCAAGCTTATAGTTTTCTGTATTCTCATATTTACTTATCTATTTCACATTGTATTGATCTTGTAGGAAGAAAATGGACGTCAATCACACTGGACAGATATGGTTTGAGGACATACATGTACATACCTACTGTAGGAGTACATGGTGGAGCACATGGTATCCCTGTGATCATTCCTGAATGTGCATCAGACAGATAGATTTTCTTCACTTTATCGTCATCAGAGTTCAATAATTTCCGTGGCGACGGTCGTGGAGAAATAAAAGAAACATTCTCTACTTCCTGTTGCTGTTTCCTTGGAGAAGAAGATGTACTGCGTATACAAGTAGAGTTATCTTTAGTTAAACTGGTGTTAGATACTCGTGGTAAAAGAACAGCTGCATTACCCTTGTTGTCAGTTTTCTTTGAAGCATAAGTTGCCTGTAGTTTCTGTATGCTAAGGTACTTGCTTGAATTGTCTTTTGATTGTAGGAGATTTGTTCTAGGCTCTGTTTGTTGTTTTGAATTTAGTGGTTGACCTATAAGTAAAAACAATAATATTAATAAATGATTGCTTTAATTTGCAGTATCGTTTAACGTTAGTAATAAATTGGATAAGGGAGAACATATTAGCATTGTACAAATCAAAAACATGTGAGAGTGAAATTTTCACAAGCCCGGAAATGAATTTTTCATAAAACATTTAGGAGAACATAGGTTGCCAATTTTTTAAAGCTGCAATGTATGTTCAACTCCATTGTACATGTAAGCTAGTTTACTGTTTAGGAATTAAGCTGTTTACATAAAATACCGTTTAGGAAGTCACTTCAAAGTCAACTGAGAATCAACCTACTGTACTTAATGAGATTAATTACTACACACAAATAATAATCTCATATTCTGTGATACCAGGGCTTGAGACTACACTTCTTCGCTTACTATCCCAGTGACAAGTGTCAGCTTTGATTTCTCTAGCCAAAACAAATTTTTTACTACCTGAAATTTTCACTAGCCAAAATGGCTAATGAAAGCCTAAAACCTACTAGCCAACACCAAATTCTTTCTAGTCTATAGGGAGGTTGGCTACCATTAGTTTTAAGCCCTGAATACCACACTAAGTTAGCTAGCAATACAATCCTAATCTTTTACCTTGGTGTTTCTTGTGCCCATGTGAACCAACAAGTCTTGCAAATATACCAGTCACTCCTGGAGATTTTTTCATGGAGTTTCTCCTTTTCTTGGCTGTTTTCTTGGCTTTACTGTGACCTGATTTCTTTGTATTCTTTTTATTTCCCTGTTTACAAGCTGGAGAACTTTCATTGTTTTTTGTTTCCATCACAGAAGATTCCTCATTTAGTTTATTTTCTGTCATACATGTGGGAGAATCCTCATTTTGTTCAGTGGTTCCTGTCTTCAGAGTATTCACAGTTTGTTTACTTTCCTTCATTGTAGAGTTGTCTTTTTGTTTGATTTCTTTGTTAGTAGAATCCTCATTTTGTTCCTCATTTTCTGTCTTTGGAGTGTTCACAGTTTGTTGGCTTTCCTTCAATAAAGAATTGTCATTTTGTTTGGTTTCTATTTCAGGAGAATTGTCATTCTGTTTGATTTCTATCACTGGCGCATTCTTTGTTTGTTCAGTTTTCACTATAAGAATTCTCTGTGCCTGAAGTTGCATTGCATCTTCATTTATTTCACCAGGATCTGCGGTTATAAAATATACATAAGGTAATTGAATAAAATAAACAGGTTCTAATAATTACTAAAAGGTAAAGCAACTTTATTTATACAGGCTTTGGCACGAGGAAAGAAGGGCTCTGGGGACACAGAATTTCCAGCCTAGATTCAAGACTTCCGGTCCATGTATGCAGTCATGACGTTTCAAAATAATATATGATCCTACTTCCGTAGACTTCCAGCAATCAAAAAAATTCGAATTAATGGTTAAAAATCCTAATGTCCCCAGGCAGCCCACCGTTTTCTCATTCCAAGATCGGCTAAGAGAATCGAAAGGGCTATGGGGAAGAAATCCGGATAGTGGTTCAGAACAGGACTTGAACCCGGGACCTTCAGATTTCAAGTTCGGCGCTCTAACCACTCGGCCACGCTGCCTCCCTACTCTACATGTTTTATCAGAAATTATCTGAAAATGTCCAAAGACACTATACTGTAATAAAGTCGTACTGCTGTACAAATGTAGCTCTATTGAGTTATCTGTCTGGCTCTTTCTTAATAACATGTTAGATGTACAACGTATAAATATTTATTATATAACATCAGTGAAATACCGGTACCAGGAAATCTTTCGCAGAATCTATCTTCAAGCGAAAATAACATGTTATTTTCGCATGTAAAGATATCGATTTCAAAACATTTTCTGACAAGTTTGCCCTTTTCAATGCTGAATGAGCCAAAGTAACGATATTAAGTCGAAACATTTCGGATCTTCCTCGGCAATCTTCGGAATTCTTCGGAAATTTTCGAAAAAGTTTGGAAAATTTTTCGGAAATATTCATACGACCTTCCGACAACATTTTGCAAATCTTCGGAAATGTGAGGAAAATGGTTGGCAATCTTCGGACATGGTTGCTTGGAGATATGAAATTTATCCCGTTTCTCTTGCATTCAAATCGATATCCCACTCGTTCGCTGCGCTCACTGGAAAACCATGTAATATCCGCAACCATGTAATATCCCTCTATTTATGTACCAGTGCAAATGGTTCACAACCATGAGACTCTGCGAGAGCTAGTGTCTTGCCCAAATATTGATCTCGTACATACAGGCCAACAAATCACGCCTGACTGATCATGACAAATCCAGATTTCCTGTTCATAAACCCATTATTGTCTTGATCTTATACTAAATTCTCACTACTGACATAAAACGAAATGTATGCAATTGGTGAGGAGAATTTCTATTTTGAGTTTAGACTAGAATGGTGCATCATACAATGTGTTAATACTAAATTAAACAAACATTAATCCTCACCTAATATTTCATCCTCTACCCTGACACGGCGTTCTTTAGCGGATGAAATAAGACTGTTCCGCCTCGAGTGCACTGGTTTCTTTTGATACTTATTGATGTTGGCAGGAAACGTGCATGCATGACCGCGCAAAACAGACTCGACTTGCAAATTTTGACGTGTGGCATCTTTCAGTTCAAAAACATCAACTCTCTCGGGCAAGAATTGATTGCATTCAGCCTTGTTACTACACAGCTACGCACAGATGAAGCTGAGCTATTTCTACGTTGATTTCTACTCCGTAAAAGACGATAAATGGGACTAGAAATCGCCGATGGAGTCCTGCATTTGACATCTGCAATTGGAGGCTTGATAATTGTCAAAGGAAATTCTCCAGTTATGCTCCTTCCGGTTGGCATTCTAGGCAATATAGCTGTAGCACTTTCCAAAGGAATCATTATATTTTACTCTAGTGCTGCTTACGCCGCTTTTGTTGGATTTGATGTGACAAAATTCGACATTCTAATCTAGCCAGGAAGCCATTATAATGTTTTGGAATCCGAGGGGCTTTAAAAGGGTTGCTATGGGAAACCACATTTTGTAACCTGGCTTTTGGTTGCTTCCGCTGACAAGTGATCATCAAATTTTGAGAAGGATCGAACTTTCACCACGTGAGAAGTTCTTGCAAAATATAAACAATTTTAAAATGAGGCCTTTAACCGAAGAAGAAACCCAAAGCGTATTTGAAAAGTTAGCAAAATAGTAAGTGATAATAAGTATACTTAGTAAAATAGTAAGTGCATTGTTAGTTCCGTGATAACTTATCATCGCGCTGTAATCAGTTGAAGTTAATCCCATTTAGAATTTGGCGATCATTGATTTCTGCATAAAGCAAGTTTAAGCACATGTACATGACTGTAATTCTCGGTATATATTTCAATTTGCTAGCATTGGAGACAACATCAAACTCCTAATAGACAGACCTGATGGGAATTACTGTTTTAGATTGAACGATGAGCGAGTTTACTATGTGAGGTAGGTTAATTTGTTGACATTATTTTTTTTTGTGTATCAGCAATACATCCAAGATCCCTTAATTAGAGATCAGGGCAAATCCGAGACTTGTGTTACCCTGAACGATACCTTGATAAATAAAAACATTGGTACTACGTTCTGAACACCCAAGAGATATCAAAATCTGCAGTTTACATCTATTTGAAGTAATGAATGTCGTTTTCACCTTGGGGTACCCCCAGACCAAGTTAGCAAAATTTCCTTTAGGCAATAAATACAGTGGAACCCCGATATAACGATCTTCGATACAACGATATTCCCAATATAACGATGATTATGTTATGTCCCGGCAATAGTAAATGTATGGGACGGAACCCCGATATAACGATCCCGATTAACAATTTTTTACTGCCCCCTTGGCATATCGTTATATCGGGGTTCCACTGTATATTGTGAGCAGCCAGAAGACTGATTAACGTTTTGGGTAAAATGACCCTTTTGATCTATTACAACCATTGCCCCCTTGACGAGACACAAATTAATATTGATGACATTTGTTTATAATTTGAATTCTAGTGAAGAGATCATGAGAAAGGCAACCAATATAGCCAGAGAGAACCTTGTAAGTCTAGGTACATGCATTGGCAAGTTTACAAAGACAAGACGATTCAGGCTTCACATCACAGCACTGGACTTCATGGCACCTTATGCTAAGGTAATAAATGATATTAAAATATCTCTGTGTTCTCTCTTCTGCAGAGGTTTTATTACTGAGCAACGAAAATAGACCAAGAAGAGTCTGGTAAAAAAGGTTACATGTAGTCTGTGTCCGAGCCAAGTGGCCCATACAGCCGGGGCTTATTCCGGTGTCTGTAGCATTAAGCGACTAGGAGTATGGGATGCTAGTCCATTGCTGGGTCACCCCTTAGCAGTAAGTTCCCCAGAACCCATTTTGGGTGGAGAGAGGCACTATGAGAGTAATGTGTCTTGCCCAACAACACAACGGCGCCCCGGCCAGGCTTGAACACAGTCTGTTTAACTCGGAGTCAAGCGCACTAACCATTACGCCACTGCGCCTCCCTCCTAAGAAGAGTCTGGTGGAGAGGGGTAAATTAGCTTGCTTGAAACTCTGAGAAGGGTGACGGTAAAAGTTCGCATCACTCAAGTTAAAAATGTGTTTGTTTGTTTGTGGCTGGGAGCATTACTAAGTGTCCTCTTGGGGAAGGTGTCTGCTTGTGGGAGGTTAAAAATGTAGCGCTTGTATGGGACGATGACTAAATGTGGCTGGGACCATGGCTGACTAAGTGTCCGCTCAGGAAAAGTGTTAGCTTATTGGGGGTGGGACCATGACCTAGTGTCTGCTAAAGGGAGTTGTCCACTTATAAAGGGGGTGTCCATCTAAGGGATTGTATTCGATTCCTGATAAAGTGCATCAGCTCTTTTAAATCAATGTTATGCCTAGAAGTAAAAATTTGCTGTAAGGATTCAAAAAAAGAAGAATGGCGCGATATCTCGTTGAGCTATTTACGGTATGAAATGAGGAAAGTGATGACGTCATAATTGTTCCACTAAAAGAAGACCAAAATCAAGAATATCTCTGAAAAAGATATATATATTTTTTTCTTCATAGGCACTTTAAACAACAGTGATAAACTCCTAGGAGAAGTGAGATACCTAATGCTTATCAGTACATTTTCTTGTTTTATAGTATAAAATCTGGGTCAAGCCATCAGGAGAACAGTCCTTTTTATATGGAAATCACATTTTGAAGTCTGGCCTTGGAAGAATAACAGAAAACACTCCACAATACCAAGGTGTTATTGTGTACTCCATGAATGACCTTCCATTGGTGAGAAAACAGCAGAAATTTTAACCAGCAGTTTATTAGTTGTTGCATGTATACGAAAGGTTCCATAGTAACTGTTTTTGTCTAGAAAATAATATCCTGAAAATAGTTACAGTGGAACCCCGATATAACGATCCTCATTAACTATCCAAATAGAGAAGACGACCAGCAGTCAGATGGGAACTTGTGACGCGCAGTCAAGACCCTCACCCTGCGCCCGAGTCCGAGCAGGGCCCCGACCGGGTGCCCGTCGTCAGGCCGAGGGCGGCGAGGGACCAGACGGCGGGGAGCCGTGACGACAGACAGGACTGCGTGATGCGGCAGGACCCCCACACCCTGCCGCCACAGAGTCCAGTAGCAGGTGAGCCCCAGAACAGGAGGGTCGGGCTCCCTGCCGCCGGGTAGCATTCATGCTTTTCTACATAAAGACTCACTTGGGCGGCGGGATTCCCTGTATAACGATGGATATTCTACATGTATGTTCTTGCAAAAGTTACAGTAAAATGTATGGGACAGAATCCCAATATAACGATCTTTGATATAACAATATTCCTGATATAACAATGAGAAATTAGCAGACGGAACATAAAATCCTCCTGATATTTAACAATTATCCTGCGAAATCGCATGGAATATCGCCTGATACTTAGCCGACGAGGCCGTAGGCCAAGTGGGCTAAAATCAGACGATATTCCGCAAGATTGAGTGGGATAATTGTTTTATTATTTAACAAATTGTCAACAAAACAAATTTTGAAGATAGAGAAACTGTAATTATGCAGCGCTTTACAAGACTTCGGACGAATTTTTGCAACCTACGTATATTGCAGGATATGTGTTATGTACGAATGACAGATAACGTTAACAATTTGACCATATATGGGCAGCGCGCGCAGTTGTTGAATAATAAAACAATATTATCAGTACACCGTCACATTTTATTTGCAAAACATTGAATTTAATGCAATAACATTATGGTAATTAATCATGTCATCTCTAACATTTCTAAAAACAGCTTTGTACGATGATATACGAAAATGATTGTGTGTACTGTTCTAAATCTTCTTATCAAAATTATTCTCTTTATCCTCTAATATGCAGTTAAAAGTACTTGTTAGGTTTACATGTACCCCGATATAACAATATTTTTGGTTATTTAGGGACCATTCATTTTTTAGAGGGGGGGGGGGGGGGGGGACCCCGTTTTTTTTTTTAAATTTTGCCCCCCCCCTTTAGAAAAAAAGCCCCTTCCCCCCTTTTGGAAAAAAAAAAGATTTAGGAATAAGAGGGATAAGAAAAAAAAAATAATTTTTGGGGGGGGTTTCCCCCCCCCCCCCCCCCCCCTCCATAAAAAAAAAAAAAACCCCCTTATGGCCATATCATTATATCTGGAGTTTTTTTTTTTTTTTTCTTCAATATAATGATATTAGTTTACTGCTCCCTTGGCATATCGTTATATCGGGGTTTTACTGTATTTTATAAAAATGGAAATTATGAATTTATGGGAAAAGAACTAAAGGACAACTATTAAAGAGATGATTTCTTTTTATGGCAGTAGCACTGTTGTGAGGCAATTCAAAAGAAAAATTTTAACTAGATTCAGATAAAAATTAAATTTAACACACTGCTTCGTTGAATTTACTATCAAGAGAATGAAAAATGCTTCTGTGGAGATATTTTGTGCATGTAATCAACAAAATCAAAGAAAAGTGATTGCTAGTGGTTGGTGGCAATAAGGAAAGTTAGCCTCAAATGTAAAAGAATTTTCACCTGTTTCTGTGGCTGAAATGTGAAATAAATAACTGGTAAAAATCCGTCTGCCTGATTCAGATTGAGAGGGAAAAATTATGTTGGCCTCAGTTTTTTGGGTCGGTTAGCAGCTCTAGTGAGCTCAGTACCCTTTGAGAGAACAATAGCACCAATAGAGCAAACAAGAGGAACCAGGACTTGAGACTAACTTTTTTGCTAACTAGCCAAGTGGCTTGTGACAGCTTTGACTTCACTAGCCAAAACTGATTTTCTACTAGCCACAATTTTTAAGCATAGTTAAGGGGGGGGGGGGGGGGCGTGAAAAAATGTGCGATAATGTTGAAACCTTTAACCGTAAAATGTTCCTTAATCTTCACGTTTTTTTCCCCTTGAAAAAATTGGGCTTTGACGAGTTTGTTCTTCACTATAAAAATTGTACATGTAAATGCGTTTTTGTCAACTAGAATTTTGTTTTAAGCTTCACATTCTATAATGTCAACAGTCTACTTGTTAGTTATATTCTCTGAAAGACGATTTTAATAAATGCGGTTTCTTGCTACTAATGCCTGATTTTTTCACTAGCCATTTTGGCTAGTGAAAGACCAAAACCTACTAGCCAAAACTGCATTTTTACTTGCCTTTGGCTAGTTGGCTACCGTTAGTCTCGAGCCCTGGGAACAATGTTCCTAGCCCCGACAGTTTAGCAACTGCTTCACTAGAGGACCAGTAGAACTACAAGCTTACAAGAGCTGCTACACAACTGCTTTTTTAGGATTTACAATTTTTCACTTGAAAATTTCTTCACAATAAACTTAAGCTGATTTTACGTTTTTTTTCCTGCAGGGTTTTGGCGCTACTTCTCGTTCAACACAAGATTGTCGCCGAGCTAATCCAACTGATATCGTATGCTTCCACCAAGCGGATGTAGGAGAATACTTGAGATCAGAGGACACTTTAACATAACAAAATATTGAAAGGAATAAAAGAACTGTTAAACTGAAGTTTGGCTTTTCCTAAGTCAGTAAAGGGAGGAAAAAAGGAAGGTCTTTTCAGGAATAAGCGCAGGAAATAGTATGATGTCAT
Source organism: Oculina patagonica (assembly GCF_052425735.1). NCBI lineage: Eukaryota > Metazoa > Cnidaria > Anthozoa > Scleractinia > Oculinidae > Oculina > Oculina patagonica. Next base: position 32,708,167 of record NC_135763.1, read on the forward strand.
TGAACTTGCACATAGGTTCGTTTTTGGGAAGTTTTGGTCAAGCCCTACTTTATTATTTTATTTTTAGAGCAAAGAAGTTATATTATGAACTTTACTGAAAAAAAATCATGAAGGCAGCCATTCTCTTTAAAGGGCAGTGTAAGTCTTCGAAGTTTTTGTGTAAACTATGCCAGAATTATGAGGGTGCACTCACCGATCAACTGAACAAAAAAAACACTTTGAACGACAAAAGAAATGTATAAATTCATTCTCCAAGATGTCAATTAACCGTGAACAGTGGTTTTTACAGAAATTTTACGGGGAATTCAAAGTAAAACTGTCAAACTTGAAAACGTCTATACAAGCCCGATTTTTTCAAGTTTAGACATTTCTTTCCTACCAGTCCGTAGCCACGCCACTTTCTAGCAATTTTTACGAGAACAGTACAGTACATTTCAGTGAAATGCCAGGCCACTATTAGTGGATTTTCAACAAATACCGGCACTTTTATTGGATTTTCAAGTAGCACTAAATGTTGGTGACAGCTGCCCCTTTTACGTTACGCATGCACCATACTATAAACTTCCATTTTGCAGGCCGTACAAAAGCTATCAACAAAAATTGTGCGCTCCCAGACATGAATGAAAAAATCAATTTCTGCGCGGCCCGTTTTGCAAAATATTCCACCACCCCAGGGAGCATTCATAATGCTTATTTAAGACCAGTTTGCCGTTTAATAAATCTTTATACAAGCACAAAGCAGAGTTTTCAGTTGTTATTAGGAATTATTATCTTATTATGAGTTGCCTGGACATTCGTCAGTACAGGGGGGAGGGGAGCAGGAGGGGGGAAAAGGGCGAGGGTAAAATGGAAGAAGGGACTGGGGAAAGGTGGAGGGGACGCCTGCCCCCTCCCATCTCCCTTTCAGGTTTTTTTCCTTCCCTCTCCCCTCCTTTACGCCTGCCGCGCAGGCAACCTATTTATAACGTCGTAATGGATGAACATGTCCGATCGTTTTGCCGCCCCTGGTTCAGATTGTTTCAACCAACATTTTGCGGAAACAGGCAAGATGGTGTTGTGCTGGCTCCGGTTTTTCGAAAGCTAGATAACGCTATCCAGCGGATAAATCGCTATGCAGTGGATAAGTGTTAGCAAAACAAACTACGCTATCCATCGGACAGCAATTTATTCGTTGTAAAAATTGCTGATCTGTAGATCATTTGCGAATGTTGCTCCATTGACGGATACTTCACGTATCCATTTTTTTTTTTAAAAATTCAACAAATCTTTTGTTTTTGCGATCATAAAGGTAACTTTTAAACCGGCCCAACAAATAGGCATAAGTACAGCACAGGAACAAAGTAATAAGTCATTTTTATTCTGTATCACATAATTATTTCGTAACTTTAAGTCTCCAAGCTTGGGCAGCCTGTGGTGTTACCGCTCGCAGTCCATATTAATCAAGAATAAGAAATAATACTTAATGAAAAAAATATCTTTCTAAACGTGGTTCTACTTGTAGCCTGTATACTTCATAAAATTATTTATTTGCGCAATATAAATTTCAATTTCTAATAAATAGCTCAAGATTGCGATTACTTAAAATCCTTTTCACTAGTAAAAGATAAATTTTTAACGGACTGATTTGGGCAGTTTTCGTTCTATTCTAATAACCTTAACTGAACCTAACATATTTTGCGTTTTTAAAAACGCAACAACATATCAACCTTTAAATATAAAATATTTCTTTAGATTTCAAATAACTTCTTTAAAGTCCCTTAAATGAAATATCAAAAACCCTAACTAGTAAATAAAGTTCGTTCTGCGAATGTTTCCTTTCGCTTATAAAAAACTTCAACTGACAGTATTAAAACCATTACTTTATTGGCTTTTAAGTATAAAAACTAAAACTGAAACTATTAAACGTTATTAAAGTTGCAAAAAGATAATTTTACGAGGTGCTGGCAATTTAGATACCAATATTTGTTTATGAAATACAATTTTCTAAGTAGTAATCGTCTTTGTTCCTCACGACGCAGATTTAGCTTTTTCTGCCATCAGCTAGCGATCATATTTGTAGACTAGTCAAAGGGATTGATTTGCTGCGAGCCCTGGCTGTATAATGGATGGCGACATATCGGGCAGTTCCGTCTGAAATGAAGTAACCAAAAAACATATTTACTACCGTAAGAGGTTTCTGAAGAAAGAAAATTATTTTTGGAACATCACCAAACAGTTGAGCCCCACACAAGAGCACCCCCCTGGTTGTCAGGGCCTGGAGACTGTTTGCATTGGTGTCCATCTACTAATTTTCAACTTCAAATTTTAATTTTTAAAATTAAGTTAAATCTTCAATATTTCTTATTTCTCTAAATGCCGTTGAGAAAAACTTTTTCCTCCCAAACATCCCCAAAAATCACTCTTAAATTTACAAAACACCGCAAAACACGCAAATAGACTCGATTCGTGTAACGAGAATAGAGTTTTTGGATTGCTTGAAATGCGAACGAGACGTTCGCATTAAACCGAAAATAACCTTCAGTTGTACTCCTGCCTTACGCCTTACGCACCCCCTCCTCCCGTCCCTCTCTCTCTCTTTTTAAGCCGCCATCAATAATAAGACTACGACTCAAAGTTCATTTTTCCCTCCCTCCCCGGCAATAGATCTATAGATCTTGAAAAGAACGTCACACTGAAACTTTCCCAAAAGGAAATACTGAGACATTTACAGTATACTTACACGCCGTTCTGTATCATTGCAATGGCGCACTCTCTGTGAACCTTGTGTGAACATGGCAGGATCTGGCAACCGCTGAATGCATCCTAAAGCACAGTGCAGAATAAAAAGCATTAGTACAAAATAAGAGACATTCAAAAGAAGGAATAAAAGCACTCCCATATATGACTTTTATTCACAGGAGTCTTCCGTCCTCCCCACACTTTTCACAAGGAAAAGAAAGTGATTAAGCATAGTATGAAGTAGTTCTATCAAACATGAAATGTGACCTGACGTTAATTACCTCCAAGCAGATACAGCACTCATCGTGTCCTGAGTCTGGTCGGCATTTGTGTTTTCCTTCCAGTCTTTTGTCCAAGCAAACATTACAGACATCACAGTGAAACGATCTGTCCTTGTAGATTCTGCAGACGAGAAAAGATTAAAAGTTTAAGTTTCTCAAGAGATTAACTCTCGCGCCTTAACTTACTTTATTTGTAACGCTTCTTCACCAAAAAATAAGAGCTTGTTACAAAAAGAGTCAAATGTTCTCTAGGCGAGGTAAAGCACTGGACAAAGGGCAACGCAAGTGGACGCAAGAAGTCGCAAGTTCAACTTGCGTACAGACTTGCGTTGGGTGGCCTAGCCTGCGAATACAGGAACGCAAATGGGGGGGGGGGGTATTCGCGGGTGGATGGCCAAACGAACACGCAAGTTTAGTCGCAAGAGCACGCAAGTTTGCAAAAAGTCATTTAAAATGCTACGAGGTGCAAATCAGTATTTGAAGTAAACTGCAAAAAAGGGATTGACTTGCAATGGGTGGCCGAAAGGTGAAAAAATTGCGTTAACTTAACTGCAAATTTGATCCATCCCGACCAAAGTGAACGCAAGTGTATGCTAGTCAACGCAAGTCAACGCAAGTCCTGTCCAAAGGAGACGCAAGTGGACGCAAGTTTTCAACTTTCGTCAACTTGCGTTGCCATTTGGTCAGGGCAAGAACCGCTCAAACCCTTTCCATGTACTAGAGGGCGCTTCCATTTTTGTTTGTTTTGAGCCAATTTTTCACACTTCACGACAAAACAAATAAAATTACAGAAATACGTAAAACGACAAATGGAGAACCCACTTACCGGCATATTCCACACTTGTTGCAGTGAAATGGGTTCTTGTCTACTCCGGTAAAATGTTTACACTTGAAACAGAAATACTCTGACATTTTGGCGCCACAGCTACTACAGTTTTGACTTCTTTCGTTTATCTGAAAAATAAAAGAAGAAAAACATACACAAGATGAAAGGTCGTTCAACAGATCCACCGCGCGCTTCAAGGTACGCGCCGTGGATGAAATAAAACTGATACGCAAAAGTCGACACGTTGAAAGCCAGGACACATGAGGCAATATTACGCGCCGGCGATTTTTGAATTGTTCCGTGCGTCAACCTCTGGAATTGCTGCGCGCAAAATTGCGCCAAATGTCGAATACCCGGGAAGAATCGAGGAAACATGTTTCCATAATCATTTCTCGTTTTGGTTTTTTTTCGGGTATACGGTTTTTTTTTATGAAGCAAATTTTTATTGTGGAAACAATTTTTTATTAAAATGGGAAACATACGCCTTTTTTTAAAATTTTCGTTTTGGCTTTCTTCTCCCGTAACATTAAACATTGTGCGCAATAATTTCATGCAGCTTCTGTGCAATATTTGCAATGCTGTGCACTGAAAGGCGTGGCGCAATTATCAGCCGCTTTCTGTCTTTACCAGCTCATTGGCGCACACTTCTTTACAGCTGCCGTTTCTTTTCATAAGTGCAATAGTGCTGTCTACGTATAAGGTCGCCGTTTATGTGATTTTCGACGGAAATCGTTTAGGTGCAAATAAGCGGGGAAAACAAGAAGCCTGGGACTCGTTTGCAAATAATCCCGACATCTGTCCTCTGGATTTTCCCTGAAAGACTAAGACTTTCTAAGTAAAGAATTCAAAATAGGACTACTGACCTCCTCCTCGTGCCCACAGCTAGCACATTTGACATGCGTCGCTTGATTTGCTTTCTTATCATCGGCATCACAGGCCCCTGATCCATTATGACAGCGGTGACACGGGTAAAACACTCCACAACAGGGAAACTTCACACTACAACGCCGCTGGTAATGCTCGCATTGCCACAGCGGGCTCTCTTGAACTGGCGCCCGTTCTTCCGCGGCCACATCCTCTCTTTCTCTCGCCTCTCTCTCTGCTCTTTCCCTCCTTTCTCGCTCTTCTCGTTCCCGTCTTTCTCTTGCATCTCTTTGTCTCTGTTCTCTTATCTCCCTCTGCCTTTGCGCTGCTTCTCTTTGCCTTTTAGTTCGTTCTTCTCGCTCTTTGAGAACTCTTTCGACCACAGCGCAGGCCTCGGCCACCTTTCGCTCCAGTGCAACTAGCGAATTATCTTCAGAGGGGGCCGGGAATTGCGAGACTTCCTGCGACAAGCCATTACTCCGGCTCAAACCTTCCTCTTGTCTCCTTGATGAAACAGTTTCCGATGAAAGTAAGCGACGATTTTCTTGCTGATCCGCGCTACCAAAAGGTCTGTTGGTGGTAAAATCGACTAGACGTTCTTGTTGGTTGCTATTATAAGTATTTAAAGGAGGACTTCTTGAGGTTACACTTCCTGACATCGTATTTGAAGGGTATGGCGGCAAATTCCAAGAATCTCTACCGGCAGTCGTTGGGAATCCCGCGCTTGCATTTGGCAGGGCAACGCTGGGAAGCGTAATTGCAGGCGCAGGTGGATTTACCGCAGGTGAATTTAATGCTGGCTCATTGCTACCATAATCGTATCTCGGCCAGGTGGCGTCGTATCCGCTTGACATCCAAGCCCGTCTGTTGAACGAGTTACTACCTTGGTTACCAGTGGCGCCTGGAAAATGTCGTGAGAGATTACGATGTGACGTAGACTCACCATTGCGCGTCAACCAGGGATCAGGGACATTAGACACTCGTTGGTCTTCGCGAGGAAAGTATGAAGGAGTTCTTACTGAGCTGTGGTTGATGTTGATGTGGCAACTGCCATCCACTAAAACTCGTGGTTGGTGCTGTTGGTTGGTAACCGACATGCACAGGGTCCTCGTACCACTGATTCACCCCTCCGGAATAAGCGCGCTCTTGCATCAACACACTTCTCTCTGAAGCAGGTGGGCGGGGGAGGCCCCATAGTGGCGTAGAACTCTCATCATTACTAGCGAAGGAAGTTTGCGACCAGTTTCCCAAGGAGGTAGATTCCCTGGCTGACATGTCACGATCATTAGTGTAAGAGCTGCATGGAAGGCTTTGATCTGTGCTGTGCCTAGCAAGGAATCCCTGGTTAATACCAGTTACCTCCAGTGATGGTATCTTCCCATTGTTGTAGCCTGGACTGTCTGCATTGCTCGACACTGGTTTCTGTGACAAATTCTTTGGTCTTGCTCCTTGACTAATGACAATACCAGCTACAGATGCAATTGGGGGATTGATTTCATTTGTGTAGAACCTTCTACCTCCAGCTGCTAAAAGCTCTCCGTTTCCATTATTTTCACTAAGGCTCCTGTCTGCGTTTCTGCTGTAAGCGTTTCCACAAGAAATGTTGATGTTGCTGCTGCTGCTGCTACTTGGCCTTTCAAATTAATATTTTCAGCGTTACTAGTTGCGTCATCGTTGCCATTGCTAAGTAGCAAGCTTAAACTTGCCTCCATTCTCACAGATTCATTAACCCTGTCTGACAATAGGGAGACCTCTTCGTCTTCATGTGAACAAGAAGCGTCTTCACTTCTATAATCGTCACTGTATATCGTAGTATTATTATAATTGCCGTCATCATTATCACCATCATCATTATCATCATCATCATGATCATTGTCATCATCACTATCTTCGTAGTCATCATCATCATCATCATCATTTAAATTATCGTCACCATTATCAAGTCCTTCATCATCAACACATCTAATTTCATTATTATCATCATTATCATCATTATCATTTTCATCACTATCATCATGATCTCCATGTCTGTCCTCATCTTCAGAGCTACTGCCTTCGCTATCGCTGAGGTGATTTGCGTACCCATTTAGGAGAGTCCTAGTTTCTTTATTTTCTACTTTGCTCGCGCTTGGCTCTTGAAGCTTGGATGCTGAAAAGCTAGCGTCATCTTTTCGCTCCGGTTGCTCTTAGCGCCGGTTAATTCTGGGTATCGCGAGTTCATCCGGGAGCTGGAGTTTTCTGATTCGTCACTAGCATGTTCCATTTCGTTTTCTTGAAAAGCAGCCGCAGCTCCTAAATAAAAGAAGATCAAGGAGATTAGTTAACTAACGACACATGGCGAGAGGAAAAACCGCGAGTTTACTATCAAAGACGATAGTAACCGAGTGAGCAGTCTAATTGTTTTAGCATAACCCAGCAGCTGTTTCATTGAACATTAAATATCGATAAAACTGATTTTTTTGCTCCAAGACTATTTTGATGGATTTCTTGTCGGCCATTAGGAAACCGTACGCGCCCCGATGGCCTTCTATTTAACAATAAGCTTTGATAGAAACCAAGAGAGAGCCGTATAATTGTGTAAGCATACACCACCGACCGATCTATCCAGATCTCGCCAGAATTGATTAATTGAAGGTTTTGATTGATAAATTCAGCGAAAAACTGAGCGCGCGCTCTTAGACGGCACGAGTGTAGCCAATCAGATTGCGTGATTGCCTGATAGACGGTCAGTGGGTTATGCTAATGATCGATATTAGGTGCCTGTGTAGCCAATCAAATTGTAAGTTTGCCAATAGTCATCAGCCACTGGATTATGCTGAGGTCACTAAACTGGACTGACAGGCAGTTTGTTAGAATAAATAAAGACCTCAGGAGTGGAGATTGTACACAAGGTTTCTTCATACACGGACGAGTAACATTATGCGTAATATTT